>NC_136261.1:116625530-116800530 GCF_964187855.1 Myxine glutinosa | reverse complement strand
AGCTTGGTTTTAATTACAAATCGAGCGGATTGCTCTTCAATGCGACACAGATGAATGCAGTGCGGCATCTTCCATACGAATCAACCAGATTTAATGGGGGAACATTAGGGTACACAAAACAAGCAAGGCGTTCACGATAACATTATAATTCAACTATGAGTAATAACCCGCTCTTATCTAGGGAGCTACAATTAAGGGTTTCGCGGGGTGACCCTAACGAGATAAACCTTAGGCCTGGACAACATTCATACAAGACAGGGGGTACTTGGTGGTGTTGATGGACGAGAGGTGAAGATGTGAAAAGGGCGAATGCAGCTCGTAACAAGCCGATGTCGCCAGATTTGAAGGCCCCGCTTGGGCCTGCAGTCTGCCAAATGGCGGCCCACCCTCTTATCGGCCACGCATCAAGCGTCACCAAATGGCGCCCGCGATAACCCGCCGACTCCTCCACGCGGCAGCTCAATGCTCTTTTATCGACGTGTTAACATCCACCGTCGTCCGTCGATGTTCAACGCCTCGTTCGACCACGCTATCGATGCGCGCTCGCTCCCGTTCACTCGGGCTGCAACTGCGCGAGAAGCAGCTGCTGCGCGGTCCGTTCGTTCAACACGTGCTAATGGCGCGTCTTGTTCCCTCTCTCCCCTCGATGTTCAACACCGTGTACAGTAGCGCCATCGATGCCCGGCGCTTTCCGTTTCTCCCGCTCAACCACGCGCGGAGAGAGCTCTCCGGCGGGAACCCGCCGCGAAGGCCTGTCCACACGCCATCCGCGCATGCGTCTTTTTCCACCTCCTCCCTCGCACGTGCTCAGCGACCCCTGTAAGCGCCGCTTCCGGTTTTCGACGGCGCTTGTCGTTTTTCTAGCAAAATCGCGCTTTCTCACGTCAATCCATTGCCTCGATCATGGCATTGCAAACGAGGCCGGTCTTAATGGAACTTGCACCTTGTTTGATTGTCAAGATGTAATTAAAAGGGAACCGTCTCTTGTACACCACCAATGCACCACACAAAACAGCCTGCTACACCTTCCGACACAAAACTACCATCCCAGTACAGACGATCTATGGTAAACATACATCTAAGAGGGGACCTGAACTAATTCTATATTTAATAAACCACTAAGGGCCATTTCCGCAACACTACCCCCACCTTTCTCCCGAGGCTCTCCCGAGCCTCCACTAGGGGCAGCCCGCGGGAATGGCCCTGTCTAACGTACAGCACAAATCTCCCATTTACTCTAACCCACAACATTGCAAGCACTTAACTCCAAGAAGCAAAGTATCAGTAAGATTGGCATGTCCCTATCCTAGTGTGTCGGATCACTAATCTAACAAACACATCCACACTCTATGCACAATACTTAACATTCTAATTATGCATTTGCGCAGGAGGGCATTCAATGTTACTTTCAACACCAATATTCACATCGGAGCAAGACATTCAGAGTTTCAAAGCTTCTTGACGTGTTTGCTCCTTCACGCCTCCTCCCGGCAGTGTTGTGTCTTCACCCCAGAGGGGTTTCCTTACTTCGTGGCCTTATTGGCCTCTCACCAGGTGAGTTCAGTCGGCCCAGTGGCCTAATCTCACAAAGAGTCCTTCGGCCCACTGAGCCCACAAGACGGCATGAATCTTCGGCTGCAACAGCCCGCAAAAGCACTTTGGCCTCCATGGCCCACAAAAATGCTTCGGCCCACATGGCACACAAAAATGATCCGGCCACATGGCCTACAAAATGCTCCGGCCACATGGCCCACAACCGAGCAGCAGCAGGCAACAAGCCCTGCCTTGGACAGCAGGTGGCACAGTTCTACCGATGGTAAGCAAATGCAGTCTGGAGGCATTCTTGAGGGTGCAAGTGGGGGTGATGACCTCAGCCCAGGCAAAATGAAGAGTACCCTTAACCTTCCTTGCCTGACTTATCTTGGTACGACTTGTTTTAGTATGGTCTTTTTAAAAAGTCCTTTCACTTTTTAGCTGACAGGATGGTGTGCTTCTTAATCAATTGTTATCTGTGTGCTCATGACACACTGGTGGCTTCTCTGGCACTTGGAGAGGGCGACCGAACCTGGCCCTTGTTCACAACTTTCCATCAACACGACTCGTACCAGGTGTCACACATGAATGGTGCGGAGGAGAGTTCATCGAACCTAACCTTTTACTTGAAGCTCTAACCAATGGCACAAACCCTGCCATTGCCACAATGATCCTAATGACCCATTTTTTTCCAACCTGGCACACTGTTCCATTCTTTTAAACCTGGGCAAGGCCCTTATTTGTCTCTTTTTCTTCACTTGGTGGTGCCAGGCATAACTCATTGGCTGGGGAGTGTGACTACAACTAGGCCTCTTTGCCTGCTTCCAATAGGTGGTGGGGGACACCCAGCGACCTCGGGGTTCACCTGAGCGCGCCTCTGGCGCTCCTAAATAAGGGGTGGCTCTCTAGCCCCCACACTGTGCTCTCCAAGCACTCTAACCGGGTGGCTCTCTAGCCCCCGCACTGTGCTCTCTTAGCACTCTAAACCCTACTGTCTGGTGTCCCCTCCCGACTCACCAACTTCCAATACCATGTCACACTCCCAGCCAGTACCACCATACCTTGGCTGCACCTACCCCTAGCAGTCCGCCTGCACAATGGAACAGCAGCCAGAATCCACGTCAAATCCACTATGTCCCCCTAACCTACACTCACTTGGTTAAGAGACTCCTACCAACAGGGTACATTGTTCGCACTCACTCTCCTCATTCACACAATCACGCCATTCATCCCAAACACCTTCGTCATTCATTCCACAGTGCCACACACCCAGTCCACAACACCATCCAACACCTTCCACTTTTTGCAGGGGTGTTTAACGCCCTGTCTGTCATGCCCCACTATTTCTCTCACTTTTTTTTTTTTTTTTTTTTTTTAAATAGTCACGCACATCCACTTGTGCCACTCTTGTCTCTTCTGTCAGTCTCTCAATTTGCAATCTCTCTCGATATTATTTTCAGTCAAGAATTCCCTTTTTTTTTTTTCTTTCCAATCTGGCCTGCTTCTGTGGCTCATTGGAAAGGGAGTGAGGGAAGGAATCCCTCATTACCCCTTACATGGCCCCGCCGCCTTTCCGCCACGGCTCATAAGGGTCACGTCTCAATTGGGGTCGTGGTCCACCCCCTCCTTTTCTCCAGGGTTCGCGGAAGTCAGGTAGACCCCACTTGGGGGAGCGGCCTCCCCCTCTTCTCTTTAATTCCCTGAAGACAGGTAAATCCCATTTAGCTAGCCGAACCCCTCGTGTCCTCAGAGAGGTCCGATGACCAAGGGACACCTGGCGGTGTCGTTGCTGGGCCCCTCTTGTTCGAAAATGGGTCCAGGGAGTATGTGACGCATGCCAACGCCGCCTGCCACGCATCTGCGCTCTACCTCGAAGTTCCTGTGAAGCTGAGGGAGAAATTACAATCCCCTTTCTAAAGCCTGCTCCTGGTGGAATTTCTATTTCCCCTTGCACCTCGAACCTATTTCCTACGTCACCACTCATTCCATGCTCCGCACTCACACACGTTTCGGCCTTGACAGCACACCCCGGTGCTGTAAACTGGACTATGGGCTCACAGCATTCATCCACAGGCATTCCATCCACACATTCAGGTGTCACGCATACGTGCACCCCATCGGACAGAGTCTCTTGATTAACATCAAATCCAATTGCGAACTTAAGCTCATCATCCGCACCATGTATGCAGATGCCCACGTACCTGCTTCGTTCCAAAGTCACATCGGTCCGGTCGCTCATCATTGGTTCGCCACACTCCTCTGGGGCTGTCAGCTTCACTTGCTGGACCTGCTCAAAATGTGTTTCATGAGTCAACAACCCCGTATACTCCCTCCATGTCTCCATCACCAGGGTTTGCTCCAATTGTTGTTTCATTCGACGAGTGATGCCAATCAAGTCCTGCACCACTAACATTCCTCCCTGTGATGACGTCACACATCCCACATTATTGTGCTGCCCTACTTCCTGGCTCCATTTTCTTTCCCAGTTGAGTCGTTCTTCCTCTCTGAGCCTTTCTAGTTGTTCGTTACCTTTCCGGAGTCTTTCCATCTCTGCGGACTCCACCCTTGCTTTCTCCTTTAATTGGTCAATTTCCGATTCATATTCCTCTTGTTTCTTATGCCACCGTCCCTCTTGTGCTTCATTCTCCAATCTCGTCGTTTCTCTCAATTGATTGATTTCCTTTTCCTGCTTCATTCGTTGTTCTTTCATTACACGTTCATCCATCTCATTCTTTGACCTTGCTTTGGCTTCTGCCTGTTCGATCTGCACAGTGTAGTTCCTTTTTAGTTGATCAATTTCAAATTCATATTCTTTTTGTTTCGTATCCCATCGTCTCTTTTGTTCTTCATTCTCCAATCTCGTCGTTTCTCTCAATTGATTGATTTCCTTCTCCTGCTTCATTCGTTGTTCTTTCATTACCCTTTCATCCATGTCATTCTTTAACCTGGCTTTGGCTTCCATCTGTTCAATCTGCACAGTGTGGTTCCTTAACGTTTCCTTCTCCGTCCTCTCTCTTTCCTCACTTAACATCCTCAGCTTGTTTTGTACTTCCCTTTCTTTGTTTTGGTGTTTCTGTAACTCCATCTCATTTTTTAGTCTTGCTTTACCTTCTATCTGCTCAATCTGCCCAGTGTGTTTCCTTAACATTTCACTCTCCATCCTCTCTTTTTCCTCACTTATCTCCTCTACTCTTTCGCATGCTTCCTCTCTCCTTTTGTCCATCCTCTTCCCGTATTCCTTGCTACTTTCCATTTGACGTGCCAGTTCATTTCCTCTGTACTCTGATTCCCGAAACTGGCTTGATTTCTCAGACAATTCTCCCTTCAGTTGTTCCAATTCCAAATCGTGTTCCTCTCTTTCCTTTTTCAAGTTCTCCCGATCCCGGGAGTTTCTGCTTTGTTCTTTCTCTATTCTCTTGTTCAGTTTGCTCTTCTCTTGTTCCATGTATTCCTCCCCTCTTTTTATCTTCTGTTCTAGGCTTTCTCTTGTCTGATCACCGGATCTTACCTTTTCCTTCAGTTGTTCCAACTCATGGGTACTCCCCTCTACTTTCCTCTTTTCTCCCTGTAGTACCTGGACTTTTTCCACCAATTGATTCCCTATGCCTTCCAATTCGAGAATCCGTGCTCGTTCCCATCTGGAATCTGTGTTGTCTCGCAATGCGCCGGCCAAGGCCATTTCCGTCCAGTGAATTCGTTCCTGTGCATCGACCAATTGTTGTGACTCCCTTTGCTCCTCATTTTCCTGAACCTCACTTGCCTGCTGTAGTGCCTCATGCAATTTCGTGTGTAACTCCCCAATATAATCCTCCTTACACTCCACCTGCTCCCAGGCATCCTCCAATCGTGCATGAAGCTCGTTAATGTACGCATTGTCGTCCTGCTTATTTTGCCATGACGCATGCTGTGACCACGTGGTTTGGATCTGTGGGTGGGAGCGTTTTCTTCGTGATGTGCGGCTCGTTGCACTCTTAATACCGATTCTCTCCCACCTCGTGTCACGCTGCCGAGCCGCGCAGCCATTTTGCGACTCCATCTTCCTTTATAAATTACGAAGTTTGACACCCAATCCACTCAAAATAAAAATGAAACCAAATTTGGTATTTGCGAGCGACGTGTTTTTTTTTTTTTTTTTTTTTTTCTCTTTACGCGCCTCTCACAATCGATGTTCGGGGTGCGAAATGCACCCCAGGTCCAAATCCCACTCCTGACACCAGTGTTGTAGGTGACGGGTCGCGCCTCCCGGCACGGCTGTCCCACGGGTGCAACGCCGGCTGGTTCGACACAGATCTCGGGTTACGCGCCTCTATCGCGATACCAAATTACACCTGTGCCTTGCCAGTTGGGGAGACACCCGTCGCTACAGGTTGGGTTTGTCAGAGACCGAGCGAAGTCTGCCGCAACCTGTAGCCAGCTTGGTTTTAATTACAAATCAAGCGGATTGCTCTTCAATGCGACACAGATGAATGCAGTGCGGCAACTTCCATACGAATCAACCAGATTTAATGGGGGAACATTAGGGTACACAAAACAAGCAAGGCGTTCACGATAACATTATAATTCAACTATGAGTAATAACCCGCTCTTATCTAGGGAGCTACAATTAAGGGTTTCGCGGGGTGACCCTAACGAGATAAACCTTAGGCCTGGACAACATTCATACAAGACAGGGGGTACTTGGTGGTGTTGATGGACGAGAGGTGAAGATGTGAAAAGGGCGAATGCAGCTCGTAACAAGCCGATGTCGCCGGATTCGAAGGCCCCGCTTGGGCCTGCAGTCTGCCAAATGGCGGCCCGCCCTCTTATCGGCCACGCATCAAGCGTCACCAAATGGCGCCCGCGATAACCCGCCGACTCCTCCACGCGGCAGCTCAATGCTCTTTTATCGACGTGTTAACATCCACCGTCGTCCGTCGATGTTCAACGCCTCGTTCGACCACGCTATCGATGCGCGCTCGCTCCCGTTCACTCGGGCTGCAACTGCGCGAGAAGCAGCTGCTGCGCGGTCCGTTCGTTCAACACGCGCTAATGGCGCGTCTTGTTCCCTCTCTCCCCTCGATGTTCAACACCGTGTACAGTAGCGCCATCGATGCCCGGCGCTTTTCCGTTTCTCCCGCTCAACCACGCGCGGAGAGAGCTCTCCGGCGGGAACCCGCCGCGAAGGCCTGTCCACACGCCATCCGCGCATGCGTCTTTTTCCACCTCCTCCCTCGCACGTGCTCAGCGACCCCTGTAAGCGCCGCTTCCGGTTTTCGACGGCGCTTGTCGTTTTTCTAGCAAAATCGCGCTTTCTCACGTCAATCCATTGCCTCGATCATGCCATTGCAAACGAGGCCGGTCTTAATGGAACTTGCACCTTGTTTGATTGTCAAGATGTAATTAAAAGGGAACCGTCTCTTGTACACCACCAATGCACCACACAAAACAGCCTGCTACACCTTCCGACACAAAACTACCATCCCAGTACAGACGATCTATGGTAAACATACATCTAAGAGGGGACCTGAACTAATTCTATATTTAATAAACCACTAAGGGCCATTTCCGCAACAATATATATATACACAGACTTGGCATTTTAATATGGAATTTTATTTTTTCTTGACTTGGGTTTCCTTTCTGAACTCAGAATATCAATCTGGTGAGTTTCTTTTACGCTTCCGTGATTTCTTTGTTAAAAGAACCATGTCACTGATTGTCTGTCGCAGCAAGAAGTCAATAAAAGGATTATATCACAGGTGGCGTGACAAAATGTATGGACAGGTACATTTGAAGATTGGCTTCACAATCGGGTATATAAGGGTTGTTGTGTTCTGTATTCGTGGAAAACAACTGCTGCACATCTACAAAAGTTCTTGCCGCTTCCTCTGGAGATGGTCCATCAACTCGACAATGCTGTTTGTCATGGAGTGGTGGCTTTACGAAATTCCGGCATGAAACAGTGTGCTATTGCTCGGCAGTATGGCATCACTCAAGGTCAGGTGTCAAAGATCCCGAAACGAAATGCTCAGAGGGGTGTCCCTCCAAATTCGAGGCCAGGACGTCCCCGCAGAACCACAAGGAGGGATGATCGCTAGCTGCACCGGTTAGTCCACAATGGCCGTACCAAGTCAGCTAATCGGCTGAGGGCTGAGTGCCAGCAACTGACAAATGTGCCTGTATCCAGAAGGCTAGTCAACAAACGACTGGTTCAAGCAGGCTATCATGCCACGCGTCCCCTGAGAAAGCCACGCCTGACAAGACAACACCGCCAGCGCCGATTGCAGTGGGCCAGAGAGCACCGTCAATGGCAGCCAGGACACTGGAATCACGTAATCTTCAGTGACGAGTCTTGATTTCTGGTCTATCGTCAAGATGGCCATGTCCGAGTGCGCAGACAAGTGCATGAAGCCTACAACGAAGATTGGATAGTGCCAAGAGTCCAAGCTGGAGGTGGTGGGGTGACCGTTTGGGCTGCTTTTCATGCAGGGGGCAAAACTGACCTGGTTGTTCTGAATGGAAACCTGAACCAGTTCAAGTACAGGGCCATTCTGGAAGAAACATTGCTTCCATTTGCTCGTGTAGCCTTTCGAGGAAACTTTGTCTTCCAAGATGACAATGCATGGCCTCATCGAGCTCGCATGATCCAACACTTTCTTGCTGACCGTGGTGTAGAGCATATCGAGTGGCCTGCCATGTCCCCGGATATGAATCTGATAGAGAACTTGTGGGCAGAATTAACACGTCAAATCGACAACTTGGACAAGCAGCCGACCTCTGTGCGTGAATTGCAGCAGGCTATTGTCACTGCATGACAAGCGATTCCTGTCCAAACCTTGGCAAATCTCGTGAACAGCATGCCTGAACGTGTATGTGCTATCCTGAATGCTCGTGGGGGTTACACGACGTACTGAACTGTAATTTTACTGTCCGTAATCCCAGTTGTAATTTAACTTTTGTTTTTGTTAAAAATAAATTTGGCTAATGTGCAAAATAAAGAAATACTTCTGGAAAACGTACAGAAGTTTAACACAGTACTGTCCGTGAATTGAGTTCAATATCAGTTTACATCACTTTCAAGGATCAATTTGCTTCGAAATGTCAAATGTGGTTTTTATTTCTTTTAAAGGTCACGTTAACAAAATCTAGAATAATTTCAACATAATTCCAATGAACTTTTGGTTCGAAGTCAACTTGAAAAGTAAGTTCACCCCCACAAAAAAATATTCCATATTAAATGCCAAGTCTGTGTATATATATATATATATATATATACAGACTTGGCATTTAATATGCAATTTATTTTTTTCTTGACTTGGGTTTACTTCCTCACTCAGTATATCAATCTGGTGAGTTTCTTTTACACTTTGGTGATTTATTTGTTAAAAGAACCATGTCACTGATTGGCTTCACAGTCGGGTATACAAGGGTTGTTGCGTTCTGTATTAGTGGAAAACAACTGCTGCACGTCTCCAAAAGTTATTGACGCTTCCTCTGGAGATGGTCCGTCAACTCGACAATGCTGTTTGTCATGGAGTGGTGGCTTTACGAAATTACGGCATGAAACAGCGTGCTATTGCTCGGCAGTATGGCATCACTCAAGGTCAGGTGTCAAAGTTCCTGAAACGAAATGCTCAGAGGGGTGTCCCTACTCCAATACCGAGGCCAGGACGTCCGCGCCAAACCACAAGGAGGGATGATCGCCAGCTGCACCGGTTAGTCCGCAATGGCCGTACCAAGTCAGCTAATCGGCTTAGGGCTGAGTGGCAGCAACTGACAAATGCGCCTGTATCCAGAAGGCTAGTCAACCAACGACTGGTTCAAGCAGGCTATCGTGCCAGGCATCCCCTGAGAAAGCCACGCCTGACCAGACAACACCGCCAGCGCCGATTGCAGTGGGCCAGAGAGCACCGTCAATGGCAGCCTGGACAGTGGAATCACGTGATCTTCAGTGACGAGTCTAGATTTCTAGTCTATCGTCAAGATGGCCGCGTCCGAGTGCGCAGACAAGTGCATGAAGCCTACAACAAAGATTGTATAGTGCCAAGAGTCCAAGCTGGAGGTGGTGGGGTGACCGTTTGGGCTGCTTTTCATGCAGGAGGCAAAACTGACCTGGTTGTTCTGAATGGAAACCTGAAACAGCTCAAGTACAAGGCCATTCTGGAAGAAACATTGCTTCCATTTGCTCGTGCAGCCTTTCGAGGAAACTTTGTCTTCCAAGATGACAATGCACGGCCTCATCGTGCTCGCATGATCCAACACTTTCTTGCTGACCGTGGTGTCGAGCATATGGAGTGGCCTGCCATGTCCCCGGATATGAATCCGATAGAGAACTTGTAGGCAGAATTAACGCATCAAATCGTCCACTTGGACCAGCAGCCGACCTCTGTGCATGAATTGCAGCAGGCTATTGTCACTGCATGGCAAGCGATTCCTGTCCAAACCTTGGCAAATCTCGTGAACAGCTTGCCTCAACGTGTACGTGCTCTCCTGAATGCTCGTGGGGGTTACACGAAGTACTGAACTGTAATTTTACTGTCCGTAATCCCAGTCGTAATTTAACTTTTGTTTTTGTAAAAAATTTTTGGCTAATTTGAAAAATAAAGAGATACTTCTGGAAAACGTACAGAAGTTTAACACAGTACTGTCCATGAATTGAGTTCGATATCAGTTTACATCACTTTCCTGGATCAATTTATTTGTTTCGAAATGTCAAATGTGGTTTTTGTTTCTTTTAAAGGTTACATTAACAAAATCTAGAATAATTTCAACATAATTCCAATGAACTTTTGGTTCTAAGACATCTTGAAAAGTCAGTTCACCCCCACAAAAATATATTCCATATTAAATGCCAAGTCTGTATATATATATATATATATATATATATATATATATATATATATATATATATATATATATATATATATATATATATATATATATATATATACATACATATATATATATATATATATATATATATATATATATATATATATATATATATATATATATATACATACATATATATATAAACACTAAATACTGTCATACTGTATATAAAACGTTTCAAAGCAGCCCGACAAAATGGGGATTTTGATATATTACTCAGGTGGAGAAAATTTATTTCACAATATGTGACATCATAATCCCAGAAGAAACGTTTTAGCGAGAATCAGACTGAAACACTTTCAGGGGCTGATAAATAGAAATAAGGTGGGTTCATTTGTTGATCATCCCGGAGTGACAGAATGTGAGTAAGATTTGCCAGGATTGAAAAACATGTTCCATTTGTCAGGCCAGCATTTAATCCATTCCAGATCAGCAGTGTGATCAGCAGGTGTTCAGAGTTGAGTGACCATCTTGGAATCCAAACTGATGGTCAAATGAAGAACTTGGTTTGCCTTTTGGCTTAATTACCCTGCGCTCGGCGAAGCGAAAAGCAGAGTTAGTCATTCGGGTGCCACTGCACGTGTGGCATACGTGTGGTGTGTCTGCATTTTAAAAATTCATTTTCTTGTCAACCGTTGGTCCGATTGACATTAAATTTTACCATAGGAGTGCCTCCGCCTGTATAATTTGTTTATTCATAAATATGACGTCATAAGTCACGTGGTATGGACGCCATCTTGGAAAAACGTTACATCTCTATCTCCCAAACCACTCAATGGAAAAAATTGATACCTGGCTCATTGTCAAGTACTCCCCATGGGGAATAAAATATGTTGATGATCATGTGAGTTGGTGCCTTCATTATGATGTCATATTTTGACAAGTACAATGCTTGATCTGATCAGTATGAAAAAAATATTTCCTCTGCAACTGTTAGTCTGATGGACACGAAATTTTCACCATATGAGCAGATCCTCCTGTATGAAATTTAAAATGATAATTATGACGTCATAGGTCACGTGGTACAGGCGCCATCTTGGAAAATAGACAAAAGTTGCACCTCTATATCTCTAAAACCGCAGCATGGAAAAAAATTGAAACATGGCTCATTGTCAAGTACTCCCCTTGGGGAATAAGATATGCTAATGATGATGTCATTGCTACCTTACTTATGTCGTCATAATTAGACAATTACAATGCTTGCTTTGATCAGTATGAATTTTTCTTTCTCTGCAATTATTGGTCCGATTGACACAAATTTTCACCATAGGAGCGCCACCTATAGAATATTTTAATGATAATTATGACGTCATCGTTCATGTGGAACAGGCGCCATATTGAAAAAAACAAAAACGCAAAATGTTGCACCTCTATATCTCCAAAATCGCTCCTTGGAAAAATATTGAAACATGGCTCATTGTAAATAACTCCGCATGGGGAATAGGTGCTGTTAACAATGACGTCATTAGTGCCGTAATTATAACGTCATCATTCGACAGGGAAAACGCTTAGTCTGATCAGTTGGAAAATTATTGAGCCTGATCTATGCAACAATTATATTAGAGAATATAAATTTATGATGCCATGGCTCACGTGGTCTGGCAGCCATATTGGATCAATGAAAACAAAACTCTCAAAAGCAGAAGAGTTGGCTCGCACAAAGTTGACTGCGCAGTGTAAGTATTGTCGTTTTCACCGGGATTAACACCCCTGGGTGACGAATGGCCAACCGAGCTTTAACTCCAAGGCGTATACTCAACTATAGCAGTAGTGACATGCGCGGGGGTTATTGGAGGGCAGCGAGACCTAACCTGTACGACCGGACACGACGCTGTTTTTTCCGAACCACAAACAAACAAACGGACAAGACAAGGAATGTAAAATGTAACAAATAATGATTTAATGAAAGTAATGCTAGGATAACAAAGAATGTGCGGTAACACTAAAATTCCTATATTGGGGATCCTCCCCTCAGACACAATTACACACAAGGGGATGATAAAATAACTAAAGTAAAAATGTGTGTAATGTTAGCTAGGACTCAGCTCTGGTCTTCTTGACTGTACGGGGTCGTCAAAGGTCCTGTGTCCCTGCATGGGAAAACACGCATTGGCGCAAAGTCGCATTCACCGCCAGCCGCCGAGGTGAAGCGAACAGGCCCGAGCTCCTCCCACGCCCTTCTCGCTCGGCTGCACCAAGCTCCGAACGTCCCGAACTTCCCAGGTGCACACGGCACGAAACGCAGCTGTCACGAGCCAACACAAAGGAGAGGAAAGAAAGGATGCACCCGCTCGCAATGAAGGCCAGGACAGAAGAGAGTAAATGCGACTGCTTGTTATTAAACCCGAACCAAGAGAGGGAAAATGGTGTTGCTCTGCCTTTTTGTTCCTTGTGCTGGAACGTTCTATGATGACGTCACACTCGCTCCAATCGTGCCGCGCCATCGCCCACCCCATCATTTCTTAACCAATTGTCCTTCGGGTCAGGGCATCACGGCCTTTCTTTCTTCCTCTTGAGATGACTCGGCTGGGTGGCGTTAGTGTAGTCAGGTTCACTATGTTTTTTCGTTCAAAATCATGGTAGATTAGCAAACCTATACATTTTTGGAAACGTTATTACATGGAAAATCTGAAAATCAATGTTTACATTTGCCAATTCCGACCAATTCGACCAATTCCATTCGACCAATTCGACCATTCGACCAATCGCTTCGATCGACCATTCGACCAATTCGATCGATTCGATTCGATTCGATTCATCGAATTCGATTCGATCGACCATTCGACCAATTCGATTTGCCAATCAATTTGACCGACCTTTGCTTGTTTGGAACGGACTGTGAAAACGATGCGGACTATATTGTCGGATACGACACACAGGACAGTGATGACGAACTCTAAATGGCATATTCTGTAATCGTGTATGTTTGATGCCATTGACTGCCTGTGTATATTTTGTCATTGACTGCCTGTGTAGATGTGAAGTTATACTGACTGCATGTGTATATATGATTTTGCTGACTGCCTGTGTATGTTTGGTGATATGAATTATTGTGACACATTTTGATGTTATTAACTGCCTGTACAAAATGATAACATGTATTTGATTATGCAACTTATCGTGAATATAAAGACAGTATTTTGCAATTCAAAACCTTTGATTCGTGTCTTACCATTCCCCATAGAACTAATTTGATACTTTCATTGGATTCCTTGTCCCTGAAAATATAGGTTTCGTATATTTTAAAAAGTTTTTAGGGTAATTAGAGGCAGAAATAGAACAAAATATGTATTTTACAGTGGCCATTTTGAAAATCCAAAATGGCCACCATACAGGTATCTCTCCAAATGTAAACATTGATTTTTAGTTTCCTTATGCTATAACCTTTCTAAAAATGTATAGGTTTGCTAATCTACCATGATTTTGAACGAAATATAATTTATTGACATAGTGAACCTGACTAGTGGTAGAATGTCCGGATACGGTCGGCGGTTATGTTATTAGTCCCCTACCGGTGTACACCGGAGGAGACTATAGGTTTGCACGCCGTCCCTCCGTCCGTCAGTCCGTCAGTCTGTTCGTCCGTCAGTCCGTCACGCAAATAACAGTTTTCCGGACTTTTTTTCTAAACGCTTAATGCTAATGATTTCAAACTTGGCACATGGTTTCGTCATGATAAGTTACAGGTCAAGTTCGAACTTCACGACGTTTCGATGATTTTTAACAAGGTTATGGCACTTTGAACTTTGGGAATTCTGATAATTCTGATGATCCTTAACTCAGTGCCATTTTAAGTTTTAATTTCCTTTAAAAACCAATTTCTCTGCAATAATAGGACCGATTGAGATAAAATTTTCACCATATGATGGACTCGGTCTGTAGAATATTGTAATGGTAATTATGACGTCACAGGTCACGTGGTTCGGTCGCCATATTGTTTTTCGTGAAAACACGAAAACCCCTTTTTCTCTGCAACGTCTGAACAGATCGAGGCCAAGCTTTGCAGGCAGAATCGCATACCCATGACGAACAAAAAAGTCAGCGAGCATGACGTGATGCGTCACATGGTTTCAGAGTTATGACGTTTTTAAGCACTAGGGCGTGCCCGTACGTGGGTGCAAAAAAACATGCGTGCAAACAACAACAACAAAAAAAAACTTTGAAACCACGTGGCAGTAACGACCACAGAACCCCCCCCTCTATTTACATGAAATGGTTTGGTCCATTCGCAAAGCCAAAGCGAACGGCTTGCGAGTACGGTAGAACCCCCCCCCCCCTCTATTTACATGAAATGGTTTGGTCCATTCGCAAAGCCAAAGCGAACGGTTGGTAAATAAATCGCCATAGCTCGGTAACTACTTCTCCGATTAATATGAAACCTTGAAAAGGCACATCCTCAGGTCCCCAGCAATATACCTGGCAAGTTTCAAGTATATCGGACCCGTGGTTGTCGAGAAACAGCGGTCACAGACAAACAAACACACAGACACACACACACACAGAGATTACTGGAATTATAGATAGATGAACCTTTAAAACCGAGCTCCTCCCTCATTTTTGATCCAATCGAGGGGAAACTTCACAGATCTGTTCAGCACTAAAATGTCCTTTTGGAATTTGTGATAGGGCACGTGGTTTGGCAGATATCGTTAATTAAACGAAAAAAAATAAAAAAAGGATATCTCTTGTTTATTCTCGAGTTCTCCTCAAGCCGCACTGCGCGTCCTCAGCCTCGTCTCACGAACGTCAACAGCGTGACACAGCGCGCACTTTCCAGAGGGGCAGAGCCAAGCCGAGCAACATATATATATACACATCGATCATTGATCGTGAACCGAAAAATATAATAAATTACTGATGGTTTCAGAGTTATGACGTTTTTAAGCATGAACCTGTAAAACTGAGCCCCTCCCTCATTTTTGATCTAATCGAGGGAAAACTTCACAAATCTGTTCAGCATGTCAGTCTACTAAAATGTCCTTTTGGAATTTGCGATAGGTCACGTGGTTTGGCAGATATCGTTAATTAAACGAAAATATTTTTTAAAATGGATATCTCTTGAATCGCTAGTACCTCAGACCGTGAGTTGGTAATAATTTATATAATTCACACAGTGCAATACGTGCATGCCACTCCACAGAGGGACCTTGCGGGCTTATCAATGAGGCGAGGCATGACACGTGTCTCAGCATACCTCAGATCAAGTTTGAAAACCAGCATCAACCGTGCATAAATTTGCATATTCGATCATTTTTGACAAAGTTATGGCACTTTGAACTTTGGTAGGGGACATGTATTGCAGCGCAATGCTCAGAATGCTTGTTTAATTGTAGGTGCTGATTGCATGGCTGGTCTTGTAAGTATTATAAGAAACGAAGGGAAAACCACAGAGGCAACTACACACAGGGAATCTACCCTAATACCCAAACTAATTAGCATAGCTCCACCCCTCGCATGGACACAAATATACACTTACGCGACAGGCCCTACTTAGTTACAGGAAGGTTTCTTCTTCTTCGTGACATACAGTGCACACTACCCTATACAATCTACCTGGGCCTGGGCTAAGGTATTCCATTGCCTACCCCCATAAACGTAACACTATTCTATGAATACCATCTATTTACAAGTTGGGAAGCTTCACTATAATCCATGCCACCACCAAAAATTTCCACTCGGAGTCTCATCTGTAGTTGCAGAGGTAAAACTTGGTTTGCCTTTTGGTTTAATTAGATGTTATGAAGCTTCATTGGTACTTGATAATCTGTGCTGCTATCAGGAAATTTCCAATTAGATGTCTCATCCACAGTGGCTTACCTCATAACCACTCTAACAATATAGCTGGGAACCTCTGCAGCAGAGAAAGGGCAGGTGCACCTCCAGTTGATACCTTACTCATTTTATTTAGTGCATTAAGTGCAAGAAAACTTTTCCTCGAGCAAATAAAACTATTTTTCCTCAAGTTGACTCCTTCCTCAACCTTTGACATGGTTAAACCATGGTTACAAGGTTGGAGCTTTCATTAAATTAGGTTATATGCAATTCATAAATAAAAGACCAGAATAAGGTTATTGAAGAGCGACTAACCGTACTTACCTGGTCACTTTGCTGACAGTTTTAGTGAAGAGACGGCATGTTGCATGTCACAACATATTGCATGTCTATATATGAACCTCAATGAGGATGTAACCCCGGAATAAGCACCTTGTCGAACTCGGACAGTGTACAAGAGGTTTATTATAGATAAGAATACGTGCATGGAAGATGTTGGTGTGGCGTATAAGCTTGTAACACCATATGTAGCATCACAGTGACATCATGATCCTCCATAGCCAGCCCCAACATCTTAGCGAGCCACAACCCGTAGTCGGCTTAATACACTTTCCTCCAGGACCAAGGAACTCAAAACAACATCCTGTTTCATCCATTCCCAAAGACACAGACTGCCGCCCCAAAGAGAAACTATACAAAGTTGACAGGTCAGGATAAGCCTCATTCAGAAAGAATGTTTCGCCACCGCCAAGCATGGGATATTGTGTCACAAGTTTCTCAAAGTCAGACAACCAACCGCCAGGGAAATAGGCCACAGTGTCTTCAGCCTGGAACACTGCTGGCCCCGTCAGGATAGGGACTTGATGAAATCCCCTCTATATATATATACCCATGATCAGAGAGGCCACTAAGAGGCCAATGAGAACTTTGAAAGAGCTACTGGCATTTATGGCAAAGATTTGTCACTGTGTGCATGTGACAACAATATTACAATAGTGCAGTCAATTGGTGCCTTGACCCACCACTAATTGGAAATTGTTTGATTGTTTCTCTGTTGGATTCTCCTCTGATATACCCCAGGAATACCATATCAAAAATAGAGATGAATGGTAGGGGTGGAAGGGGTCTAAATATGCTAATTTATGTTAATTAGGTCTGAACATCAAAGGAACAAGCTAAACAAGAAGAAATCTTGCATTTGTCTCAAGAATAATCAATTTAATGCTACCCAACTTCATCAATCGTGTTGATAGAAATGATAGAAACTCAAATTAGGTACCTACTTGGATTATTACCTGATTATGTAATCATAATTATGCTAATTAAGTGTCGCCATTAATGAAAAACCTTATTTTGAAATAGTGAACCAAAAATTATAAGAATGGTGTCAAAACCTGGGTTTTCATGGTCAAGGTGTTCAATGGTACGGGCCAGAACTTCATGAAGTTATTATTATAATGCAAGTTATCCAAATTATGCAAATAAGGCCCTCGCCATGAAACATATTACAATAAAAAGTAATTGCTCATACCGGGTAAGACAAATAGAGGAGACAAACCTACATGTACAGTCACGTGAAAAAGTAAGTACACCCCATGTAAAGTTTTGACTTTTTCAACATATTTCAACATACAGCTATTTGATCTTCATTTCAACAATATTGATAGATAAAGGTGATATAATATAACAAATGTCATGAAACATTTACATTTTTTCGTCCATTGTATAATTTAAATAATCATAAATGCAAATTTTGCATGTGGAGAAAGTAAGTACACCCCTACATTTATCACTACTTCAAATACCTAAAATTAGAATCAGGTGCACCAGCTCAGGTGCAAATGATTGGAACATCGTTAGAGAGGATCTTGGAGGAACCTGTCTTATTTAAACCTCAGACATTTAGTTTGGTTTGCTCTTTGTTGTTGAAGTGTGCGGCGTCACCATGCCTAGATGAAAAGTGCTCTCCGAGGCATTCAGAAAGAAGGTTATAGATGCCTACGAGTCTGGGAAGGGATTTAAAAAGATCTCCAAACAATTTGAAATCAATCATTCGACTGTCCGGAAGATCATCTGCAACTGGAGAAGATTCAAAACAACTGCCAACTTGTTCAGGCCAGGCCGCCCCAGCAATTCAGCCCGAGAGCAGACAGCGAGATGCTGAAAGAAGTCTCTACGAACCCCAGAATGTCATCACGGAACCTACGGGTATCTCCTGCCACTGTTGATGTCAAAGTGCACGAGTCTACCATTAGAAACAGGCTGCACAAATTTGATCTACATGGGAGGTGTGCCAGGTGGAAACCTTTGCTGTCCAGAAAGAACATCAGGGCAAGACTAAAGTTTGCTAATGAACACCTCGGCAAAGACCAGCACTTCTGGAACAATGTGCTCTGGACAGATGAGTCAAAGGTCGAGCTATTTGGCCACAGTACCAGAAGACATGTTTGGCAAAAACCAAAGACAGCATTTCACCACAAGAACCTGATACATGGTGGTGGAAATATTATGGTTTGGGGCAGCTTTGCTGCATCAGGGCCTGGGCAGCTCACCATCATAGAATCCACTATGAATTCTTCATTGTACCAGAGGGTGCTTGAGGATAATGTGAGGCCATCTGTCGGAAAGTTGAAGCTCAACTGAAGGTGGACCTTGCAACATGACAATGACCCTAAACATACCAGTAAATCCACCAAGGAATGGCTGAAAAGAAAGAAATGGAGGTTTCTGGAATGGCTAAGTCAAAGCCCGGATCTAAATCCCATCGAGATGTTGTGGGGGATTTGAAACGAGCTGTGCATGCAAGAAACCCCTCAAACATCGCACAGCCAAAATAATTCTGCATGGAGGAGTGGGCAAAAATTTCTCCCAGTCGATGTCAGAGACTGGTAGACATTTATAAGAAACGCCTACTTGAGGTTGTTTCTGCCAAAGGGGGGGGGGGGGGGCAATTCCACCTATTAGAGCCAAGGGTGTACTTACTTTTTCCACATGCGAAATTTGTATTTATGTTTATTTAAATTATACAATGGACTACAAAATGTAAATGTTTCATGATATTTGTTATAATATATCATCTTTATCTATCAATATTGTTGAAATGAAGATCAACTAGCTGTATGTTGAAATATGTTGAAAAAGTCAAAACTTTACATGCGGTGTACTTACTTTTTCACGTGACTGCCAGTCTCGAAAACACTTGTTTAGCTGTGCGGTCGTTCAGTCATCAATTTCAGCCTCAATAACTTGTGGGTCCATTGAATTAGTGCAACTTGTACCTTTGCACTCACCACAAGCAAATGTGCATTCAAGACCGTGCCTCCGACAAGTGCATTCAGAGTCTCGGGGAAAACTCGGGGACGAATTGCAGCCATTATTGCCTGCCCTATCGAAGCAATTTTTTTGTGTATGTCTTTTCCTGTAAATACGATTCTCAAAAATGTGGCAAGCAGGGATGGCAATTACTGCAGAGCTTTTTCCGTAGACGTCATCTGATCAGTTGATGGAAAGTATTATTGGAAACTTCCACGCACTTTATGTCATTTCGTATCAGTTTGGCAGCTGTTTCAACTAAATCTAAACGAACTGCTTCGGCCTTAGAATGTGCATTCTTATTTTGGTCAAAGAAGTTGTACAGAATAGCTGCCGCAGTTTTCCTCAGTCACTACATTTGGTTTCCCGTCCAATTCAGCAATCACTATTTCGTCCCCAAAATGTTCTTCCAGCTTTGTTTTCATATGAGTAAACCCACATGCTGAACACTCAGTTCCCTTTAAGAACTCATCCATTTTTTCTATCAAGTCACCGATAGTTATTTGTTCATCATCATTCTCCTGCACAAAGCTGCAAACCTGTAGAAACGCTTCTTGTGTCTCCGATTTAGCTCGTCTTCCATGCTTTGTGGATTGAGATTCATCAGGATCACTAAAGTTTCTTGGGACTTTTCCTTCCTCCTTCCTAAAGTTCAAGTTGCATTGTTGGTGATAAACGGGGTCTGCAGCATGTAAATCTCGGGCATACTCCAATCTACCTGCTACAGTTTCAGCCCAAGCATCTCCCCTTTGTTTGCAAATTGTTGCGATTGTATTTTGCATAGCTGTAGTTTTTAAAGGTATCACATCAAACGCCCGCTTACGCCCGCCATATTTTGCAGGCTTGCCACAAAAAACACAATGTTCTTTAAAATTGAACTTTGGTGTTGAAGAACGTAAAGCTGACGAAACAGTTCCTTCTGCTGGTGCACATGACTTTTTCAAGTCCCTTGCTGTCGCATTATCATTAGTGAAATCTAAACGGCACGCAATGTGAACACGTTGTCCCTCTTTAGTTCTAATGTCACTGCCCCGCTTTTCACTCGCACGATTGATGCCTTCACTTCCTTTTGGTCGAAGAGTAACGGTCTCCCCACCTGCAGCAAGGCTTTTACGGCATATGACACACTCCTCCATTTCTGTTATGCAGCAAATTCCTGAAAAATAGATTAAGTATGATAAGTAATTAAGTTCTGGTGTTACAATGCAATGAGCTACATCTGCTGAATACATTTCAGACGTCCAAATTGATGGCTGAGGATACACAATACCAATAATGAAAGTAAAAGATCAGCATACTTGCCAGAAACCTCACCAATTTTTGCCATGAATGCCCAAATGGCATCACATAGGAAGGAATGTCAGCACATGCACGCATGCAGGCATGCATTAGGCTTTACCAAGGTGACTTTTTTTAAGTTCCTAAAAACTCACCTGTACATGCTACAAAGTACCAACATTCATTTTTACTAGTAATTTCTTCATCAAATCAGAATGGCAAGGAAGAAACAATCAAGAATCATGATTCCAATCAAAACAGTATGGAGGAAGCTCCCTTTGTTTTATTCTTTTAATTACCTGGATTTCAGTAGAGACGGCACTGCTGTTTGGAGGAGAAATCAATGGGATGCCAAACAGGACAAAATAGGCATACCTAAAACATGCACTGACTATAATAGAAAAAGACGGTTTTTCATTAATGGTGATGCTTAATTAGCATAATTATGATTACATAATCGGGTAATAATCCAAGTAGGTACCTAATTTGAGTTTCTATCATTTCTATCAACACTATTGATGAAGTTGGGTAGCATTAAATTGATTATTCTTGAGACAAATGCAAGATTTCTTCTTGTTTAGCTTGTTCCTTTGATGTTCAGACCTAATTAACATAAATTAGCATATTTACACCCCTTCCACCCCTCCCATTCATCTCTATTTTTGATATGGTATTCCTGGGGTATATCAGAGGAAAATCCAACAAAGAAACAATCTTTTCCAATTAGTGGTGGGTTGGGCTTCTAAATTGACTAATTTGACTGGACTACAAGCAATCTACAAGTCTAGCCTGTATGGTAAGGTGGCAAGAAGGAAGCGATTACTCAAAAAATCCACCTCGAGTCCCATTTGAGGTATACACAGAGCCACTCTGGAGATTCTAAAGCCATGTCGCAAAACATTTTGTGGTTTGACGAAACCAAGATGGAAATTTTTGGCCTAAATGCAAAACTTTACGTTTGGCACAAACCCAACACAGCACTTCACCCAAAGAACATCATCCCTACTGTGAAGCATGGTGGTGGCAGCATTATGTTATGGGGATGTTTATCATCAGCAGGGATTGGGGTACTTGTCAGGATAGAAGGGAAAATGGATGGAGCAAAATCCTAGAGGAAAACCTGCTACCCTCTGCAAGAAAGCTGAAATTGGGATGGAAGTTCACTTTTCAGGATGACAAGGAGCTGAGGCACACAGCCAAAGCTACCCTGGAGTGGCTAAGGAACAAAAAGATAAATGTCCTTGAGTGGCCCAGGCAGAGCCTGGACTTAAATGCAATGGAAAATTTGTGGCATGCTTGAAGATTGCTGTCCATCAATGCTACCCACACAACTTGACTGAGCTTGAACAGTTTTGTGCAGAAGAATGGCCAAATATTGTCCAATTAAGGTATGTAAAGTTGGTAGAAACCTATCCCAACAGATTCACAGCTGTAATTCACAGCCAAGTATTAACTCAGGAGGGTGGACACTTATCCAACCACAATATTATAGTTTTGGAGTTTATATTAATTTTCTGAAATTTGTAGAATATTTTTTAACTTAGAAGTTTTAGGTTACGATGTGTAAATAAAGGTGGGAAAAGTCTGATTTAATGCATTTTAATTCCAGGCTATAAGGCACCAAAAGGTGAAAATTTTGAAAGGGGGTATATAAAAGACTTTCCATAAGCATTGTATGTGCACCATTGTCCCGCTATGGCTTTGTTCCTTATGCACGGCCACATATTTCAAGTTACAAACTCAGGGTATAAATACAACTTTGTTTGGGGGCAACATAGGCTATGTGACCTCGGGGGGAGAGCCTAAATTATATATGTAAATGTGTACAGTGTAGCACCTCCTGGTGGTGGTGGCTGAGGTTATTACAATTATTTTTTTAAACTGGGCAATGCTGAGGTTATAGCACTCTTTGCACGGGTAAATTAGTCATCCTCCACTTCTCTCTCCACCCGCAAAACGGAGGGGCCTGTCAAAGACCCCTCCCCCAAAGATATACATATATATATATATATATATTTATCTGTGCAGCGTCTGTCTTGTCCTGTGTTGTCTTGTGTTGTCTTGTCTTGTCACTGAACTACTTTCTCAAACTTTTGTGAAATCGTACCAAACTTGTGGTATGCACATATCTCTCCCGTCGGTATGTCCTAAGGGTATTTCTTTTGAAAAAATTTCCAATTTTCTTTTTGGGGGGGGGGGGGGGGGGGGATTTTTTTGGGGAAATTTTTTTTTCCAACTTCAATTGTTTATAAAATGTGATATCACGTATATTACAAATACATTTGTGCAAAATAATTGTTTGAATTATGATTGGTTTAAACCATGACAAAACGGCAACTCGGGTACAGTCATTTATCTATACTAGGGCATGCCCGTACTATATATAAGCTAGGACGTGCCCGTACGTGGGTGCCCGTTCCTTGCCAAAAAAAAAAAAAAAAAAAAATTTGTGTAGGGGTGTGTGTGTGTAAACATCCTAGGGCGTGCCCGTACGTGGGTGCAAAAAAACATGCGTGCAAACAACAACAACAAAAAAAAACTTTGAAACCACGTGGCAGTAACGACCACAGAACCCCCCCCCCCCTCTATTTACATGAATGGTTTGGTCCATTCGCAACGACCACAGAACCCCCCCCCCTCTATTTACATGCAATGGTTTGGTCCATTCGCAACGCCAAAGCGAACGGCGAACGGCTAAATCGCCATAGCTCGGTAAGTACTTGTCCGATTAATTTCAAACCTTGAAAAGGCACATCCTCGGGTCCCCAGCAATATACCTGGCAAGTTGCAAGTATATCGGACCCGTGGTTGTCGAGAAACAGCGGTCACAGACAAACAAACAAACGTACAAACGTACAAACGTACAAACGTACAAACGTACAAACAAACACACAGAGATTACTGGAATTATAGATAGATATCTACACAGCTGGGCAGTGTCTGTGTTGTCACTTAACGAGTCCCTCAAACTTTTGTTTCTGTGGTTGAGAAGTGTTTTTAATAACATTGTGGTGGTTTTGAATCACGTGTTGGTGAGGTATTTTGAATTATGTGGTGGTGAGGTGTTTTTAAATGACGTGGTGGTGAGGTGTTTTTAAATCACATGGTGGTGAGGTGTTTTGAATTACGTGGTGGTGAGGTATTTATAATTACGTGCTGGTGATGTGTTTTTAATTATGTGGTGGTGAGGTGTTTTGAATTAGTTGGTGATGAGGTGTTTTGAATTACGTGGTGGTGAGGTGTTTTTAAATGACGTGGTGGTGAGGTGTTTTTAAATGACGTGGTGGTGAGGTGTTTTTAAATGACGTGGTGGTGAGGTCTTTTAATTTTGTGGCTGTGAGGTGTTTTTATTACGTGTTTTATGGCTGTGAGGTGTTTTTAATTTTGTGGTGGTGAGGTGTTTTTATTACGTGTTTTATGGCTGTGAGGTGTTTTTAATTTTGTGGTGGTGAGGTTTTTATTACGTGTTTTATGGCTGTGAGGTGTTTTTAATTTCGTGGTAGTGAGGTGTTTTTATTACGTTTTATTGCTGTGAGGTGTTTTTAATTTCGTGGTAGTGAGGTGTTTTTATTACGTGTTTTATGGCTGTGAGGTGTTTTTAATTTCGTGGTGGTGAGGTGTTTTTATTACGTGTTTTATGGCTGTGAGGTGTTTTTAATTTCGTGGTGGTGAGGTGTTTTTATTACGTGTTTTATGGCTGTGAGGTGTTTTTAATTTCGTGGTGGTGAGGTGTTTTTATTACGTGTTTTATGGCTGTGAGGTGTTTTGAATTACTTGGTGGTGAGGTGTTTTTATTACGTGTTTTATGGCTGTGAGGTGTTTTTAATTTCGTGGTGGTGAGGTGTTTTTATTACGTGTTTTATGGCTGTGAGGTGTTTTTAATTTCGTGGTGGTGAGGTGTTTTTATTACGTGTTTTATGGCTGTGAGGTGTTTTTAATTTCGTGGTAGTGAGGTGTTTTTATTACGTGTTTTATGGCTGTGAGGTGTTTTTAATTTCGTGGTGGTGAGGTGTTTTTATTACGTGTTTTATGGCTGTGAGGTGTTTTTAATTTCGTGGTGGTGAGGTGTTTTTATTACGTGTTTTATGGCTGTGAGGTGTTTTGAATTACTTGGTGGTGAGGTGTTTTTAATTTCGTGGTGGTGAGGTGTTTTTATTACGTGTTTTATGGCTGAGGTGTTTTTATTATGTGTTTTATGGCTGTGAGGTGTTTTTAATTTCGTGGTGGTGAGGTGTTTTTATTACGTGTTTTATGGCTGAGGTGTTTTTATTATGTGTTTTATGGCTGTGAGGTGTTTTTAATTTTGTGGTGGTGAGGTGTTTTTATTTCGTGTTTTATGGCTGTGAGGTGTTTTAATTACGTGTTTTATGGCTGTGAGGTGTTTTTATTATGTATTTTATGGCTGTGAGGTGTTTTTAATTTCGTGGTGGTGAGGTGTTTTTATTTCGTGTTTTATGGCTGTGAGGTGTTTTTAATTTCGTGGTGGTGAGGTGTTGTTATTGCGTGTTTTATGGCTGTGAGGTGTTTTTATTATGTGTTTTATGGCTGTGAGGTGTTTTTATTACGTGTTTTATGGCTGTGAGGTGATTTTATTACGTGTTTTATGGCTGTGAGGTGTTTTTAATTTCGTGATGGTGAGGTGTTGTTATTGCGTGTTTTATGGCTGTGAGGTGTTTTTATTATGTATTTTATGGCTGTGAGGTGTTTTTAATTTCGTGGTGGTGAGGTGTTGTTATTGCGTGTTTTATGGCT
Source organism: Myxine glutinosa (assembly GCF_964187855.1). NCBI lineage: Eukaryota > Metazoa > Chordata > Myxini > Myxiniformes > Myxinidae > Myxine > Myxine glutinosa. Next base: position 116,775,012 of record NC_136261.1, on the reverse strand, counting down.
GTGAGGTGTTTTTATTATGTGTTTTATGGTTGTGAGGTGTTTTTATTACGTGTTTGATGGCTGTGAGGTGTTTTTATTATGTGTTTTATGGCTGTGAGGTGTTTTTATTATGTGTTTTATGGCTGTGAGGTGTTTTTATTATGTGTTTTATGGCTGTGAGGTGTTTTTATTATGTGTTTTATGGCTGTGAGGTGTTTTTATTATGTGTTTTATGGTTGTGAGGTGTTTTTATTACGTGTTTGATGGCTGTGAGGTGTTTTTAATTTCGTGGTGGTGAGGTGTTTTTATTACATGTTTTATGGCTGTGAGGTGTTTTTATTACGTGTTTTATGGCTGTGAGGTGTTTTTATTACGTGTTTTATGGCTGTGAGGTGATTTTATTACGTGTTTTATGGCTGTGAGGTGTTTTTATTACGTGTTTTATGGCTGTGAGGTGTTTTTATTACGTGTTTTATGGCTGTGAGGTGATTTTATTACGTGTTTTATGGCTGTGAGGTGTTTTTATTACGTGTTTTATGGCTGTGAGGTGTTTTTATTACGTGTTTTATGGCTGTGAGGTGTTTTTGTTACGTGTTTTATGGCTGTGAGGTGTTTTTATTACGTGTTTGATGGCTGTGAGGTGTTTTTAATTTCGTGGTGGTGAGGTGTTTTTATTACATGTTTTATGGCTGTGAGGTGTTTTTATCACGTGTTTTATGGCTGTGAGGTGTTTTTATTACGTGTTTTATGGCTGTGAGGTGATTTTATTACGTGTTTTATGGCTGTGAGGTGTTTTTATTACGTGTTTTATGGCTGTGAGGTGTTTTTATTACGTGTTTTATGGCTGTGAGGTGATTTTATTACGTGTTTTATGGCTGTGAGGTGTTTTTATTACGTGTTTTATGGCTGTGAGGTGTTTTTATTACGTGTTTTATGGCTGTGAGGTGTTTTTGTTACGTGTTTTATGGCTGTGAGGTGTTTTTATTCCGTGTTTTATGGCTGTGAGGTGTTTTTATTACGTGTTTTATGGCTGTGAGGTGTTTTTGTTACGTGTTTTATGGCTGTGAGGTGTTTTTATTACGTGTTTTATGGCTGTGAGGTGATTTTATTACGTGTTTTATGGCTGTGAGGTGATTTTATTACGTGTTTTATGGCTGTGAGGTGATTTTATTACGTGTTTTATGGCTGTGAGGTGTTTTTATTACGTGTTTTATGGCTGTGAGGTGTTTTTATTACGTGTTTTATGGCTGTGAGGTGTTTTTATTACGTGTTTTATGGCTGTGAGGTGTTTTTATTACGTGTTTTATGGCTGTGAGGTGATTTTATTACGTGTTTTATGGCTGTGAGGTGTTTTTAATTTTGTGGTGGTGAGGTATTTTAATTTTGTGGTGGTGAGGTGTTTTCATTACGTGTTTTATGGCTGTGAGGTATTTTAAATTACTTGGTGGTGAGGTGTTTTAAATTACTTGGTGGTGAGGTGTTTTTAAATGATGTGGTGATGAGGTGTTTTGAATTACTTGGTGGTGAGGTGTAATCGTCCCAAACTTCCAGTCTGCACCTTCCCCTCCCCTATGTGTGTGCTGAGGGGTTCTTTCTTGAAAAAAAAACATTCAACCTAAATCTTCAACCTAAATTGCCTATAAAAATGTAATATCACAAACACAACAAATACATTTGTGCAAAATAATTGTTTGTATTATGATTGGTGAAAATCATGACAACACAGCAACTCAGGTACAGTCATTATCCTCAGTTAAAATAAGCCCGTTCCTCAGTATCGACGCTTGGTGAGGCTCGCGTATATATATATATGCAGTACATCTCTCCCATCACTCCCCTCCCTCTCCCTTCCCCCTCATGTCGCCTCTCCATCCACCTCCTCCTTACCATCCCCCTGCCACATTCCCTACCCTTTCTCCCCACATTGGTCATGTTCATCGATCGATCATGATCATGTTCATGTTGGTTTCACATTGCAGGCATGTAAGTGGTCTCCCTGTATTCTTCCGTCTAATTTTCTCCAATATTGCTCCCTCAGTCCTCCGATCCTCCCGAGCAACTTCAGGATGCATGCGTTCGTCCAGTAACACCCTCCTGGATAAACTTCCAAAATGCAGACTAACTACGCACTTCACCTGTTTTATTCCTTCTTCTCCAATCTCTGCAACCATCTTCCGGATGCTATTCTGTCTGAATCTTCCCTCTATGACTTCAAGTAAACATTGCACCACATTATCTTGTTATCTCCAATTCTGACCCATGATCTTTATTGCCCCCATTAAACTTTCCCAACCCAACTATCTTGCTAGTTTAAGTGTCCCCAACCCTCATATTTTCCTTTTCGTTCATGCTCTTCTTGTTTGTCCCACTGACGAATCTACTTTGCTCTTCCATGAGCCTCGCTTCTGTAAATAAAAAATAGGGGAAATACCCGTGGGTGCTCATCTGGTACAATACAGCAGTATGCTCCACCGATTAAAGGTATTTAAAACAGTATCACGGTATTTTAAACCAATTTTAAAGTTTACTAGGAAACAAGGCAGCATGTAGAATCATAATAACGTAATCATAAGACGTTAAACAAACAAACAAAAAAACCTATTTTGGAGGGCAACCCACCTCCCATACCTGATTGGTACCAACATACCATACCCCCCTCCCCACCCCCAACACACACCCCCTTAAAGCCTGATTTTTTTTACTCTGTGAACAAACTTTGGTACAACACGATTGATGAAGATTGTGGTCAAGTTTCATCGAAATTGTGTGTAGTATCAGAGAAGAAAGCAAATACCAATTTTGTGGGGGTCAAACCTGGACCCACTATGACCCCTGCTAGACCCCCTAAGATCCAGATTTTTTAAAATGAAGTGAACAAACTTGAATTGCAACATACCAGATATCATTTTAGCCAAGTTCAGTCACAATCCCATCTGCAGGTTCGAAGAAAAAGTTGCAAGTGTTTATGGACTGATGGACGGACGACCCGCTATCCCATAAGCTCCCCGGAACTACGTTCCAGGTGAGCTAAAAAATAAAGGTTTTTTATTAGAAAAATCGTGCTATGTTAAAGAAGAGTTTGATCCTGGTGTCACACAAGTCCATATCAGTAAACACAAGATGAAATTTAGTTTTTCACAGTATAAGTCCTTGCTGTGAAGTCATATTTACCCTGCGCTCGCGAAAGCGAAAAGCAAGGTTAAGCATTAAGTGCGTACGTGTGCCGTGTGCTGTATGTGTCTGCATTTTAAAAATTCATTTTCTCTGCAACCGTTGGTCCGATTGACACGAAATTTTACCATAGAAGCGCCGCCTCCTGCAGAATATTTTAATGATAATTATGATGTCATGTGGTACAGGCGCCATCTTGGAAAAACCGAAAAAAATTGCACCTCTATATCTCCAAAACCGCTGCATGGAAAAAATTTAAACATGGCTCATTGTAAAGAACTCCATATGGGGATTAGGTGTTGTTAACGATTACGTCATTGGTGCCATAATTATGACGTCATAATTCGACAGGGACAAGGCTTAGTCTGATCAGTTTGAAATGTATTGGGCGTGATCTATGCAACAAATATATTAGAGAATATAAATTTATGATGTCATCGCTCACGTGGTCTGGCAGCCATATTGGATGAAAGAAAAAGAATGTTCAAAAACAGAAGAGTTGGCTCACAAGTTAACTACGCAGGGTAAGTATTCTATGAATACCATGTAGTTACCTCTGTCACCAATGGTGGACTGAGGTTATGTATTCACCCATATTTGTCTGTTTTTTGTTTGTCTGTTTATGAGCAGGTTATCTCAAAATGTTATGGACGGATTCGGACGAAACTTTGTGGACAGTTTGGGTATGTGACAAGGACGAAATGATTATGTTTTGGTGAAGAATTGGATCCAGATCAGGATACTAGAATTTTGAAGTGATTCTTCCTCAATGAGAGATAGTGCCAAAAACGATATATAACACAATTTCTCAAAAAGTTGTGGAAGGATTATGACAAGGCTTGGTGGAGTTGGATAGGTGACAGGGAAAAAGCTGGTTAGGTTTTGGTTCAGGTCCCAATCCAGATCTGATCTATCAGTGGGATGTAAAACGTAAACTGTTCAGCCTGGCGGATGTATGTTCTCTGCGGGTGACGGTCTAACTTGTTTATCTTGTTTGTCATGATGTTGCAGTCGCAATAATTTGCTGCTGTCCAAATGAGGTCACATGGAGAAAAAGTTTGTGAACCCCTGAGTTAGGATACGCCATTGAAATTGAAAAATGTAAAACCAATCATGGTCATCTGACAATACATCACCAAGCAAGTGATACACAAATTGGTAGGATGCTCGTTCTGCCATGAGCCTGAACTTTGTACAAAAAAATTACGTGAGTCAATTCAGAACAGCAGGACCGAATGCCAATGTGTGGAGAAAGGAGAGGAAATGATGTTCGATGAAAGAATTACGGTTTCTGCTCTAACAGCTCCTATTAGGTCGTATCTCGGCTCACTGTGTATTTACTCATTAAGGACGCTTCCTGTGGGCACTTCTCTCAAAAGCCTCTGCGTTAGAAGTGACACAGGCACCGAGATGTGTAATCTTACCTTTGAGACCACTGCCTCACAACATGTCCAGCTTGAAGACAAATTTAAACACAGTAAGTAGGGAAGCTGTGTACAATTCTTACTTTGCTTTTTGTGCATGCAGCAGAAACATCACACTTGAGCTAAAATATAAAAATTTACTGCAGTCATAAGGGTCCTTCATAATTCTTGTATTATTGTATCCTGTGTAATACCAAAGTAATCAGCAGTGAGATAGCTCGTTTTCTTGTGTGCTTAGCTCTTGAGCTGTGTGTTTCTGGATTTGAAATCTCGTCGAGACAAAGCCAACAGAAAACTGTAATTATAATTTGATGTCTTCAGGGAATAATGCATCACTGACTGCACCATCCTTTGGAGAGGATGCTATGTATTTTAAGATTAGGTCTATAGGTTAGGGTTATCGGACTTCTGTCAAATTATACTGTATATATATATATATATATATATATATATATATATATATATATATATATATATATATATATATATATATATATGTATGTATGTATGTATGTATGTATATATATATATATATATATATATATATATATATATGTATATATGTATGTATATATACATATATACATATATGTATAATGTATATATATATATGTATATGTATGGCCACGAATATTTACAAAAATGGCGAATTTGTTTTCATATTCGCGGCCATGTTCCGTGAATTTGCGGGGTTTTTTCTATTTGCGGCCATGTTCTGCGAACTCGCGTTTTTTTCTCTATTCACAGCCATGTTCCACAAATTTGCGGGATTTTTTTCCTATTCGTGGCCATGTACCGCAAATTTGCATGGTTTTTTTTCCTATTTGCGGCCATGTTCTGCGAAGTCGCGTTTTTTCCCCTATTCGCGGCCATGTTCCACGAATTTGGCGGGGTTTTTTTTCCTATTCGTGGCCATGTTCCGCGAATTCGCGGGTTTTTTCCCTATTCGCGGCCATGCTCCGCGAATTCGCGTTTTTTTTTCTTATTCACGGCCATGTTATGCCAATTCGCGTTTTTTTTCATATCCACAGCCATGTTCCACGAATTCGCGTTTTATTTTCCTATTCGTGGCCATGTTCCGTGAATTTGCGGGGTTTTTTAAATATTTGTGGCCATGTTAAACGAACTTGCGTTTTTTTTTCTCTCTTTGCAGCTGTGCTCTGCGAATTCGCGTTTTTTCAGGGACGCAAAAAGATTTTTTTAACGAGCCGCGAGCATGACCTGCTCCTGCATTTGCTACCATGTGTTTCACATTTTAAGGCTTCCGCGGGATATTCCGTCATTCACAATGTGAATAGCTTCACGTAATATTCCACGTTCACAGGTAAACAATGTTTCATGGGATTCCGCCATTCCGTGAACAGCTTCAAGTGATATTGCACCGTTCACAGGTAAACATTGCTTCGCGGGATATCCCACCAGCTGTATAACACGTCATCCCTGCGAGTTACTGTACAAAATGAAAACAATCCACAGTATCTATCCGTGCAAATAGGTGTCTCCCTTTTCCCCATTGAAACAACTAGGGCATTGCCCGTACTATATCTATATCTAAAATTATATCCCCCCCCTCTATTTACATGAAATGGTTTGGTCCAAAGCGAACGGCTTGCGAGTACGGTGACAATCCCCCCCCTCTATTTACATGCAATGGTTTGGTCCAAAGCGAACGGCTTCCGGAGTTTGGTAAAGAAATCGCCATCGCGTGCACAAACGCGCAGGAAAGCGAATGAATCGCAAATTCGGTTTTATTAGTTTTAAAACATAGTTTAACGCCAACATAGTTTGCAAACGTGAAATAAATGAATACGCTGTCAAATGTGCCATCCGAGGCAGAGTGTGTCCTCCACGTTCGGCACACGCGATCGTTCGCTGCTCTCTGATTGGTTGAATCGTTTTTTGGACATAGCTCGGTAAGTAATTGTCCGATTAATATGAAACCTTGAAAAGGCACATCCTCGGGTCCCCAGCAATATACCTGGCAAGTTAAAAGTATATCGGACCCGTGGTTGTCGAGAAACAGCGGTCACAGACAAACAAACGTACAGACGTACAGACGTACAGAGATTACTGGAATTATAGATAGATGGCACGGAATGCATTCGCGGATTTTCATCGACATTCGTGGATTATTGCCGACATTTGTGGGCTTTCTCTCGCTATTTCCAGGACATTCATCGACCTTCGTGGATTATCGTCGACATTCTCAGGATTTGCATCACAATTCACAGATTTTCCCTCACCATTCGCGGTTTGGTCCTCTCTATTTGCAGATTTTCACGACTTGGGAACCTATCCCTCCTTTTTCTATTGAAACAATACTCCCCATTCATGGGTTTCACGATTTGCAGATTTTTCAGGAACGTATCCCCCGCGAATAGTGGGGTCTGACTATATATATATATATATATATATATATATATATATATATATATATATATATATATATATATATATATATATATATATATATATATATATTGTTGTGGATATGAGGATTGTGTTTTTTTATTGTGTTTTTTATTATTAGTGCTTTATTCTGGACCCTCCTTACTCCAGTTATGTATAAAGGTCAAAGGGCGTCCCATAATTAGGTCATAAACAATCACGTCAGCCAATCATAGATTTCCCCCTTTGTTGATAGTTATATCTTTATTATGTGTATTAGGGTAAGGCCTTGTCTTCCATTAAGATGACACTCCATTGCACCAAGTGAAACAAGATAGATCCCCTTTCATTCCCATTCCCAAAATCTCCATTTCCAGCTACATCCCCTCCAAGTCTCCATTGCCAACCGCACTGGGCAGTTTGCCAGGTTTGTTACAGCAGTGGGTTGCTGATTTCGCCCTAAAGCCGCCATTAAGCATGTGCTCAGCTCGGGGAAGAAGGGCGTGCCCGCCCATCGTCATCAAGGGCGGAGCCAGAGGGCCGTGCCGACCAATCAGGGCCGAGGCGAGATGACCGATGGGCGTGTCCTGAAGGCCGGCGGCTTGATCGCCTGAGGCGCTATAAAAGCACGCGTGCAAGAAGCAAGGAGTGGTTGTTGAGTTGAGTGGTTGGACCAGATGAGCTTTTACAGAAGTGGTTGGACCAGATGAGCTTTTACAGAAGTGGTTGGACCAGATGAGCTTTTACAGAAGTGGTTGGACCAGATGAGCTTTTACAGAAGCAGATGAGCTTTGACAAGATGAGAGAGACGAGTCCTGAAAAGAGCACGCGACGTCCACGCAGCCACAGCAGCAACAACAGCAGCTTGGGGCCTGGACGGCAGTTTTGAGCAGGGCCGCGAAGGAACGGTGGCTGCTAAACGCGCCGATCATGCTGCAGTATCCGTTGGACCTTCCTCTCCCTCCAGCCATCCACCTCCTGCCTTTCCATCCTTTTGTGTACGTGAGTTTGTTCTGTGTGTCTTGTCCCTGGGTTAATTAAGACTGTAGGTAAGCTAGCATTGCACTGTGTCTCTGAATTATTCTGTAAATTATTTTCTTATCTTTCATTCTTCCTTGGTTACTTTGAGCGTGTAAATAGTAAGAATAAATTTAGTAGTATTTCCAACCTTTTTGTTTTCTTCTTCTTCTTCACATCCGTGTCGCTTTCGTCTTTTCCATATTGAATATCTGTGGCGCGATCCGGCCAACGTTCGGGAATCGGGGTAGTCGGGGCAACTGTTCGGCCGCGGTGCCATCCGCTCGGCAAACACAACATCTTATCCGCGGTCCGGAACAATTGGAGTCAGGAGTTGGGATTCGAACCTGGGACTAAATTTATTTAGCCCAAATTTTGGGGACACCAATTATACTATTGGCCGTAACAATTGGTGTCGGGAGCGGGGTCGGACCCGAAGCGTGCTTAACGTGCTCAAAATTACGAGCTGCTGAAATTTAATTTGTTTTAAAGAAAAACCCGAATTTTGAAATCGTGCCATGGCTAGTCAAGGCGATCGGATGCCGGTGGGGGAACTAGAGGAGGGGTTAGGGGTAACCCAGGATCAGAGGGAAGAAATGGAGGAGGGCAATGAGGAGGTGGTTGAGGAGGTGTCAGGCGCGCAAAATGGCGCCTCGCACATGGCTACGGCGGCCGCGCCCGCCGCACAAGTGGGAGGGATTGATGTGCGGGACCTCATGGCGCAGATTAATGCAGCCATACTAATGGCGAATATGGGGCTAGAAGCCAAAATGGAGGCAATGAGGGACGAAGTGAGGGGTACCAGTGCCCAAATTGAGGGATTAGACAATAAATTTGAGGGGTTAGACAACGGGATAAAAGAGGTAAAAAATGGGTTAAGGGGGTTAGAAAACAAGATGGAAGACAAATTGCGGGAAGTAGGGGAGCAATCCGCCCGGGAAATCAAACGGATGGGGAACCAGATAGAGGAGGTGAAAATCGGGTTAGAAGGTAAATTGGATGCTCAGAGGGATGAATTGGGACAGATGAGGGTGGCATCTACTAAGGAGATGGAGGAGATGAAGGAGGAGATACGACGAGGTGTAAGCGAGGAGGTATCGGGGGTACGCGAGGAGGTAAAGCGAGGGGAGAAGCGTATGGAGAAAGAGGTGAGGAATAATACGGCTAGGTTACAGGGGGGCATAGAGGACCTGACGCAGGAGGTGGAACAGCTGACGGTGGAACAGACGGAGTTAGTGGAGCAGGTACAAAGGAACACTGCGGTACTAGGAGGGTTAAAAGCGACACAAAAAGACATCAAGAACGAATTAATAGCGACACAGAAGGAATGTCAGATGGTACGTGAGGGACTGACAACGAGGTTGGACGAGGTGACAGAAGTAATGGAGACAAAGGACCGGGAGGTGAGGACGCACATAGAAACGGTCAAGGTAGCCTTAGAGGACGAAATTGAGGAGACGCACCGGGAAATAAAAGAGGTGAAGGAAAAATTAGAGAAGGTGGAAGAGGGGGTGAGTGAAATTAAGAAGAGATGGACGGAAACTAAGAGAGAAATACATGCTGTGCTCGAATCATGATGATGTGCTCGCTAACCAAATAAAGAGTTTTCAGGTGGCAAAGGAGGTGCGGAGACGAGGTGCCAAGGTGAGTGGCGATATACGAGGAAATGTATATGATGTGAGGGGAGCTTCAGTCGGCTTGGGGGTTGATTTGGATCCGGGTGTTCGTGAGAGGGCGTTGGTGAAGTGTGCGACAGGTACGGTGTGCGAAAGAGGAGGTGTGCGAGAATGCCCGACTCTGGGGTGTGTGAGGAAAAAGTGCGCGCCAAGGAGTGAGTGTGCTGTCGAGAGTGAGTCGGTCGTAGCGCGTGTGCGAGGGAGCACATGGAAGCGCGTAGTGGGGAGTGTTACAAAGGAAGTAACGAAAGAGTGTACACCTGTGGTGAGTGTTACGGAGGATGTAACGGGAGAGTGTGCGCAAGAGGATGCGCGAGGAAGGTGTGTAACAGAGGAGTGCATGAGGAAAGAGTGCGCTGTCAAGAGTGGTGGTGAGAGTAGTGAGAGTGACACGGAGCGTGAGTTGGTTGTGGCAGGTGAGAGAGGATGTACACCTGGAATGGAAGGATGCACACCTGGAATGGTGGAGCGTGTGTGGGAATGCACACTTGAGTTAGTAGTGAGGCACGTGGTTGGGTGTGCAAGTGAGAGCACACCTGTGGTTGTCACAGAGGAGGTGACCGAGGAGGGGGCGCGAAGAGGTGTGTTGGTGAGGTGTGTTAACGACGAGTGTGTGCAAAGGTGTGCGGTGGTCAGGTGTGTGACCAAGTCTGAGCGAAAGAACGAGTGCAATAACGAAATATGCGGGGTGTACGGACGGCGTTGGAGCACCAAGCTCGGTGAGGGTGAAAGGGGTAGCGTATGCGTGTGAGCATGCAGGTGAAGCATCGACGGTAACCGGGTTAGCGGTTAGAGCGACTTATAGCCGAATCGGGCCCTCGGTGCGTGCCGGGCAGCTTCGAGTGCCGCGAGGACCAGCAGGGATCCGAACCACGGCGGCTTCGAAAGAACCGCCGTACGCGATCCATGCCGGGCCGCGCTTTGAACGGCCGCGTCCGTGCTCCACTAGGCGGAGCGGGCAGCCTGATAGGAAGGGTCGTCATGGCGACCCCTTTTTGTTGAGGCGTTCCGGCAGGTCGAGATCGGGCCATTGGACGACTCTGTGCCGAGATGGTGCGTGGGATCTCGGCCCGGGTAAGCGTCCTTCCCTGCACCGAGTGCCGGACGCATCCAACCGCCGGCACCAAAGAACCCGCATTAATTGCTCGGCTGTACGAAGCCGAGCTTTAGAAGTGAATTGGCGCACCGAGAGGCACTAGTGAGTAGACTGTGATGATGAGGATAGTGTTTTGGACCCGAAATTAGGAAAGCAAAATTTGATGATTGGCAGAGTGAGGATTGGCAGACGATTGGCAGATGATTGGCAAATTTTTGATTTGTTGAATTTGGACGAGCAAAATTTATAGTGAAAGATACCCGATGTGGTGGGATGGCAACGCTGCCATCTCTCACAGCGGGGGCAAAGGAGCACTAGGTTATGGGGTTTATGGCAGTGAAAACTAGCCCGGGAGGGTTTGGATAATGTGTAGGGACCTAGAGATTGACATTAGGTAACGGTAAGGTTAGGTAGTGACAATGATACCTGTAGTGGGGACGCAGGTAGATTAGTGTGGATGATAATGACGTGGTATGTGCTTAGTCTAAAGGGAAGACGGGGAGCACTAAGTTAGCAGGGCAACAGGTAGTTTAGATGATGCCGTGTGAGTGTTGGAGGTGTATTCAGAAGTGTATTGTGAAAAGTGTGTGGTTAAAAGGTGTGATTGCACAGGTGTGCAACTGAACAGGTGTATGGAGCAGTGAATGAGTGAGTGATAGTGATGTGAGTTGTGCTGACCAAATGGTCCAGGAAGGAAGGAGGGTGCAGGTGGCACCAGGTGTAAGATTGCACAGGTGTGCAAATACAGGTGAATGGAGAATGGTTGTGTGAAATACGTGGAGTGTGGAATACCTGGAGTGTGGAATATATGGAGTATTGGAATGGATGGTCGTGGAGTGAGTATGGTGGAAACTATGGAGTGGAGTGGATGGTGCAAAGGTGTGAATGGGGGAAGGATGGACCCCCATCACGAATACCCGGGGAGGGTAGTGTCAGTGTTAGGTAGAGGGTATAGGTAAATTGTGGTTGGATATTGGCATCTGTGGTGCGGGTGAGAGAATGGTATTTGGATGGGTGCATTAGTGTTGTGGAAATGGCTGGGCGTGTGGCCTGTTAGTGTGTGTAGTTGGTTTGGGCACTCCACCACTGTGAGGATGTCGGCCAGGTGAGGCCGCAGGTGGGCTCTGGGAGCCGGTAGAGTTGTTGTGGATGGGGCCCGAGGATCCGGAGGACGGACCAGGGTAGCCCAGTGCCAGAGGGCACCAAGGGGTGACAGAGCCAGGAGGGGCCTTCCCCAGTTAGATAGGTTAGGGTGAGGAGCTAGGTAAGCTCGGGTGGTAACTGCAGTGGTGGAGGTGTGCAGGTGGATAGACCTGCTGGGAGAGCTACACGCCCCAGTCCTGAAATTGTGCAAGGGCACAGGGAGTTGAATCGGGGGAGTGAGACCCCAAATTGAGAAGCACCACAGTTTGGTCAATGGGAATTTGGTTTTTAAAACCACATAGAGTAAGTGGCCAATGGATTGGCAGGGAAAGACCCCGGGTAGTGTAAAGTGTGTTAATGTCATTTAGAAAGTAGTTAGGATGAAAATCTCCTCGCACCATCTACATCCACTCACCTGAGATGACGTACCTCCACACCATGCCAGGTTGTTTTTATTATTTTTATTGTGCAGATGTTTGGAATGAGAGACGCATCATGACGTGGGTGTGACATTGTGCTTGTTGTTCCATCTCTCCCTCCTTATGAGGATTGATGATGAATTGGGTGATGGCAAATTTTGGTTAGAGGGATTGTGGAGATGAATTTGGTAAAGGGGAAATATGGGGAAGACGTGACAGTAGTGACAAATTTGTAAATGTGTAGATTTTTGTACATATGGGGTAAGGGCAAGGGTAGAGTAGGTGACAGGGGGGTGACGTACGGTAGGGACGAGTTTTCTCACTTTGCTCTCCGTACGCACTTCGCTTTGCATTGCCTTGATTGATGTGTACCCTTGTGACCTTACCCCTCGCTCATCTGTCTTTTCCCCCTTTTGTCTCCCACATGAGGGCCTGTGCGCCACTGGGCGCCGAGGGGAGCGTGCGTGAGTCCGCCATTGTGCGCCCGGAACTCCCAGAACCAGCTGTCTGCATCGATGCACCACCTTATGGACCACATGTCTGTGGCTGAGCACCACTTATGGACCCTATGGGTTGGGGCATGGCCCCTCTGCTGGAACCGGCCCTGAAGGCCCAAAATCTTGCTGGCGGACCTTGGCCACAGGGCACCGATGCCCCACAGGTGAACCATACATAGTCGGCCCCTGTGGGCCAAAAATAAATAAAAATGGACACGTTGGGTGCATTTTATTTCCACCAATAGGCCGCCAGCAAAGAAGATGACAACATCAGGAAAAAGCAAATAGCCAGCAGAGGGAGCCGAAGAGCAAGAGACCACCAGCAGGGTTAGGGGTTTGTTTGTTGTTTTTATTTTATTGAACAGTGATGACTGTGCACCGATTGGTGCTTGAGGGTGTGTTGGTGCGTTTTGGGTGCTTTCAGGGTGCATTGATGCAGAGCAGACTGTCTCCCCCCCCCAGAAAGAACAATCACAGGTCCTGGGTTGCGTTTTGTAAATAAAAGTAGAGCCATTGTAAATAATGTGCCCCCACCGTCAATGTATAGTTTGAAGACCATTCCGCAATTCGGTTAGCTGTGGGCGTGAATCTGTTAGGCAGGGTGCAATGGAGCAGCGGGACATATTTATTTATGTTTTAAAACTGTCGCACTCAGGGTCAGGTTAAAAGTAGAGGGAACTACACCTACATGTCACACTAAGTTAAAGTTATAGGCCCGGGACGTGCCTAAGAGGAGGAGGGTGCAGTGTTGTGGATATGAGGATTGTGTTTTTTTTATTGTGTTTTTTATTATTAGTGCTTTATTCTGGACCCTCCTTACTCCAGTTATGTATAAAGGTCAAAGGGCGTCCCATAATTAGGTCATAAACAATCACGTCAGCCAATCATAGATTTCCCCCTTTGTTGATAGTTATATCTTTATTATGTGTATTAGGGTAAGGCCTTGTCTTCCATTAAGATGACACTCCATTGCACCAAGTGAAACAAGATAGATCCCCTTTCATTCCCATTCCCAAAATCTCCATTTCCAGCTACATCCCCTCCAAGTCTCCATTGCCAACCGCACTGGGCAGTTTGCCAGGTTTGTTACAGCAGTGGGTTGCTGATTTCGCCCTAAAGCCGCCATTAAGCATGTGCTCAGCTCGGGGAAGAAGGGCGTGCCCGCCCATCGTCATCAAGGGCGGAGCCAGAGGGCCGTGCCGACCAATCAGGGCCGAGGCGAGCTGACCGATGGGCGTGTCCTGAAGGCCGGCGGCTTGATCGCCTGAGGCGCTATAAAAGCACGCGTGCAAGAAGCAAGGAGTGGTTGTTGAGTTGAGTGGTTGGACCAGATGAGCTTTTACAGAAGTGGTTGGACCAGATGAGCTTTTACAGAAGTGGTTGGACCAGATGAGCTTTTACAGAAGTGGTTGGACCAGATGAGCTTTTACAGAAGCAGATGAGCTTTGACAAGACGAGAGAGACGAGTCCTGAAAAGAGCACGCGACGTCCACGCAGCCACAGCAGCAACAACAGCAGCTTGGGGCCTGGACGGCAGTTTTGAGCAGGGCCGCGAAGGAACGGCGGCTGCTAAACGCGCCGATCATGCTGCAGTATCCGTTGGACCTTCCTCTCCCTCCAGCCATCCACCTCCTGCCTTTCCATCCTTTTGTGTACGTGAGTTTGTTCTGTGTGTCTTGTCCCTGGGTTAATTAAGACTGTAGGTAAGCTAGCATTGCACTGTGTCTCTGAATTCTTCTGTAAATTATTTTCTTATCTTTCATTCTTCCTTGGTTACTTTGAGCGTGTAAATAGTAAGAATAAATTTAGTAGTATTTCCAACCTTTTTGTTTTCTTCTTCTTCTTCTTCACATCCGTGTCGCTTTCGTCTTTTCCATATTGAATATCTGTGGCGCGATCCGGCCAACGTTCGGGAATCAGGGTAGTCAGGGCAACTGTTCGGCCGCGGTGCCATCCGCTCGGCAAACACAACATCTTATCCGCGGTCCGGAACAATTGGAGTCAGGAGTTGGGATTCGAACCTGGGACTAAATTTATTTAGCCCAAATTTTGGGGACACCAATTATACTATTGGCCGTAACAATTGGTGTCGGGAGCGGGGTCGGACCCGAAGCGTGCTTAACGCGCTCAAAATTACGAGCTGCTGAAATTTAATTTGTTTTAAAGAAAAACCCGAATTTTGAAATCGTGCCATGGCTAGTCAAGGCGATCGGATGCCGGTGGGGGAACTAGAGGAGGGGTTAGGGGTAACCCAGGATCAGAGGGAAGAAATGGAGGAGGGCAATGAGGAGGTGGTTGAGGAGGTGTCAGGCGCGCAAAATGGCGCCTCGCACATGGCTACGGCGGCCGCGCCCGCCGCACAAGTGGGAGGGATTGATGTGCGGGACCTCATGGCGCAGATTAATGCAGCCATACTAATGGCGAATATGGGGCTAGAAGCTAAAATGGAGGCAATGAGGGACGAAGTGAGGGGTACCAGTGCCCAAATTGAGGGATTAGACAATAAATTTGAGGGGTTAGACAACGGGATAAAAGAGGTAAAAAATGGGTTAAGGGGGTTAGAAAACAAGATGGAAGACAAATTGCGAGAAGTAGGGGAGCAATCCGCCCGGGAAATCAAACGGATGGGGAACCAGATAGAGGAGGTGAAAATCGGGTTAGAAGGTAAATTGGATGCTCAGAGGGATGAATTGGGACAGATGAGGGTGGCATCTACTAAGGAGATGGAGGAGATGAAGGAGATGAAGGAGATGAAGGAGATGAAGGAGATGAAGGAGATGAAGGAGATGAAGGAGATGAAGGAGATGAAGGAGATGAAGGAGATGAAGGAGATGAAGGAGGAGATACGACGAGGTGTAAGCGAGGAGGTCTCGGGGGTACGCGAGGAGGTAAAGCGAGGGGAGAAGCGTATGGAGAAAGAGGTGAGGAATAATACCGCTAGGTTACAGGGGGGCATAGAGGACCTGACGCAGGAGGTGGAACAGCTGACGGTGGAACAGACGGAGTTAGTGGAGCAGGTACAAAGGAACACTGCGGTACTAGGAGGGTTAAAAGCGACACAAAAAGACATCAAGAACGAATTAATAGCGACACAGAAGGAATGTCAGATGGTACGTGAGGGACTGACAACGAGGTTGGACGAGGTGACAGAAGTAATGGAGACAAAGGACCGGGAGGTGAGGACGCACATAGAAACGGTCAAGGTAGCCTTAGAGGACGAAATTGAGGAGACGCACCGGGAAATAAAAGAGGTGAAGGAAAAATTAGAGAAGGTGGAAGAGGGGGTGAGTGAAATTAAGAAGAGATGGACGGAAACTAAGAGAGAAATACAGGAGAAGGTGATGGAATTGGTACAAGGTCTGTGCTCGAATCATGATGATGTGCTCGGTAACCAAATAAAGAGTTTTCAGGTGGCGAAGGAGGTGCGGAGACGAGGTGCCAAGGTGAGTGGCGATATACGAGGAAATGTATATGATGTGAGGGGAGCTTCAGTCGGCTTGGGGGTTGATTTGGATCCGGGTGTTCGTGAGAGGCCGTTGGTGAAGTGTGCGACAGGTACGGTGTGCGAAAGAGGAGGTGTGCGAGAATGTCCGACTCTGGGGTGTGTGAGGAAAAAGTGCGCGCCAAGGAGTGAGTGTGCTGTCGAGAGTGAGTCGGTCGTAGCGCGTGTGCCAGGGAGCACATGGAAGCGCGTAGTGGGGAGTGTTACAAAGGAAGTAACGAAAGAGTGTACACCTGTGGTGAGTGTTACGGAGGATGTAACGGGAGAGTGTGCGCAAGAGGATGCACGAGGAAGGTGTGTAACAGAGGAGTGCATGAGGAAAGAGTGCGCTGTCAAGAGTGGTGGTGAGAGTAGTGAGAGTGACACGGAGCGTGAGTTGGTTGTGGCAGGTGAGAGAGGATGTACACCTGGAATGGAAGGATGCACACCTGGAATGGTAGAGCGTGTGTGGGAATGCACACTTGAGTTAGTAGTGAGGCATGTGGTTGGGTGTGCAAGTGAGAGCACACCTGTGGTTGTCACAGAGGAGGTGACCGAGGAGGGGGCGCGAAGAGGTGTGTTGGTGAGGTGTGCTAACGACGAGTGTGTGCAAAGGTGTGCGGTGGTCAGGTGTGTGACCAAGTCTGAGCGAAAGAACGAGTGCAATAACGAAATATGCGGGGTGTACGGGCGGCGTTGGAGCACCAAGCTCGGTGAGGGTGAAAGGGGTAGCGTATGCGTGTGAGCATGCAGGTGAAGCATCGACGGTAACCGGGTTAGCGGTTAGAGCGACTTATAGCCGAATCGGGTCCTCGGTGCGTGCCGGGCAGCTTCGAGTGCCGCGAGGACCAGCGGGGATCCGAACCACGGCGGTTTCGAAAGAACCGCCGTACGCGATCCACGCCGGGCCGCGCTTTGAACGGCCGCGTCCGTGCTCCACTAGGCGGAGCGGGCAGCCCGATAGGAAGGGTCGTCATGGCGACCCCTTTTTGTTGAGGCGTTCCGGCAGGTCGAGATCGGGCCATTGGACGACTCTGTGCCGAGATGGTGCATGGGATCTCGGCCCGGGTAAGCGTCCTTCCCTGCACCGAGTGCCGGACGCGTCCAACCGCCGGCACCAAAGAACCCGCATTAATTGCTCGGCTGTACGAAGCCGAGCTTTAGAAGTGAATTGGCGCACCGAGAGGCACTAGTGAGTAGACTGTGATGATGAGGATAGTGTTTTGGACCCGAAATTAGGAAAGCAAAATTTGATGATTGGCAGAGTGAGGATTGGCAGACGATTGGCAGATGATTGGCAAATTTTTGATTTGTTGAATTTGGACGAGCAAAATTTATAGTGAAAGATACCCGATGTGGTGGGATGGCAACGCTGCCATCTCTCACAGCGGGGGCAAAGGAGCACTAGGTTATGGGGTTTATGGCAGTGAAAACTAGCCTGGGAGGGTTTGGATAATGTGTAGGGACCTAGAGATTGACATTAGGTAACGGTAAGGTTAGGTAGTGACAATGATACCTGTAGTGGGGACGCAGGTAGATTAGTGTGGATGATAATGACGTGGTATGTGCTTAGTCTAAAGGGAAGACGGGGAGCACTAAGTTAGCAGGGCAACAGGTAGTTTAGATGATGCCGTGTGAGTGTTGGAGGTGTATTCAGAAGTGTATTGTGAAAAGTGTGTGGTTAAAAGGTGTGATTGCACAGGTGTGCAACTGAACAGGTGTATGGAGCAGTGAATGAGTGAGTGATAGTGATGTGAGTTGTGCTGACCAAATGGTCCAGGAAGGAAGGAGGGTGCAGGTGGCACCAGGTGTAAGATTGCACAGGTGTGCAAATACAGGTGAATGGAGAATGGTTGTGTGAAATACGTGGAGTGTGGAATACCTGGAGTGTGGAATATATGGAGTATTGGAATGGATGGTCGTGGAGTGAGTATGGTGGAAACTATGGAGTGGAGTGGATGGTGCAAAGGTGTGAATGGGGGAAGGATGGACCCCCATCACGAATACCCGGGGAGGGTAGTGTCAGTGTTAGGTAGAGGGTATAGGTAAATTGTGGTTGGATATTGGCATCTGTGGTGCGGGTGAGAGAATGGTATTTGGATGGGTGTATTAGTGTTGTGGAAATGGCTGGGCGTGTGGCCTGTTAGTGTGTGTAGTTGGTTTGGGCACTCCACCACTGTGAGGATGTCGGCCAGGTGAGGCCGCAGGTGGGCTCTGGGAGCCGGTAGAGTTGTTGTGGATGGGGCCCGAGGATCCGGAGGACGGACCAGGGTAGCCCAGTGCCAGAGGGCACCAAGGGGTGACAGAGCCAGGAGGGGCCTTCCCCAGTTAGATAGGTTAGGGTGAGGAGCTAGGTAAGCTCGGGTGGTAACTGCAGTGGTGGAGGTGTGCAGGTGGATAGACCTGCTGGGAGAGCTACACGCCCCAGTCCTGAAATTGTGCAAGGGCACAGGGAGTTGAATCGGGGGAGTGAGACCCCAAATTGAGAAGCACCACAGTTTGGTCAATGGGAATTTGGTTTTTAAAACCACATAGAGTAAATGGCCAATGGATTGGCAGGGAAAGACCCCGGGTAGTGTAAAGTGTGTTAATGTCATTTAGAAAGTAGTTAGGATGAAAATCTCCTCGCACCATCTACATCCACTCACCTGAGATGACGTACCTCCACACCATGCCAGGTTGTTTTTATTATTTTTATTGTGCAGATGTTTGGAATGAGAGACGCATCATGACGTGGGTGTGACATTGTGCTTGTTGTTCCATCTCTCCCTCCTTATGAGGATTGATGATGAATTGGGTGATGGCAAATTTTGGTTAGAGGGATTGTGGAGACGAATTTGGTATAGGGGAAATATGGGGAAATATGGGGAAGACGCGGTTTAGATGTTATTTTTGACCGAGCGGTGGTGTATTACCGCGACCTAACAGTTATTCCCCGACTAGACCCCGATTCCACCCAGACGTTGACCAAATCGCGCTATGCCAAATCAATGATAGAAAGGACACGACGACTGGGAAAGAGGAAACGACGCAAGGGGGTACAGTTCTCAAGACCTCCGGAGGAGGGTGTAATTACAGTGGTGGAGAAAAGGGGTAGATTACAAGGTAGTGAGGTAAAGACACAGAAGAGATAGGCACTTAGATACAATCTTATCTTATCCCATACAGACCACAGACAAACGGAACAAGGCTGACTTACACAGGGATTGATGGCAGGAAGGGACAGGTAGTCGATAGCACAAGGTGCACCTTGGCTCGGGGACAGGATAAAGCACGGTCCAGTCCAGAGATGCGGGGAGGCCTCACAGCGCTCGGAGGGTACGTCTTGCTTGCTCCAAGCTCAGCGCGCATCTGACGTCACCTCCCTCTTCCTGCGCATGCTCAGCGGGGAGTCACACGCCCTCGGCTGGTTGGCTCCGCCCCAGATGGGACCGGTCCGCCGCTTCCATTGGGTGCGGGGGTTACCGGGCTCCACCCTTGACGAGGAGCTGACAGGGAGCCCCTATTTGGTAACCCCGTCGAGCACATGTTCGATGGCGGCTCGCTGGGAAGGCCTCATGCCCTCCCAACACCCCCTACCAACCAAGCCGGAGTGAGGACGCGCACTCCCTGTGCACGCCGCCGCCGTTGTTGTTGTTGTTGTTGTTGTTGCTGAACCGTGAGGAAGAGCTGCGGGGAGGTATTGGGAGGTCCTAAACTTCCTAACGGTGCCATACAATCACATTCTGGTGCAACGAAGGGTCAGAATTAATGGAAACGAGTCCTTAACTGACATAGACTAAGAATAACTAGCAAGATGTCTTATAGTTGTCTTACATGAGATGCGGTGAACCTGGGCACGACATTTAATGGGGGAAATAGGGGGAGGTCGGGTCTACCGAGTGTTGTTTACAGAAAATGGGACTAGGGAATGGGGGATTGGGGATAGTTGGGAAGTATTGAGGAAATAGGGGAATATTTACAAGCGGATATGGATGGATGCAAATCCCATATCCGCAACATTGCACCCTTCTCTACCTCGGGGCGTCCCGACCCGATAAATTTTTACCTACTTTAGTGTGGCACTCAGATGTAGTTCCCTCTACTATTAACTCAACCCTGAGTGCGACAGTTTTACAGATGTTCACAAATGAGTAAATATGTCCCCCTGCGACGTTGCACCCTTCTCCTAACAGAAACACACCCACAGGATAACCGAATCGCGGAAAGCATCCTCAATCTAAACATACAGCCGGTAGGGAGCATCATTTATACAAGACTACACTGATATTTACACTACGATCCAGGACCTGTTCTTTGAGGAACACATGCAGATGTTATGCATAGGGAGAGCACGCATGCCAGCATCGATACACCAACCCACGAGTGCCCTGTGGCCCTACGGCCTTTAATAATGTGCAGAGCACCCCGTCCAAGCACCAAAAGCACCACCCCATTACGCACAGTCAGCACCATCCGGTGCACCAATAAAGTGTTCATAGTCACCGGTGGTGTCGCAGCCGGCCGATGTTCTGCCGCTGGTCTTGCCTTCATGGAGTGCACTTGGCCTTCTGGCTTCTTTAGAAATAAAGAAAGGCGCCAACCGCGTCCATTTCTGAATTGTGGCCGTCAGGGGGGCCAACTAAAAGTGGTTCACCTGTATGGCATAGGTGCCACGTTGACCCAGAGGTCCATCCACGGGTGGTGCTTGACCGCAAAAGAACTGCGGTCCATTGTGGGCGGCCACAAAAATTGCGGTCCATATGGTGTATCGATCCAGGCAGCAAGCAGCGGAAGTACAGGCCCACAACTGCGGAGCCAGCACCTCTCTCTCCTCTCTCTCTGCCCCAAAGCCAGATCCTCGGAGGTGGGAGACAAAAGAAGACAAGTGAGTAAGGTGGTAAGGGCGCAAAAGTGCACACAATTCAAGGTAATGCACACTGGGGGCACATGGGAACCAGGTGAGACAGGTACGTTCCTACCGTACGCCCCCCCCCCACCAGGTAACCTACATTGCCCCTCCCTTACCCCTTACTGTATCCACAAAACACAACACTACCCATAAACATCTACTTTACACATCAACAACGTCCCTACTGTCTTCCCCGTTCCTCCCATAAACCAAATTCGTCTTCTCTCCCTCCTAACCAATCAAATTTGCCATTTCCAACTCTCATCAAAATCTGCCATCTCCAACTCAACATCAAAATCTGCCATCACCAATTCATCATCAGTCCCTCCTAAGGAGGGAGCGATGGAATCACCCCAATGTCTCATCCACGTCGTGATGCGTCTCACAAATCCACACAGCAATTCTCCTTTCCTGCAACACAGAACAAAGGAACACAGGTGTGGAGTCATCATCACCACCTCAGGTAAGTGGCTGCGTATGGTGCGACAGGTTCATCAATCCTAACTATTTCCTAAATGACTTTAACAACTTTACATTACCCGGGGTCTTTCCCTGCCAATCCATTGGCCCTCTTACACTATGGGTTCTAAAAACCAATTCCCATTGACCAAACTGTGGTGCTTCTCAATTTGGGGTCTCACTCCCCCGATTCATCTCCCGGTGCCCTTGCACAATTTCTGGGCTGGGGCGTGTAGCTCTCCCAGCTGGTCCGCCCACCTGCACACCTCCACCACTGTTGTTGCCTACCGAGCTCACCTGCTCCTCACCCTAACCTAACTAACTGGGGAAGGCCCTCTCGCACTCTCACCCCCTCAGTGCCCTCTCTGGCACGGGCTGCCCGATCCACACCCGGGATCCTCAGGCACCCACTGACACTAACGGCTCCCAGTGCCCACCTGCGGCCTCACCTGGCCGACATCCTCACAGTGGTGGAGTGCCCAAACCAACTACACACACTAACAGGCTACACGCCCAGCCATTTCCACAACACTAATGCACCCATCCAATCATCATTCTTCCACCCGCACCACAGATGCCAATATCCAACCACAATTTACCTATACCCTCTACCTAACACTTACACTACCCGCCCCGGGTATCCGTGATGGGGGTCCACTCTTCCCCCATCCACACCTTCGCACCACGCACACCACTCCGTACCACTTACTCCAACTCTCTCCACACCACTCATTCTCTGCTCCATATATTCCACACACCTGTACTTGCACACCTGTGCTCTCATACTTGGTGCCGCCTGCACCCTTCTCTCCCCCAAGCGCATTCGCGCTGATCCACAACACTCACTACTCATACACTGCTCCACACACCTGTCCAGTTCTCACACAGCATCATCTCATCCAACTACTCCCCTCTGAAACTTGCGCTTCCCAGTCGTCCCTTTAAACTATTGCGCTCCCTCGTCATTATCATCCACTCTAATCTACCTGCGTCCCCTCTACAGGTATCCTTGTCACTAACTAACCTTAACGTTACCTAATGTCATCTTCGCTAGATCCCTACACACAATATCCTAACCCACCCGGGCTAGTTTTCACTGCCATACACCCCATAATCTATAGCGCATCTGCCCCCCTCTGTGAGGGATGGTGGATTGCCCATCCCACCACATCGGGGAGGTCCCACTATCAATTTTGCACACCGAATCCAACAAATCAAAAATTTGCCATTTACTGCTAATCACCGTACCAATCATCAAATTTTGCCTTTTTCTAATTTTGGGTCCAAAACACTAACCTCATCACCCGTCTACTTATTAGATCCTCTCGGTGCGCCAATTCCCTTCTAAAGCTCGGCTTCGTAAAGCCGAGCAATGAACGCGGGTTCTTTGGTGCCGGCGGCTGGATGCGTCCGGCACTCGGTGCAGGGACGGGGGCTTACCCGTGCCGAGATCCCACGCACCACCTCGGCGCGGAGCCATCCAATTGCCCGATCTCGACCTGCCGGAACGTCTCAATAAAAAGTGGTCGCCATGACGACCCTTCCTATCGGGCTGCCCGCTCCGCCTAGTGGAGCCCGGACGCGGCCGTTCCAAGCGAGGCACAGCGTGGATCGCGTACGGCGGTCCTTTCGAACCCGCCGTGGCTCGGATCCCCGCTGGTTCTCGCGGCGCGCGAAGCCCGGCACGCACCGAGGGCCCGATTCGGCTAAAAGTCGCTCTAACCGCTAACCCGGTTACCATCGATGCCTCACCTGCATGCTCACACGCATACGCTACCCCTTTCTTGCCCATACATCCAGCTGTTCCCATGCTCCTCGTCGTACCTTCTCTAACACACCCAGGTACACTCATTCCACTCACAGCCTTGGTCACACACCTGACCACCGAACACTTTGGCACACATTCGTTGGTCGCACACCTCACCAACACACCTCTTCGCGCCCCTTCCTCGGTCACCTCCTCTGTGACAATCACAGGTGTGCTTTCACTCGCACACCCAACCACGTGCCTCACGACCAACTCAAGTGTGCATTCCCACACATGCTCTACCATTCCAGGTGTGCATCCTTCCATTCCAGGTGTACATCCTCGCTCACCTGTCACAACCAACTCACGCTCCGTGTCACTCTTACTACTCTCACCTCCACTCTTGACAGTGCACTCACCCTTACTCTCGACAGTGCACTCTTTCCTCATGCACCCGTCCGTTACACACCTTTCTCGCACACACTCTTGCGCACACTCTCCCGTCACACCCTCTGTAACACTCACCACAGGCGTGCATTCTTCCTTACTTTTGACAGCGCACTCCTTCCCCATGCACCTGTCCGTCACACATCTTTCTCGCGCACCCTCTCCCATTACATCCTCTGTAACACTCACCACAGGCGTGCATTCTCCCTTTACACCCTCCGTAACACTCCTCACTACGCGCTTCCATGTGCTCCCTCACACACGCGCTACGACCGACTCACTCTCGACAGCACCCTCACTCCTTGGCACGCACTTTTTCCTCACACACCCCAGAGTCGGACTTTCTCGCACACCTCCTTTTTCGCACACCAGACCTGTCGCACACTTCACCAACGGCCTCTCACGAACACCCGGGTCCATCTCGACCCCCAAGCTTATTAAATCACCTGGCGCATCATACGCACGACCATATTTGTCACCACTTACACCGGGTCCTCTTTCTCTTCGCTTCTCCTCCATCACCTGCGAATCCCTCATCCGGTTAATGAGCACATCATCACGATCCGAACACAGACTTTGGACCAATTCTTTTACTTCCTCCTTTATCTCTTTCTTATCCTCTCTCCGTCACTTCTTAATTTCGCTCACCCCTTCTTCCACTTCTTCTAATTTCTGCTTCACCTCCTTCATCTCCTCGTGCGCCCCCTTAAGTTCTTCCTCTAACTCCACCTTATTTTTTTCTATGTGCTCCCGCTCCTCCCGCTCTTTAACCTCCATCACCTCTACCACCTTGTTCATTTTCCTCGTCAGGTCCTCATGTACCGTCTGACACTCTTTTTTAATTACCCCTACGTCCTTTTTCATCTCCTTCTGTGTCGATTTTAAACCCTCTATTACCGCTGTGTTCTTCTTTACCTGGTCCCCCAACTCCTTTTGTCCCACTGTCAGTTGTTCTACTCCCAGCGTCAACTCCTCTATACCACCTTGAAATTTTACAGTCCCCTTTCTCACCTCCTTCTCCATGTGCTCCTTACAGTGCCTCACCTCCTCGCGCACTCCTCCGACCTCCTCACTCACACCTCTTCTGATCTCCTCTCCCATCACTTGCATCTCCTGCCCAGATGCCACCCTCATCTGCTCCATTTCCTCCCTGTGAGCATCCAATTTAGTTTCTACCCCCATTCTGACCCCCTCTATCTGCTGCCCCATTTTTAAACTTCCCTTTCCGCTTGGTCCCTCATGTCCCTCAATTTGCCTTCCATACTGTTTTCTAACCCCTCTAACCCCTTTTTCATCCCTTCCATTTGATTCTCTTGAGCGGCCATTCTGTTTTCTACCCCCGTTAACCTCTCCTGTATTTCCCCTAATCTATTGTCTAATCCCTCTATTCTACTCCCTAACCCTCCGATCTGGGCCCCCATGTCATCCCTCAATTTCTCGCTATTGGACCCCATCCTTTGTTCTAACCGTTCCCCCATTTCTCCCATTTTGCCCCCCATTCTGCCCCCCAATCGCTCACTATCAGACCTCATTTGCTCACTCTGAGCATCCATCCGGTTCCCCATTACCCCCATCATTCTGCTTTCCATTTCTTCGCTATTCTTGTCCATAAGTGCCTTCATTTGTATAAAAAAAAGGTTCAAATCCCCCAACGGCGCTGCTACGGTCGTGGGCGCGGTCGCCGTAGCCATGTGCGAGGCGCCATTTTGCGCGCCCGTAACCTCGTGCGCGAGAACGCCATTTTGCAAACCTGCCGCCCTCACTGCTTCGCTCTCCTCATGTCCCTCAATTTGGTCCTGGATCGGCCCTGCCTCACTCTCCTCTACCGGAACCCAGCCGTCTTGATCTCCCATAGCGCGACTTTCAAAATTCGTTTTTTTTTTGTAAAACAAAATCAAATTTCGATGTCTTTATAATTTTGACCAAATTTTTTCCTAGATGTTTTTTAAAAAATTTGGTTCGGGCCTCGAATCTCACTCCTCGACACCAATTGTTACGGTCAATAACACAATTGGTGTTCCAAAATTTGGGCCTAACAAATTTAGTCCCAGGTCCGAATCCGACACTCCTGACACCAATTGTCACGGACGCGGTTTAGATGTTATTTTTGACCGAGCGGTGGTGTATTACCGCGACCTAACAGTTATTCCCCGACTAGACCCCGATTCCACCCAGACGTTGACCAAATCGCGCTATGCCAAATCAATGATAGAAAGGACACGACGACTGGGAAAGAGGAAACGACGCAAGGGGGTACAGTTCTCAAGACCTCCGGAGGAGGGTGTAATTACAGTGGTGGAGAAAAGGGGTAGATTACAAGGTAGTGAGGTAGAGACACAGAAGAGATAGGCACTTAGATACAATCTTATCTTATCCCAGACAGACCACAGACAAACGGAACAAGGCTGACTTACACAG
Organism: Myxine glutinosa; assembly: GCF_964187855.1. Taxonomy (NCBI): domain Eukaryota; kingdom Metazoa; phylum Chordata; class Myxini; order Myxiniformes; family Myxinidae; genus Myxine; species Myxine glutinosa. The sequence continues at coordinate 116,748,759 of NC_136261.1, read as the reverse complement.
GGATTGATGGCAGGAAGGGACAGGTAGTCGATAGCACAAGGTGCACCTTAGCTCGGGGACAGGATAAAGCACGGTCCAGTCCAGAGATGCGGGGAGGCCTCACAGCGCTCGGAGGGTACGTCTTGCTTGCTCCAAGCTCAGCGTGCATCTGACGTCACCTCCCTCGTCCTGCGCATGCTCAGCGGGGAGTCACACGCCCTCGGCTGGTTGGCTCCGCCCCAGATGGGACCGGTCCGCCGCTTCCATTGGGTGCGGGGGTTACCGGGCTCCGCCCTTGACGAGGAGCTGACAGGGAGCCCCTATTTGGTAACCCCGTCGAGCACATGTTCGATGGCGGCTCGTTGGGAAGGCCTCATGCCCTCCCAACAGCCCCTACCAACCAAGCCGGAGTGAGGACGCGCACTCCCTGTGCACGCCGCCGCCGTTGCTGTTGTTGTTGTTGTTGTTGTTGTTGCTGAACCGTGAGGAAGAGCTGCGGGGAGGTATTGGGAGGTCCTAAACTTCCTAACGGTGCCATACAATCACATTCTGGTGCAACGAAGGGTCAGAATTAATGGAAACGAGTCCTTAACTGACATAGACTAAGAATAACTAGCAAGATGTCCTATAGTTGTCTTTCATGAGATGCGGTGAACCTGGGCACGACATTTAATGGGGGAAATAGGGGGAGGTCAGGTCTACCGAGTGTTGTTTACAGAAAATGGGACTAGGGAATGGGGGATTGGGGATAGTTGGGAAGTATTGAGGAAATAGGGGAATATTTACAAGCGGATATGGATGGATGCAAATCCCATATCCGCAACAATATATATATATATATATATATATATATATATATATATATATATATATATATATATATATATACAGTATATATATATATATATATATATATATATATATATATATATATATATATATATATATATATAATATATACCTATATATATAATATATACCACTACAAGCCGAGAAACGTATTTTCAGTCCCCATGTTGAAGCTACAAACACAGAAACCAATCATTATATAAAGGGAGGGGTGCTTTGCGCCTCCCTTTGATATCTGCGATCACCAACGGTAAGTCTCGTCCGGCAACCACGATCCATTGATGGCATATTTAGACTGAACCGCCATATGACCTTGACCTTCAACATTTAGGTATAGTGTATATATTACGAAAATGTGTCCCCATCTACACTCTATCCGTGAAACTCAATATCATGAAAATCTGAGGAAAAGTATTCAAGTTATGATCACAACCATGTTTTTTGTTAATTAGGTCACAATCAGAAAAGTAGTTCAAGGACACAAACCAAATATCAGGTGCACATCCTTGCAGGTCACTATTATGATTGAAGGACATATTGGGAGGCCGAGCGGTCTTTGAGATTCTGCATTGTCAAAATTGAGCGATGCCAAAAAAATTATTTTTTTCAGACCACCACTTGACCTTGACCTTTAACCTGGAGCGGTATGATTTAAATCAAGTGGAAATGTGGCTTTTGTATACTATTTGAAGAGGGCAATTTCTTTCCGATTGGATAAACCTTTGTCGAGTTATGGTAAAAAAAAAAGTTTATATGTCTATAATCAGGCCATGAACTTAAAATTAGGTCAAGATCAAAAATTATGTCAACCCTGCATACTTTCTATTCCCATTATTGATGCACAATTTCATTCTGAATGTCCCAGCCAACTCCGAGATACAGCTCGGACATTGGTAGAAACAAGGAAGAAGAAAGAAAACCTAAATGGTGGTTTAATACTCCAAGTGGACCCCACTGTAGATACAAGGCAACAAGCAAATATAACATAAATCTAAAGACAGACAGGTATACAGATAGGTAGAAAATATACTCTCAACTGAGCTATTCGAACCTGCCATGTGATTGAGCAAACAGCAACAATGGTTCTTTTATCTGGCCTCCCCAATCAACGGATTTCATAAAACATCAGTTTCTCCAAACCCTTGATACAGCATTATTGATACAGCACCCTGCATATTTCCATTTACTCTGAGTGAGCCCATCTACATATATAGAAAGCTTTTGAGCTTTGGATATTTGCATGAGGATCCTTGAAAGTGGGAAGCATCAAATTTAGTCTCTATTGAAGAATGTTGATTTTCTTACAAAAATAAAAGGTCATTCTTTGAAGACCTGTCACATTTCCGGGAATCCTGACAACTTCCTCCAAAACAATGAATTTAAGACAACAGGTGGTAACAAAATACATAATGATATCATAGGCGAATCGGAGTGCATTATGTTTTGCTATGTTCAAGACTCATCGATGAGATGATCAATATTGTAATTTTTCAAAGCAGGAGGTTGAACAATCCAGACTTAGCTTAAAGTAGGTTATTTCTGTATCCAATGACACTGTCGAGTAATTAGCCCTTAGCAATGACCTTACAATTTTAACACCTTCATGTTCTACTTTATATTTCCCAGTAATGCATAAAAGCCCCACCTCCCACCCCCAGGCGTTACACACATTGCTGAAAAAGGAAATGACATCCAATTAATTTGACCACTGCTAATTTTACCAAAATGAATCTCACCCAACGGTGTCTAAGCTATTGAATAAAAGGTCACAATAAGCGGGATATACAGGAAAGATTGACCTTTCTCTCGTCTCTGTCCTAACTTCCTTGCCTGCTGTGTCATCCATTCATGATGGATAGAAATCATGCTTAATTAATGCTCCGAGCTTATCAAGTGATGACACTTAAGAGGAAGCAAAAGACCATGCATAAAATTTCCCAAATAAACTCTAATTTGGGTAATTTTGCAATATATTTGTGTATATACAGTGCATTCAGAAAGTATTCAGACCCCTTCACTTTTTTCACATTTTGTTATGTTGCAGCCTTATGCTGAAATCGTTTATATTCATTTTTTTCCATTATCAATCTACACTCAATACCCCATAATGACAAAGAGAAAACAGGATTTTAGAAAGTTTTGCATTTTTATTCAAAATAAAAAATTGAAATATCACATTGACATAGGTATTCATATCCTTTGCTATGACACTTGAAATTTAGCTCGGGTGCCTCCCATTTCTCTTGATCATCCTTGAGATGTTTCTGCACCTTGATTTGAGTCCACCTGTGGTAAATTCAATCGATTGGACATGATTTGGAAAAGCACACACCTGTCTATATAAGGTCTCACAGCAGACAATGCATATCAGAGCAAAAACCAAGCCATGAGGTCGAAGGAACTGCCCGTAGAGCTCAGAGTCAGGATTGTGTCGAGGCACAGATCTGGGGAAGCCTACAAAAAAATTTCTGCTGCATTGAAGGTTCCCAAGAGCACAGTGGCCTCCATAATTCTTAAATGGAAGAAGTTTGGAACAACCAGGACTATTTTTTTTTTTTTTTTTGTATACTGAATCGAGGCTCGTGAAAGAGATAACATTTACTTCACAAACAAATCAACCAGACAAACAAAATATATAAAAAGACGGAGCGGAAGACAAGATGGGGAGAGAAGGGAAAGCACACAAACACAACATTTGAGAGCAGGGAGATGTGTGGAAGGGAGAGGGCTTGGGGGGAGGAGGCGTGGGAAGGGGGGCGGGGGGGGGGGTGGGAGGGAGAAGTATAAAACACAAGGACACCAAGGACTTCCAGGACAGAAGTTGGAATTTCAAAAAAGTGGCATTGGGGTGAAATTAGCGGGGGTAGAAAAGATCAAGGTTTTGGATGGGGGAAGATAAGAGATGGTGGTGAACAGCTGTTTTAAAGACCTGGAGGGTGGAGTGGGATTGAAGAGAGTGAGGGAGTTTGTTCCAGAGGCGGGAGAAAAGAGGAATGAAGGAGTGAAGGTGAGCAGAGAGTCTTGATTTTGGCAGTTTGACCATAAGAGGGTTGCAGGCAGATCTTGTGCGACCTGTAGCAATATTTGCGGGACAGAGCCCAGAGAGAGCTGGGGGGGGGGGGGGCAAGGCCAGAGAGGAGTCGGTAGAAGACGGAAAGACCACCAACCTGCCTGCGGTGAGTGAGTGAGAGGCCCTTGGAGTTAGCTTCATCGTGGGAGATTCCAATGATTCTGAATGCTTTGGTTTCAACAGCGTGAAGACGAGCTAGGTGTGAGGCAGGAGCACCAGCCCAGAGGGGAGAGCAGTATTCCATTGAGCTGCGGATGAAAGCCTTGTATGTGGTGAGGAGCTCACGTGTGCCAAGGAAGGACTTCGCACGACGGAGGATGCGCAGTCGGCGACTGGCTTTGGAGGCCAGATTTGAAATGTGGTTTTCCCAGGAAAGATCATGGCAGATAGTGAGACCCAAAAGCTTGAGTGACAGAACTTCTTGGAGAGGATTATTCAGAAAGTGGATGGGAGGGTTGTCCAGTCGGTCTTTTCGGAGAGACATCGTAAGAGTGTGAGATTTGTCAGGATTGAAAGACATGTTCCACTTGTTTGCCCAGTCTGTGATTTTGTCCAGGTCTGCAGAGAGTGAGGAGGCTGCAGACTGCCGATCTGAGGGATGAAGAATGGAGCGACAGAGAGTAGAGTCATCAGCAAAGAGATACAGAGGATTTTCAAGAGAGTCAGAGAGATCATTGATGAAGACCAGAAAAAGCACAGGGCCCAGAACACTGCCTTGTGGAACTCCAGCCTGAACAGGAAGAGGAGATGAGAGAAACCCATTCAGGGCCACACGTTGACTACGACTAGAGAGGAAGTCCGCCAGCCATGCGTGGAGATTTCCATGGATACCAAAAGAGGAGAGTTTGGTGAGCAGAGCGGGGTGCCAGACCATATCGAAGGCACGTGATATGTCAAGGGAGACTGCTCTAATTTCCTGTTTGGCATTGAGGACCTCCATCTATTGTTGAGAAAGCAGAAGCAAGCAGAAGTTGAGAAAGCAGAAGACTCTTCCTAAAGCTAGCCGCCCGGCCAAACTGAGCAATCGGGGGAGAAGGGCCTTGGTAAGAGAGGTGACCAAGAACCCGATGGTCAATCTGGCTGAGCTCCAGAGATCCTGTGTGGAGATGGGAGAAACTTCCAGAAGGACAACCATCACTGCAACACTCCACCGATCTGGGCTTTATGGCAGAGTGGCCAGCCAAAAACGATACATAGCGGGATATCTCAAAAAGTTATGGACGGATTTGGATGAAACTTGTTGGACAGGTTGTGTGTGTGACATGGAAGAATCGATTCAATTTTGGTGAAGATCCGGACCCGGATCCAGCTCGTATAAAATTTTAAAGTGATTTTTCACCATTGAGTGATATGGCAAACCTGATGGAGGTATGTATGCGCTCTACTGTGTGCTGTTCTCGTTATCATCTGTAGTCATCATGTACATATCACGTTTGTCCAATATGTCTGCAGTGTTGACACTTGCAAGTTTATGCTATGTGCAATTTTGGTCCAAAAGTGACTGGTATAATAGACTGCATTGCACATGTGTACAATTCTTTCATCTAATCCAATTGTGATCTGTAATATGTTCACACATCGCGCTTGTTCAACGCTTGTTCCGAAGAATACATCACACCCAACATTTCTGCAATTGGTTGGTACATAGTACATACAATCTTTATTAATTTTTTTAACAAATTAGATTTCACACATATGCACATTCATTATCTTATGCTTTCGTTTTCAAGGTAAATAAAAAAACTTTACGTACTGATGGGTTTTAACCTATATACAGACTTGGCATTTAATATGGAATATTTTTTTTGTGGGGGTGAACTTACTTTTCAAGATGACTTAGAACCAAAAGTTCATTGGAATTATGTTGAAATTATTCTAGATTTTGTTAATGTGACCTTTAAAATAAACAAAAACCACATTTGACATTTTGAAGCAAATAAATTGATCTTTGAAAGTGATGTAAACTGATATCGAACTCAATTCACGGACAGTACTGTGTTAAACTTCAGTACGTTTTCCAGAAGTATCTCTTTATTTTGCACATTAGCCAAAAAAAAATTTCAACAAAAACAAAAGCTAAATTATGACTGGGATTACGGGCAGTAAAATTACAGTTCAGTACTTCGTGTAACCCCCACGAGCATTCAGGAGAGCACGTACACGTCGAGGCATGCTGTTCAAGAGATTTGCCAAGGTATGGACAGGAATCGCTTGCCATGCAGTGACAATAGTCTGCTGCAATTCACGAACAGAGGTAGGCTGCTGGTCCAAGTTGTCGATTTGACGCGTTAATTCTGCCCACAAGTTCTCTATCGGATTCATATCGGGGACATGGCAGGCCACTCCATATGCTCCACACCACGGTCAGAAAGAAAGTGTTGGATCATGCGAGCACGATGAGGCCGTGCATTGTCATCTTGGAAGAGAAAGTTTCCTCGAAAGGCTGCATGAGCAAATGGAAGCAATGTTTCTTCCAGAATGACCCTGTACTTGAACTGGTTCAGGTTTCCATTCAGAACAACCAGGTCAGTTTTGCTCCCTGCATGAAAAGCAGCCCAAACGGTCACCCCACCACCTCCAGCTTGGACTCTTGGCATGATACAATCTTCGTTGTGGGCTTCATGCACTTGTCTGCACACTCGGACGCGGCCATCTTGACGATAGACCAGAAATCTAGACTCGTCACTGAAGGTCACGTGATTCCAGTGTCCTGGCTGCCATTGACGGTGCTCTCTGGCCCACTGCAATCGGCGCTGGCTGTGTTGTCTGGTCAGGCGTGGCTTTCTCAGGGGATGCCTGGCACGATAGCCTGCTTGAACCAGTCGTTGGTTGACTAGCCTTCTGGATACAGGCACATTTGTCAGTTGCTGCCACTCAGCCCTAAGCCGATTAGCTGACTTGGTACGGCCATTGCAGACTAACCGGTGCAGCTGGCGATCATCTCTCCTTGTGGTTCTGCGTGGACGTCCTGGCCTCGGTATTGGAGTAGGGACACCCCTCTGAGCATTTCGTTTCAGGATCTTTGACACCTGACCTTGAGTGATGCCATACTGACGAGCAATAGCATGCTGTTTCATGCCAGAATTTCGTAAAGCCACCACTCCATGACAAACAGCATTGTCAAGTTGACGGACCATCTCCAGAGGAAGCTGCAATAACTTTTGTAGACGTGCAGCAGTTGTTTTCCACCAATACAGAATGCAACAACCCTTATATACCCGATTGTGAAGCCAATCGTCAAATGTACCTGTCCTTACATTTTGTCACGCCACCTGTAATATAATCCTGTTATTGACTTCTTGCTGCGAAAGACAATCAGTGACATGGTTCTTTCAACAAAGACATCACCGAAGGGTAAAAGAAACTCACCAGATTGATATACTGAGTTCAGAAAGTAAACCCAAATCAAGAAAAAAAAAAAATTCCATATTAAATGCCAAGTCTGTATGTAGGTCGCTCCTTTATATTCACTTTTCTAGAACATTACTTGGTTCCTCCTAAGAACACAAGGGTAATCCTGCATGCACACAAGGTATTTTTTATGGCAGAGCCCATCGGGCAATGCCATCTAGAAAAGTTTGTCCGTCCGTATGTCCCCTCAAACGTATACCAATCAGAGCTGAGGATTTGGTCACATGACAGGGTGATGTGATTACATCTGATGTCATTACGGCGGCTGACTCCACACACCGCTATTTTAATTCCGATTTTGTTCAGGCCAAACATATCGTCGAGCCGGTCATATATCACAATCGCCATGCTCTACCTTTACGTTTTTCATTCAGTGTGAAACACAAAAAAAGCGATTGTTAAAATAACCATAAAATATCGAAAGCATCAGCGTTACGGGTCTTCCAAAAATACGATACGTATAGGCCTGAAGCTTCATGCCTCACCTTCGGACCACTTCAGACAAATTAAGCCCAGGTTTCTTAATCCAGTGGTGTATCGTTTCAGTAGTATCGTTTTGTAATAATATGAATAATATAGTAAATATAACATAACACTTTAATCCCAATGTTGTGAATGGAAAGTTAATGGATTGAGGCGGTGTGTGGTTTATGAATCGATGATAAGCGGTGTAACCGTGGAAGTAAGGAATTAGCCTCCTTTTTTATAGTAATATCATTTTCGTAATAATGATCATGTAACGTTAATATTATAATAAATGTAATCATAACAATACTCCCTTCATAGTGACTGCAAAGTTATTATAGGTTAAAATATACCTTCTATATATTAAAGTAGCGGCACGCTACACAATAATATTGTCCTGTCTGTAGCCGATATAGACATAACCCTAACAACTCAGGTTTTTGAAAGGATCAGAACACGCATGATATTATAACATGTTCGATCAGGTTATTGAAAATATAAGACTGTGGATGACCTTATAGCATGTTCGATCAGGTCATTTACATGTTAGATCATGTAGGATGTTAGATCATGTCGGACGGATTGTCGATCAAGCTTAACACCCCCAATGCGTTCAGTCAAAATATAGCGGAGAATACGCGCATGGGGGAGGGCGACGAGCTTACCTCCATAGGTCCCACTGGACGTCTTCGAACCTGCGATGATTAATTCAAACCGACACGGATTTAAAATGTACAAAAGTACCGGCTTTATTGAAGAAATGCCGGTAACAAATCAACACCCAGCAAAATGAAGATTCCTAAATGGGACGTCCCCACACAAACTCGGAAACAGACAAAGGCAAAAATAAAAGTGAATGAGTGTCCCATGGCCCATGAGTGTTTATAAGGGCATGACCCACCATCCAACCTTCAGCACCCTGCGAGGAATACGGCTCCACTAGCCCCAGCTGGCCGATGTGGTGAGCACCTGCTGCCCACTCCGCCATTCCCAAGGCCTCGGACCTGGGGGGCACGGTCGCAGTGTGTGGCATCCACATCATGTCCCCTGCACCTTTCACATCCTCCAGTCCACTCACAAGCAGCCCCCAGTGCTCACTCACACTTGACCACGCCCAGGGTATAACCGACAGCCATGCTTCACCAGGATACTAATCCCAGAAGACATGGTCCATACACCTCGGCCACCCATAGCACCACGTTGACCTCCAGACTACCCAACTCCATCCCTATGACCCCTGCGTCCAAATATTGGCGCTGCCGCCCCCGTAGCCAGTTGAAGGCTGTCTCCTGCTAACCAATCCATTTTTGTCCCAGCCTCCAACACTTTGGTCTAACACACCTGGATCAATAATGGTGTCACTGCTTTCAGTATCCACCTGGCCTCACAAAATTCACCCTTACATATTTCGAATCTCACCCACAGATTACCCGTATAAATTATTTTTCACAATTCACTAATCTCACCAAGAAGGATGCTTCTCCATACACTTGCCAGCAGAGCATGGCCCCATATGCTCAGCTTGTTCCAATTTCCCAATCAATCAATCCCATGGCTCTCTTCCCAAGCCGAGAGTCCTCAAATAACAACAGATCATCTGTGGAAGATCATTCTCACACCATCACGTTCCACAGATGCTCCAATGGTTGTCCGGTGGGCTATATCCATTCCTGTCCATGCGGTTCGACCCGCGTCCGACGACCAGCACAGCATGGCAAGTCACCACATGCTGGCTGTTCCAGAGTCTCAGGCAGAGACTGTCAGCCCGCATGCCCAGGCGGTCACCACATCAGGGTTTGTTGGCCATCCATGGTGCCACCACCAAAGCATAGCCTACAACACCTCCTCCTAGTGGCCCTCATGATACACCCTACCTGGTGCCTGTGAGATACGACCTCGGACCCCCAGATGTCTTAACCCCCACCAGGGTCCAGCAACCCTGCTGGCCCGAGACACTCGCTCGGGTGGCGCCCTGATAGACAAGGGACGCCACACTCCACCAGATGCCCCCCCCCCCACCTATGGGGCCCAGGTTGTACCACTACACCCAAGGTCAGACCCACGTCCTAATCTCGCCAGCACAGCCCCCCAGCTGGCTGGCATATCCCAATTTCCAAGTGCGGCAATTTCCCACGAGGCCAACCCCAATGACCTCTCCTGGTCCGAATTCCGCAGCCTGGGCACCAACTCTTTTGTCCCAACTTTTTGGGACTTTTTGGGTGTCCAAGGCTGCTCCAAATCAAATTCCCATTTAAGTTTAATTTTAAATTTCCTTTTAAAAAATTTGGCCTCGTGTGTCCAACTGCAGTTAACAACCGCTGCGTTTGCAGTTAACAACTGCTTCCTCCGGTTATTCCACCCTCCATGCAGCTGCTCCAAATTCACTCTGGGGACCAGTTTTTCCAAGGCTTTATCTCCCGACTCTTCCATGTCCGAATCCAGCTCTGAGCCAAAACACTCCACCCCCCAACCCCCCCTGCTGGGTATTCAATTCCGGAGCCTCTGGTGCCCAATTGCTGTTCATGGTGAGGGTCCCTCGGTCACTTGAATCTCATCCTGGGGCTATTCCACGGACCGACTCATCTCACCTCCCAGACTTTCTTGGACCTGCGCAATCTCTTCCTCAATTATACTATCCGAGATGCTCGGCCGCTTCGGTACAAATTCATTCTCATCATCATCATCATCAATCATGTGTGGCCCCAACATGTCTTTATCTATACACACCCGGTCCGGTTCCATTACACGGACCTGCAATATTGTTACCCCCTGTTACTCCAAACCACCGCCCTGGTGCTGCAAAGGTCCCAATTCCTATCGTTGCTGGTGCATTGTGGCATCCACACAAGCCCAACAACCTTCCAGGTCCTTCCCAGCCAAACATTCCCCATTTACTTCCAAACATTCCCTATTTAAATTTGAGTTTCCCCTCTCCTGTTCCACAAGTGTATCAGCTTGGGTTTCACACTCTTCCATTCCCAATGCCATCAATGCCATGTAACAAAACAACACCCAGCAAAATGAAGATTCCTAAATGGGACTTCCCCACACAAACTCGTATACAGACAAAGGGAACAATAAAAGTGAAAATAAATGTGTGTGTTTTTAGGTATTTAGCTCTGAGCATCTCCTGAACCCCCTTGGGAATCATCAACCCCCCCCCCCCCCCGCATCCTTGGGGGGAACAGCATAGGCCTCCGTGCACAGTTCGTTCATGGGAAATGCAGGCCTCGGTCTGCAGTCCGTGCGCGGGAAACTGCAGGCCTCGGTCCGCAGTTTGCTTCTCCTCGCTCTGTGCGCAAAGCGAGCAGGCCACGCCCGTTTGGTCACTCCAGCCGTGCCCATCCTCCCAATCGTCGAGACCTTCAATGTCCCAGGCGCAAGACTTTATCGGCGACCGTTCACCTCCAGATCCAGAAAACGAGAGACAAAATGTTGGCCTTCCAATTCCTTTGTACTGAAGGCTCTGACATCATCCGACGCCGCCAGTACTTGCTCCTATCAGCCAGTCCCTCTCTTTATTGCTCGACAAATCTCACCAATCACTGCTCTCTGGGGCGTGGCCTCCCGGACCTGCCTGCTTGATGTTATCACACGTCGGTGGTATCATCGTTGGTGCTCAAAGTCCTGTTTCCGGTGAGCTTTTATTTAGTGTGTTTTAATTCGCTATTGCCTGTCTTTGTGTGTGTGCTGCATTGTCATAAGGAACAGAGGAAAATTAACAGAGGCAATTACATACAGGGGATTTACCATTAATCCCTAACTAATTAACATAACCCCACCCCTCTCATGAGGACACTAATACACTTACACGACATACGGTCTACAGGATCCCTACTTATGTGCATGGGAATTCTTATTCTTCATCGCGACATACGGAGCATGGTGATTGATACACTTCTATCTGGACTAAGGGAATCATTGCCTCCCCGCCACAAATGTAACAATATTTTGAAGAGTTATAAAGTGTGTGCATATATATATATATATACTAGCTTGGCTCGGCTCGCTGCGCTCGCCTCACCAAGCGTCGTTACTGAGGAACGGGCTTATTTTAGCTGAGGCTAATGACTGTACCTGAGTTGCTGTGTTGTCATGATTTACACCAATCATAATAAAAAAATTACTTTGCACAAATGTATTTGTTGTGTTTGTGATATCACATTTTTATAGGCAATTTCGGTTGAAGATTTAGGTTGAATGTTTTTTTTTCAAGAAAGAACCCCTCAGCACACACATAGGGGAGGGGTAAGTGCAGACTGGAAGTTTGGGACGATTACACCTCACCACCACGTAATTCAAAACACCTCACCACCAAGTAATTCAAAACCCCTCACCACCAAGTAATTCAAAACACCTCACCACCATGTGATTTAAAAACACCTCACCACCATGTGATTTAAAAACACCTCACCACCACATCATTTAAAAACACCTCACCACCACATAATTCAAAATACCTCACCACCACGTAATTCAAAACCACCAAAACGTTATTAAAAACACTTTACAACCACGGAAACAAAAGTTTGAGGGAGTCGTTAAGTGACAACACAGACACTGCCCAGATGTGTAGATATATAGATAAATGACTGTACCTGAGTTGCCGTTTTGTCATGGTTTAAACCAATCATAATTCAAACAATTATTTTGCACAAATGTATTTGTAATATACGTGATATCACATTTTATAAACAATTGAAGTAAAAAAAAAAAATTCCCCAAAAATTCCAAAAAAATAAAATAAAAGAATTGGAATTTTTTTCAAAAACAATACCCTTAGGACATATCGACGGGAGAGATATGTGCATACCAGAAGTTTGGTACGATTTCACAAAAGTTTGAGAAAGTAGTTCAGTGACAACACAGGACAGACACTGCACAGATATATATATATATATACTAGCTTGGCTCGGCTCGCTGCGCTCGCCTCACCAAGCGTCATTACAGAGGAACGGGCTTATCTTAGCTGCGGATAATGACTGTACCTGAGTGGTTGTGTTGTCATGATTTACACCAATCATAATACAAACAATTACTTTCCACAAATGTATTTGTTGTGTTTGTGATATTACATTTTTATAAGCAATTTCGGTTGAAGATTTAGGTTGAATTTTTTTTTTCAAGAAAGCACCCCTCAGCACACACATAGGGGAGGGGTAGGTGCAGACTGGAAGTTTGGGACGATTACACCTCACCACCACGTAATTCAAAACACCTCACCAACATGTGATTTAAAAACACCTCACCACCATGTGATTTAAAAACACCACAACGTTATTAAAAACACTTCTAAACCACGGAAACAAAAGTTTGAGGGAGTCGTTAAGTGGCAACACAGACACTGCCCAGATGTGTAGATATCTATCTATAATTCCAGCAATCTCTGTGTGAATGTCTGTGTGTATGTGTGTATGTGTGTATGTGTGTCTGTGACCGCTGTTTCTCGACAACCACGGGTCCGATATACTTGAAACTTGCCAGGTATATTGCTGGGGACCTGAGGATGTGCCTTTTCAAGGTTTCATATTAATCGGACAAGTAGTTACCGAGCTATGGCGATTTCTTTACCAAACTCCGCAAGCCGTTCGCTTTGGACCAAACCATTTCATGTAAATAGAGGGGGGGGGATTGTCACCGTACTCGCAAGCCGTTCGCTTTGGACCAAACCATTTCATGTAAATAGAGGGGGGGGATTGTCACCGTACTCGCAAGCCGTTCGCTTTGGCTTTGCGAATGGACCAAACCATTTCATGTAAATAGAGGGGGGGGATTGTCACCGTACTCGCAAGCCGTTCGCTTTGGCTTTGCGAATGGACCAAACCATTTCATGTAAATAGAGGGGGGGGGATATAATTTTAGATATATATATAGTACGGGCATGCCCTAGTATAGATAAATGACTGTACCTGAGTTGTCGTTTTGTCAGGGTTTAAACCAATCATAATTCAAACAATTATTTTGCACAAATGTATATGTAATATACGTGATATCACATTTTATAAACAATTGAAGTTGAAAAAAAAAATTCCCCAAAAATTAGAGATTTTTCAAAAAAAATACCCTTAGGACATACCCACTGGAGAGATATGTGCATACCAGAAGTTTGGTACGATTTCACAAAAGTTTGAGAAAGTAGTTCAGTGACAAGACAACACAACGCAAGACAACACAACACAACACAGGACAGACGCTGCACACATATATATATATATATATATATATATATATATATATATATATATATATATATATATATATATATATACACATTATATAACCCTAACCTTTATTTTCTAACCTAACCTAACCTTTATTTATATATATATATAACCCTAACCTTTAGGGTGACGCCCTAACCTTTATTTTCTTCCTAAAATACACAAGGTAAACAATCCAGGTAGACCAATCGTATCTGGCTGCACATGTCCAACTGTTCTCATATCAAAATTTGTTGACTGTCATTTACGTCCTCTCGTGTTGAAGCTCTCCTCATACCTCAAGGACACAACCAGTTTTCTGACCCACATCCAAGGATTGAACAGAATATACTCACCTTTCAACTCCCAAACCATTTTAGTCACAGCAGATGTTACATCCCTCTACACTAATATTCCACATTCAGAAGGCCTGTCTGCATGCCGCAAAGCCCTCGATACACGACAAGTCCCAATGCCACCTACTCAAGACCTTATGCGCCTATTAGAACTGACACTCAAACTGAATAATTTCCAATTCAACGGACGACATTACATTCAAACTCAAGGTACCGCTATGGGTACCCCTGTTGCACCATCGTACGCTAACATCTTCATGGGGATGATAGAGGCCAAGATCAATGCACAACCTCATCACGGCATCTTGGAAAAATCCTGGGTACGTTATATTGATGACATCCAGTTCATCTGGTCAAAATCCCCCCGTAGTCTCACCAAATTCCAAAATGAATTAAATTTGATTCATCCGACCATCAAGTTCACATTCGACAGCTCACAGTCCGAAGTTCACTTTCTAGACACATCACTCACGCTTCAAAATAACAGACTCGAAACAGAACTATACCAAAGGTGGGCGGTCCGCTTCGGAAGTCCGCTTATCCGCTTATCCGCTGCAGCGGACTAACGTTTTCGAAGCGGATAAGCGAATCAGAACAACCCCCGGAAACCGAAGCGGATAAGCGTAAGCGGACTACCGAAAAATTAAAGCGCATCGCGATTCACCAAATCAGCTGTTAGCCTGAGCCGTTACTCTGGAATTGTGAATATTTATTTAAGTGAATAATAAGTGAAAACTGAATATTTTATTGGACGCTAGAGCGGCAATAACGTCAAGATTGAGAGATTTCTGACTCTCCAGCCCAGCGGCAGTGCCAGGGACAGGCACACGAGCGACGCAAACCAGCAGTCCCAGCACAGCGACATCCACAACCCGGCGGTCAACATGATGGGGGACGTGGAGGACAGTCAGGAGATCTGCGCCCTGACCCCTCAGCTCGCGCGCAGTGAGAGCAGGATGTCGCTGGACTCAATCGAGTCGGCTGAGATCAACGTGACAATGGACACAGACAATTCCTCAAGAAGGCCCACGAGGTGGAGGAGGAAGACGAGGACTAGTCAACAGACTGCTAGTCTGTTGACTAGTAGACTCTCTTGTCAAAGAAAGGACGGGCAAATTGATTTTTCTTTAATGTAACTTGCATATATTAAAATTATATTTAAATTAACTGTAGAGTAGAGTAGAGTCGAGTGGAAAACTTTATTTCAATAAATTTTGAATAAATTTTATTTAAATAAAAATGTATATTTTTGATCTTAAAAGCTTTGTTTGTCTTTGTAGTAGTTAGAAATGGCTATTTAGGCTTAAAAAGCATTAAATTCCCTTTAGAAACGTCAAAAATCGCTTTTAAAACGTCGAAGCGCTTTAAAAAAAATCGAATCGAAGCGGATAAGCGGATAAGCGGTAAGCGGACTAAGATTTTCGGCCGCTGAAGCGGATAAGCGAATCGGACTACACGGGCTGGCGGAGCGGATAAGGGTAAGCGGACTTAAAATTTTCCGAATCGCGCCCACCTTTAAACTATACACCAAACCAACAGACACTCACTCTTACCTTCTCCCTTCTTCATCTCATCCTAAACATACAATTGCAAGCATACCATACAGTCAAGCACTCAGAGTAAGACGCATTTGCTCAACAAAAATGGCAGAAGAAACTTCTCTCTGCCAATTAGAAACACACTTCATTGCAAGAAACTATGACCCTCACTCTGTGCAAGAAGCAATAACCCGAGCAAAACACATACCGAGAGCAGACCTTCTGACTTACAAACCCAAACCCGCAACTAACCGTGTCCCACTGGTAACCACCTACTCTGCTACCTCATCCCAATTGCCAAGTATTCTGAATAAGGCCCTTCCTCTCCTCCATCAATCAGAAACACTCGGCACCACATTTCCTCAACCTCCACTAACATCATTTCGACGTGGTCGGACACTCAGGGACCTCTTGGTAAAAGCAAAGCACCCACAGCCCCACAACAAAGAAACTAGGATCCCTGGCTTCTATAAATGCACAGCAAACAAATGCATTATTCACAAACATTTACTAGAAGGAAACAAATTCTGTAGTTCTAGCACTGGACAAAAATTCCCCATCACCTCCTATATGAACTGCAAATCTACATGGGTCATATACCTAATCACTTGCCAAAAGTGCACCAAACAATATGTTGGAAAAACTGAAAATACACTACACACGATTTAATAACACCCGGTCAGAAATCAATAACTTCCACACCAGTCAGGGCAAATCTCTACCTTACACGATACACTTTAATCAACCGGATCACTCTATAAATGACATTCAGATCTCTGCCATTGAATCAATCACAAATCGATCACACACCACGATTCTGAAACGTGAGTCCTTTTGGATACACAAACTTCGGACAAAAGTCCCTCATGGCATAAATTTTGATGACTAAAGCATGTTCCCACATCAACCCAATCAAATTGTTAACCGTAACCCATTCATTCATTCATCATTCATTCATTCATTCATTCATTCGACCTTTATATGTCATTTATATAAATATATTATATGAATATAAATGGGATATGAATATATGCTTGTGTGTTTATGTATGTATATCTCTATATTTGTATATGCACGTGCACCCTAACTGTAACGCAAACGGTCACTTCCGTTGAACTTGGGGCTGGTGAGTGAACTTTGGCGTGGCTCTTCCTTCTGTATGCATTTTCTACACAAATCACACATCTCACACACATATCACCATACATACTTGACTGATATACATGCCTGCTGTTTTTGTAGACTCAGGGGCAGACCTTTGTTGGTCGAAAGCTTGTCGACAATTAAAGATCGACGTCCTGAAGCTACGTCCGCGTCTTATTTAATCTAACGATTATATATTCAATACAAATGAGACGCCCTGCTCGTACTTTGGAGTTTCTATTTCTTACAGTTATATATATATATATATATATATATATATATATATATATATATATATATATATATATATATATATAATCAGTCACTATGCGACCTTCATATCATCAGTGGAGAACCGCCAGCAAGGTGTCCCATACAGCTGCTGCTGCACCTTGCTGGGAGCGATAAGCACCGCCTGCCACACGGTAACGTTATCTCTGGTATCCACTCATCATATGGAGTCGACCTGGTTGCGTTTGGGAGTTACTAATAATGGTATCTGTAATCTGGTTCTCCAACCTAATGAGCGGACAACATGACGTCATCGCCATGCATTCTATCCCGGATATCGCCATGCATTCGCATCGCCATGCATTCTATCGAATCCCTCAAACACCACCATGGTATTCAAAACACCTCACCACCACGTTATTAAAAACACTTCACAACCACGGAAACAAAGTTTGAGGGAGTAGTTCAGTGACAACACAGGACAATACAAACAATGCACAGATATATATATTGTTACGGATTCGTCACTTCCGTTGTTATGGTTTTCATCCACTTGAAACATTTCTGGTTCCATTGATTATTATTATTGTACTTGAGTTGCTGTGTTGTCATGATTTACACCAATCATAATACTAACAATTGCTGGCGGTTCTCCACTGATGATATGAAGGTCGCATAGTGATTGATATAAAAACCGAAAGGTTCACAGAGTTACAAGTGTATGGAAGCCTCACTGCGTTGCCCTGATGAAGCCCCAACAAGGGCGAAACCAGGTCGGTAACTGTGAGTTTTGCATGCACTTGTGACAGTATCTGAATTTATAATCCGTAATGACGCACTGCTAGATGGTTCCTCTGGAGCTTTGCAGGCAATGCGGACATGCATGGCGATGACGTCATGTTGTCCGCTCATTAGGTTGGAGATCCGAGAATATAGATACATATATAGATACATATATATATATATATATATATATTGTTACGGCTCGCGGATTAGATGTTATTTACCGAGCGGTGGTATTGCCGCGACCTAACAGTTCCCCCGATTCTTCCCCAACTCACCCGATTCCACTCGAACGTTGGCCAAGTCGCGCTACGCTAAATCAATGATGGAAAGGACACAACGACTGGGATAAATGAAACGACACAAGGGGTACAGTTCTCAAGACCTCCGGAGGAGGATATAATTAGTGGGGGAGAAGAGGGGTAGATTACAAGGTAATGAGGTAAAGACACAGAAGAGATAGGCACTTAGACACAATCTTATCTATCCCAGACAGACCACAGACAAACGGAACAAGACTGACTTACACAGGGAATGATGGCAGGGAAGGACAGGCAGTCGATAGCACAAGGTGCACCTTGGCTCAGGGACAGGAATAAACACGGTCCAGTCCAGAGATGCGGGGAGGTGTCACGGCGCTCGGAGGTGGCGTCCTTCTCGCGTCAAGCTCAGCGCGCATCTGACGTCACCTCCCTCTTCCTGCGCATGCTCAACGGGGAGTGACACGCCCTCGGCTGCTTGGCTCCGCCCCAGATGGGACCGGTCCGCCGCTTCTATTGGGTGCGGGGGTTACCGGGCTCCGCCCTTGACGAGGAGCTGACAGAGCCCCTACTTGGTAACCCCGTCGAGCACATGTTCAATGGCGGCTCGTTGGAAAGGCCTGGTGTTGCTCCCAACACCCCCTACCCACCCAAGCCGGAGTGAGGACGCGCACTCCCCCGCGCCGCCGCCGTTGTTGTTGTTGTTGCTGAACCGTGAGGAAGAGCTGCGGGGAGGTATTGGGAGGTCCTAAACTTCCTAACGGTGCCATACAATCACATTCTGGTGCAACGAAGAGTCAGAATTAATGGAAACGAGTCCTTAACTGACATAGACTAAGAATAACTAGCAAGATGTCCTATAGTTGTCTATGTGAGATGCGGTGGACCTGGATGCGACATTTAATGGGGGAAATAGGGGAAGGTCGGGTCTACAGAGTGTTGTTTACAGAAAATGGGACTAGGGAATGGGGGATTGGGGATAGTTGGGAAGTATTGAGGAAATAGGGGGAATATTTACAAGCGGATATGGATGGATCCAAATCCCATATCCGCAACAATATATATATATATATATATATATATATATATATATATATACGTATATATATATATATATATATATATATATATATATATATATATATATACATACATATATACATATACTAGCTTGGCACGGCTCGCTGCACTCGCCTCACCACGCGTCATTACAGAGGAACGGGCTTATCTTAGCTGCGGATAATGACTGTACCTGAGTGGTTGTGTTGTCATGATTTACACCAATCATAATACAAACAATTACTTTCCACAAATGTATTTGTTGTGTTTGTGATATTACATTTTTATAAGCAATTTCGGTTGAAGATTTAGGTTGAATTTTTTTTTTCAAGAAAGCACCCCTCAGCACACACATAGGGGAGGGGTAGGTGCAGACTGGAAGTTTGGGACGATTACACCTCACCACCACGTAATTCAAAACACCTCACCAACATGTGATTTAAAAACACCTCACCACCAAGTAATTCAAAACACCTCACCACCATGTGATTTAAAAACACCTCACCACCATGTGATTTAAAAACACCTCACCACCACATCATTTAAAAACACCTCACCACCACATAATTCAAAATACCTCACCACCACGTAATTCAAAACCACCAAAACGTTATTAAAAACACTTTACAACCACGGAAACAAAAGTTTGAGGGAGTCGTTAAGTGACAACACAGACACTGCCCAGATGTGTAGATATATAGATAAATGACTGTACCTGAGTTGCCGTTTTGTCATGGTTTAAACCAATCATAATTCAAACAATTATTTTGCACAAATGTATTTGTAATATACGTGATATCACATTTTATAAACAATTGAAGTAAAAAAAAAAAAATTCCCCAAAAATTCCAAAAAAATAAAATAAAAGAATTGGAATTTTTTTCAAAAACAATACCCTTAGGACATATCGACGGGAGAGATATGTGCATACCAGAAGTTTGGTACGATTTCACAAAAGTTTGAGAAAGTAGTTCAGTGACAACACAGGACAGACACTGCACAGATATATATATATATATACTAGCTTGGCTCGGCTCGCTGCGCTCGCCTCACCAAGCGTCATTAACAGAGGAACGGGCTTATCTTAGCTGCGGATAATGACTGTACCTGAGTGGTTGTGTTGTCATGATTTACACCAATCATAATACAAACAATTACTTTCCACAAATGTATTTGTTGTGTTTGTGATATTACATTTTTATAAGCAATTTCGGTTGAAGATTTAGGTTGAATTTTTTTTTTCAAGAAAGCACCCCTCAGCACACACATAGGGGAGGGGTAGGTGCAGACTGGAAGTTTGGGACGATTACACCTCACCACCACGTAATTCAAAACACCTCACCAACATGTGATTTAAAAACACCTCACCACCATGTGATTTAAAAACACCACAACGTTATTAAAAACACTTCTAAACCACGGAAACAAAAGTTTGAGGGAGTCGTTAAGTGGCAACACAGACACTGCCCAGATGTGTAGATATCTATCTATAATTCCAGCAATCTCTGTGTGAATGTCTGTGTGTATGTGTGTATGTGTGTATGTGTGTCTGTGACCGCTGTTTCTCGACAACCACGGGTCCGATATACTTGAAACTTGCCAGGTATATTGCTGGGGACCTGAGGATGTGCCTTTTCAAGGTTTCATATTAATCGGACAAGTAGTTACCGAGCTATGGCGATTTCTTTACCAAACTCCGCAAGCCGTTCGCTTTGGACCAAACCATTTCATGTAAATAGAGGGGGGGGGGATTGTCACCGTACTCGCAAGCCGTTCGCTTTGGACCAAACCATTTCATGTAAATAGAGGGGGGGGATTGTCACCGTACTCGCAAGCCGTTCGCTTTGGCTTTGCGAATGGACCAAACCATTTCATGTAAATAGAGGGGGGGGATTGTCACCGTACTCGCAAGCCGTTCGCTTTGGCTTTGCGAATGGACCAAACCATTTCATGTAAATAGAGGGGGGGGGATATAATTTTAGATATATATATAGTACGGGCATGCCCTAGTATAGATAAATGACTGTACCTGAGTTGTCGTTTTGTCAGGGTTTAAACCAATCATAATTCAAACAATTATTTTGCACAAATGTATATGTAATATACGTGATATCACATTTTATAAACAATTGAAGTTGAAAAAAAAAATTCCCCAAAAATTAGAGATTTTTCAAAAAAAATACCCTTAGGACATACCCACTGGAGAGATATGTGCATACCAGAAGTTTGGTACGATTTCACAAAAGTTTGAGAAAGTAGTTCAGTGACAAGACAACACAACGCAAGACAACACAACACAACACAGGACAGACGCTGCACACATATATATATATATATATATATATATATATATATATATATATATATATATATATATATACACATTATATAACCCTAACCTTTATTTTCTAACCTAACCTAACCTTTATTTATATATATATATAACCCTAACCTTTAGGGTGACGCCCTAACCTTTATTTTCTTCCTAAAATACACAAGGTAAACAATCCAGGTAGACCAATCGTATCTGGCTGCACATGTCCAACTGTTCTCATATCAAAATTTGTTGACTGTCATTTACGTCCTCTCGTGTTGAAGCTCTCCTCATACCTCAAGGACACAACCAGTTTTCTGACCCACATCCAAGGATTGAACAGAATATACTCACCTTTCAACTCCCAAACCATTTTAGTCACAGCAGATGTTACATCCCTCTACACTAATATTCCACATTCAGAAGGCCTGTCTGCATGCCGCAAAGCCCTCGATACACGACAAGTCCCAATGCCACCTACTCAAGACCTTATGCGCCTATTAGAACTGACACTCAAACTGAATAATTTCCAATTCAACGGACGACATTACATTCAAACTCAAGGTACCGCTATGGGTACCCCTGTTGCACCATCGTACGCTAACATCTTCATGGGGATGATAGAGGCCAAGATCAATGCACAACCTCATCACGGCATCTTGGAAAAATCCTGGGTACGTTATATTGATGACATCCAGTTCATCTGGTCAAAATCCCCCCGTAGTCTCACCAAATTCCAAAATGAATTAAATTTGATTCATCCGACCATCAAGTTCACATTCGACAGCTCACAGTCCGAAGTTCACTTTCTAGACACATCACTCACGCTTCAAAATAACAGACTCGAAACAGAACTATACCAAAGGTGGGCGGTCCGCTTCGGAAGTCCGCTTATCCGCTTATCCGCTGCAGCGGACTAACGTTTTCGAAGCGGATAAGCGAATCAGAACAACCCCCGGAAACCGAAGCGGATAAGCGTAAGCGGACTACCGAAAAATTAAAGCGCATCGCGATTCACCAAATCAGCTGTTAGCCTGAGCCGTTACTCTGGAATTGTGAATATTTATTTAAGTGAATAATAAGTGAAAACTGAATATTTTATTGGACGCTAGAGCGGCAATAACGTCAAGATTGAGAGATTTCTGACTCTCCAGCCCAGCGGCAGTGCCAGGGACAGGCACACGAGCGACGCAAACCAGCAGTCCCAGCACAGCGACATCCACAACCCGGCGGTCAACATGATGGGGGACGTGGAGGACAGTCAGGAGATCTGCGCCCTGACCCCTCAGCTCGCGCGCAGTGAGAGCAGGATGTCGCTGGACTCAATCGAGTCGGCTGAGATCAACGTGACAATGGACACAGACAATTCCTCAAGAAGGCCCACGAGGTGGAGGAGGAAGACGAGGACTAGTCAACAGACTGCTAGTCTGTTGACTAGTAGACTCTCTTGTCAAAGAAAGGACGGGCAAATTGATTTTTCTTTAATGTAACTTGCATATATTAAAATTATATTTAAATTAACTGTAGAGTAGAGTAGAGTCGAGTGGAAAACTTTATTTCAATAAATTTTGAATAAATTTTATTTAAATAAAAATGTATATTTTTGATCTTAAAAGCTTTGTTTGTCTTTGTAGTAGTTAGAAATGGCTATTTAGGCTTAAAAAGCATTAAATTCCCTTTAGAAACGTCAAAAATCGCTTTTAAAACGTCGAAGCGCTTTAAAAAAAATCGAATCGAAGCGGATAAGCGGATAAGCGGTAAGCGGACTAAGATTTTCGGCCGCTGAAGCGGATAAGCGAATCGGACTACACGGGCTGGCGGAGCGGATAAGGGTAAGCGGACTTAAAATTTTCCGAATCGCGCCCACCTTTAAACTATACACCAAACCAACAGACACTCACTCTTACCTTCTCCCTTCTTCATCTCATCCTAAACATACAATTGCAAGCATACCATACAGTCAAGCACTCAGAGTAAGACGCATTTGCTCAACAAAAATGGCAGAAGAAACTTCTCTCTGCCAATTAGAAACACACTTCATTGCAAGAAACTATGACCCTCACTCTGTGCAAGAAGCAATAACCCGAGCAAAACACATACCGAGAGCAGACCTTCTGACTTACAAACCCAAACCCGCAACTAACCGTGTCCCACTGGTAACCACCTACTCTGCTACCTCATCCCAATTGCCAAGTATTCTGAATAAGGCCCTTCCTCTCCTCCATCAATCAGAAACACTCGGCACCACATTTCCTCAACCTCCACTAACATCATTTCGACGTGGTCGGACACTCAGGGACCTCTTGGTAAAAGCAAAGCACCCACAGCCCCACAACAAAGAAACTAGGATCCCTGGCTTCTATAAATGCACAGCAAACAAATGCATTATTCACAAACATTTACTAGAAGGAAACAAATTCTGTAGTTCTAGCACTGGACAAAAATTCCCCATCACCTCCTATATGAACTGCAAATCTACATGGGTCATATACCTAATCACTTGCCAAAAGTGCACCAAACAATATGTTGGAAAAACTGAAAATACACTACACACGATTTAATAACACCCGGTCAGAAATCAATAACTTCCACACCAGTCAGGGCAAATCTCTACCTTACACGATACACTTTAATCAACCGGATCACTCTATAAATGACATTCAGATCTCTGCCATTGAATCAATCACAAATCGATCACACACCACGATTCTGAAACGTGAGTCCTTTTGGATACACAAACTTCGGACAAAAGTCCCTCATGGCATAAATTTTGATGACTAAAGCATGTTCCCACATCAACCCAATCAAATTGTTAACCGTAACCCATTCATTCATTCATCATTCATTCATTCATTCATT
Source organism: Myxine glutinosa (assembly GCF_964187855.1). Taxonomy (NCBI): domain Eukaryota; kingdom Metazoa; phylum Chordata; class Myxini; order Myxiniformes; family Myxinidae; genus Myxine; species Myxine glutinosa. The sequence goes on along the minus strand of NC_136261.1, from coordinate 116,724,242 downwards.
CATTCGACCTTTATATGTCATTTATATAAATATATTATATGAATATAAATGGGATATGAATATATGCTTGTGTGTTTATGTATGTATATCTCTATATTTGTATATGCACGTGCACCCTAACTGTAACGCAAACGGTCACTTCCGTTGAACTTGGGGCTGGTGAGTGAACTTTGGCGTGGCTCTTCCTTCTGTATGCATTTTCTACACAAATCACACATCTCACACACATATCACCATACATACTTGACTGATATACATGCCTGCTGTTTTTGTAGACTCAGGGGCAGACCTTTGTTGGTCGAAAGCTTGTCGACAATTAAAGATCGACGTCCTGAAGCTACGTCCGCGTCTTATTTAATCTAACGATTATATATTCAATACAAATGAGACGCCCTGCTCGTACTTTGGAGTTTCTATTTCTTACAGTTATATATATATATATATATATATATATATATATATATATATATATATATATATATATATATATATATCAGTCACTATGCGACCTTCATATCATCAGTGGAGAACCGCCAGCAAGGTGTCCCATACAGCTGCTGCTGCACCTTGCTGGGAGCGATAAGCACCGCCTGCCACACGGTAACGTTATCTCTGGTATCCACTCATCATATGGAGTCGACCTGGTTGCGTTTGGGAGTTACTAATAATGGTATCTGTAATCTGGTTCTCCAACCTAATGAGCGGACAACATGACGTCATCGCCATGCATTCTATCCCGGATATCGCCATGCATTCGCATCGCCATGCATTCTATCGAATCCCTCAAACACCACCATGGTATTCAAAACACCTCACCACCACGTTATTAAAAACACTTCACAACCACGGAAACAAAGTTTGAGGGAGTAGTTCAGTGACAACACAGGACAACACAAACAATGCACAGATATATATATTGTTACGGATTCGTCACTTCCGTTGTTATGGTTTTCATCCACTTGAAACATTTCTGGTTCCATTGATTATTATTATTGTACTTGAGTTGCTGTGTTGTCATGATTTACACCAATCATAATACTAACAATTGCTGGCGGTTCTCCACTGATGATATGAAGGTCGCATAGTGATTGATATAAAAACCGAAAGGTTCACAGAGTTACAAGTGTATGGAAGCCTCACTGCGTTGCCCTGATGAAGCCCCAACAAGGGCGAAACCAGGTCGGTAACTGTGAGTTTTGCATGCACTTGTGACAGTATCTGAATTTATAATCCGTAATGACGCACTGCTAGATGGTTCCTCTGGAGCTTTGCAGGCAATGCGGACATGCATGGCGATGACGTCATGTTGTCCGCTCATTAGGTTGGAGATCCGAGAATATAGATACATATATAGATACATATATATATATATATATATATATTGTTACGGCTCGCGGATTAGATGTTATTTACCGAGCGGTGGTATTGCCGCGACCTAACAGTTCCCCCGATTCTTCCCCAACTCACCCGATTCCACTCGAACGTTGGCCAAGTCGCGCTACGCTAAATCAATGATGGAAAGGACACAACGACTGGGATAAATGAAACGACACAAGGGGTACAGTTCTCAAGACCTCCGGAGGAGGATATAATTAGTGGGGGAGAAGAGGGGTAGATTACAAGGTAATGAGGTAAAGACACAGAAGAGATAGGCACTTAGACACAATCTTATCTATCCCAGACAGACCACAGACAAACGGAACAAGACTGACTTACACAGGGAATGATGGCAGGGAAGGACAGGCAGTCGATAGCACAAGGTGCACCTTGGCTCAGGGACAGGAATAAACACGGTCCAGTCCAGAGATGCGGGGAGGTGTCACGGCGCTCGGAGGTGGCGTCCTTCTCGCGTCAAGCTCAGCGCGCATCTGACGTCACCTCCCTCTTCCTGCGCATGCTCAACGGGGAGTGACACGCCCTCGGCTGCTTGGCTCCGCCCCAGATGGGACCGGTCCGCCGCTTCTATTGGGTGCGGGGGTTACCGGGCTCCGCCCTTGACGAGGAGCTGACAGCGAGCCCCTACTTGGTAACCCCGTCGAGCACATGTTCAATGGCGGCTCGTTGGAAAGGCCTGGTGTTGCTCCCAACACCCCCTACCCACCCAAGCCGGAGTGAGGACGCGCACTCCCCGCGCCGCCGCCGTTGTTGTTGTTGTTGCTGAACCGTGAGGAAGAGCTGCGGGGAGGTATTGGGAGGTCCTAAACTTCCTAACGGTGCCATACAATCACATTCTGGTGCAACGAAGAGTCAGAATTAATGGAAACGAGTCCTTAACTGACATAGACTAAGAATAACTAGCAAGATGTCCTATAGTTGTCTATGTGAGATGCGGTGGACCTGGATGCGACATTTAATGGGGGAAATAGGGGAAGGTCGGGTCTACAGAGTGTTGTTTACAGAAAATGGGACTAGGGAATGGGGGATTGGGGATAGTTGGGAAGTATTGAGGAAATAGGGGAATATTTACAAGCGGATATGGATGGATCCAAATCCCATATCCGCAACAATATATATATATATATATATATATATATATATATATACGTATATATATATATATATATATATATATATATATATATATATATATACATACATATATACATATACTAGCTTGGCACGGCTCGCTGCACTCGCCTCACCACGCGTCATTACAGAGGAACGGGCTTATCTTAGCTGCGGATAATGACTGTACCTGAGTGGTTGTGTTGTCATGATTTACACCAATCATAATACAAACAATTACTTTCCACAAATGTATTTGTTGTGTTTGTGATATTACATTTTTATAAGCAATTTCGGTTGAAGATTTAGGTTGAATTTTTTTTTTCAAGAAAGCACCCCTCAGCACACACATAGGGGAGGGGTAGGTGCAGACTGGAAGTTTGGGACGATTACACCTCACCACCACGTAATTCAAAACACCTCACCAACATGTGATTTAAAAACACCTCACCACCATGTGATTTAAAAACACCACAACGTTATTAAAAACACTTCTAAACCACGGAAACAAAAGTTTGAGGGAGTCGTTAAGTGGCAACACAGACACTGCCCAGATGTGTAGATATCTATCTATAATTCCAGCAATCTCTGTGTGAATGTCTGTGTGTATGTGTGTATGTGTGTATGTGTGTCTGTGACCGCTGTTTCTCGACAACCACGGGTCCGATATACTTGAAACTTGCCAGGTATATTGCTGGGGACCTGAGGATGTGCCTTTTCAAGGTTTCATATTAATCGGACAAGTAGTTACCGAGCTATGGCGATTTCTTTACCAAACTCCGCAAGCCGTTCGCTTTGGACCAAACCATTTCATGTAAATAGAGGGGGGGGATTGTCACCGTACTCGCAAGCCGTTCGCTTTGGACCAAACCATTTCATGTAAATAGAGGGGGGGGATTGTCACCGTACTCGCAAGCCGTTCGCTTTGGCTTTGCGAATGGACCAAACCATTTCATGTAAATAGAGGGGGGGGATTGTCACCGTACTCGCAAGCCGTTCGCTTTGGCTTTGCGAATGGACCAAACCATTTCATGTAAATAGAGGGGGGGGGGATATAATTTTAGATATATATATAGTACGGGCATGCCCTAGTATAGATAAATGACTGTACCTGAGTTGTCGTTTTGTCAGGGTTTAAACCAATCATAATTCAAACAATTATTTTGCACAAATGTATATGTAATATACGTGATATCACATTTTATAAACAATTGAAGTTGAAAAAAAAAATTCCCCAAAAATTAGAGATTTTTCAAAAAAAATGCCCTTAGGACATACCCACTGGAGAGATATGTGCATACCAGAAGTTTGGTACGATTTCACAAAAGTTTGAGAAAGTAGTTCAGTGACAAGACAACACAACGCAAGACAACACAACACAACACAGGACAGACGCTGCACATATATATATATATATATATATATATATATATATATATATATATATATATATATACACATTATATAACCCTAACCTTTATTTTCTAACCTAACCTAACCTTTATTTATATATATATATAACCCTAACCTTTAGGGTGACGCCCTAACCTTTATTTTCTTCCTAAAATACACAAGGTAAACAATCCAGGTAGACCAATCGTATCTGGCTGCACATGTCCAACTGTTCTCATATCAAAATTTGTTGACTGTCATTTACGTCCTCTCGTGTTGAAGCTCTCCTCATACCTCAAGGACACAACCAGTTTTCTGACCCACATCCAAGGATTGAACAGAATATACTCACCTTTCAACTCCCAAACCATTTTAGTCACAGCAGATGTTACATCCCTCTACACTAATATTCCACATTCAGAAGGCCTGTCTGCATGCCGCAAAGCCCTCGATACACGACAAGTCCCAATGCCACCTACTCAAGACCTTATGCGCCTATTAGAACTGACACTCAAACTGAATAATTTCCAATTCAACGGACGACATTACATTCAAACTCAAGGTACCGCTATGGGTACCCCTGTTGCACCATCGTACGCTAACATCTTCATGGGGATGATAGAGGCCAAGATCAATGCACAACCTCATCACGGCATCTTGGAAAAATCCTGGGTACGTTATATTGATGACATCCAGTTCATCTGGTCAAAATCCCCCCGTAGTCTCACCAAATTCCAAAATGAATTAAATTTGATTCATCCGACCATCAAGTTCACATTCGACAGCTCACAGTCCGAAGTTCACTTTCTAGACACATCACTCACGCTTCAAAATAACAGACTCGAAACAGAACTATACCAAAGGTGGGCGGTCCGCTTCGGAAGTCCGCTTATCCGCTTATCCGCTGCAGCGGACTAACGTTTTCGAAGCGGATAAGCGAATCAGAACAACCCCCGGAAACCGAAGCGGATAAGCGTAAGCGGACTACCGAAAAATTAAAGCGCATCGCGATTCACCAAATCAGCTGTTAGCCTGAGCCGTTACTCTGGAATTGTGAATATTTATTTAAGTGAATAATAAGTGAAAACTGAATATTTTATTGGACGCTAGAGCGGCAATAACGTCAAGATTGAGAGATTTCTGACTCTCCAGCCCAGCGGCAGTGCCAGGGACAGGCACACGAGCGACGCAAACCAGCAGTCCCAGCACAGCGACATCCACAACCCGGCGGTCAACATGATGGGGGACGTGGAGGACAGTCAGGAGATCTGCGCCCTGACCCCTCAGCTCGCGCGCAGTGAGAGCAGGATGTCGCTGGACTCAATCGAGTCGGCTGAGATCAACGTGACAATGGACACAGACAATTCCTCAAGAAGGCCCACGAGGTGGAGGAGGAAGACGAGGACTAGTCAACAGACTGCTAGTCTGTTGACTAGTAGACTCTCTTGTCAAAGAAAGGACGGGCAAATTGATTTTTCTTTAATGTAACTTGCATATATTAAAATTATATTTAAATTAACTGTAGAGTAGAGTAGAGTCGAGTGGAAAACTTTATTTCAATAAATTTTGAATAAATTTTATTTAAATAAAAATGTATATTTTTGATCTTAAAAGCTTTGTTTGTCTTTGTAGTAGTTAGAAATGGCTATTTAGGCTTAAAAAGCATTAAATTCCCTTTAGAAACGTCAAAAATCGCTTTTAAAACGTCGAAGCGCTTTAAAAAAAATCGAATCGAAGCGGATAAGCGGATAAGCGGTAAGCGGACTAAGATTTTCGGCCGCTGAAGCGGATAAGCGAATCGGACTACACGGGCTGGCGGAGCGGATAAGGGTAAGCGGACTTAAAATTTTCCGAATCGCGCCCACCTTTAAACTATACACCAAACCAACAGACACTCACTCTTACCTTCTCCCTTCTTCATCTCATCCTAAACATACAATTGCAAGCATACCATACAGTCAAGCACTCAGAGTAAGACGCATTTGCTCAACAAAAATGGCAGAAGAAACTTCTCTCTGCCAATTAGAAACACACTTCATTGCAAGAAACTATGACCCTCACTCTGTGCAAGAAGCAATAACCCGAGCAAAACACATACCGAGAGCAGACCTTCTGACTTACAAACCCAAACCCGCAACTAACCGTGTCCCACTGGTAACCACCTACTCTGCTACCTCATCCCAATTGCCAAGTATTCTGAATAAGGCCCTTCCTCTCCTCCATCAATCAGAAACACTCGGCACCACATTTCCTCAACCTCCACTAACATCATTTCGACGTGGTCGGACACTCAGGGACCTCTTGGTAAAAGCAAAGCACCCACAGCCCCACAACAAAGAAACTAGGATCCCTGGCTTCTATAAATGCACAGCAAACAAATGCATTATTCACAAACATTTACTAGAAGGAAACAAATTCTGTAGTTCTAGCACTGGACAAAAATTCCCCATCACCTCCTATATGAACTGCAAATCTACATGGGTCATATACCTAATCACTTGCCAAAAGTGCACCAAACAATATGTTGGAAAAACTGAAAATACACTACACACGATTTAATAACACCCGGTCAGAAATCAATAACTTCCACACCAGTCAGGGCAAATCTCTACCTTACACGATACACTTTAATCAACCGGATCACTCTATAAATGACATTCAGATCTCTGCCATTGAATCAATCACAAATCGATCACACACCACGATTCTGAAACGTGAGTCCTTTTGGATACACAAACTTCGGACAAAAGTCCCTCATGGCATAAATTTTGATGACTAAAGCATGTTCCCACATCAACCCAATCAAATTGTTAACCGTAACCCATTCATTCATTCATCATTCATTCATTCATTCATTCATTCGACCTTTATATGTCATTTATATAAATATATTATATGAATATAAATGGGATATGAATATATGCTTGTGTGTTTATGTATGTATATCTCTATATTTGTATATGCACGTGCACCCTAACTGTAACGCAAACGGTCACTTCCGTTGAACTTGGGGCTGGTGAGTGAACTTTGGCGTGGCTCTTCCTTCTGTATGCATTTTCTACACAAATCACACATCTCACACACATATCACCATACATACTTGACTGATATACATGCCTGCTGTTTTTGTAGACTCAGGGGCAGACCTTTGTTGGTCGAAAGCTTGTCGACAATTAAAGATCGACGTCCTGAAGCTACGTCCGCGTCTTATTTAATCTAACGATTATATATTCAATACAAATGAGACGCCCTGCTCGTACTTTGGAGTTTCTATTTCTTACAGTTATATATATATATATATATATATATATATATATATATATATATATATATATATATATATATATATATATATATATATATAATCAGTCACTATGCGACCTTCATATCATCAGTGGAGAACCGCCAGCAAGGTGTCCCATACAGCTGCTGCTGCACCTTGCTGGGAGCGATAAGCACCGCCTGCCACACGGTAACGTTATCTCTGGTATCCACTCATCATATGGAGTCGACCTGGTTGCGTTTGGGAGTTACTAATAATGGTATCTGTAATCTGGTTCTCCAACCTAATGAGCGGACAACATGACGTCATCGCCATGCATTCTATCCCGGATATCGCCATGCATTCGCATCGCCATGCATTCTATCGAATCCCTCAAACACCACCATGGTATTCAAAACACCTCACCACCACGTTATTAAAAACACTTCACAACCACGGAAACAAAGTTTGAGGGAGTAGTTCAGTGACAACACAGGACAACACAAACAATGCACAGATATATATATTGTTACGGATTCGTCACTTCCGTTGTTATGGTTTTCATCCACTTGAAACATTTCTGGTTCCATTGATTATTATTATTGTACTTGAGTTGCTGTGTTGTCATGATTTACACCAATCATAATACTAACAATTGCTGGCGGTTCTCCACTGATGATATGAAGGTCGCATAGTGATTGATATAAAAACCGAAAGGTTCACAGAGTTACAAGTGTATGGAAGCCTCACTGCGTTGCCCTGATGAAGCCCCAACAAGGGCGAAACCAGGTCGGTAACTGTGAGTTTTGCATGCACTTGTGACAGTATCTGAATTTATAATCCGTAATGACGCACTGCTAGATGGTTCCTCTGGAGCTTTGCAGGCAATGCGGACATGCATGGCGATGACGTCATGTTGTCCGCTCATTAGGTTGGAGATCCGAGAATATAGATACATATATAGATACATATATATATATATATATATATATTGTTACGGCTCGCGGATTAGATGTTATTTACCGAGCGGTGGTATTGCCGCGACCTAACAGTTCCCCCGATTCTTCCCCAACTCACCCGATTCCACTCGAACGTTGGCCAAGTCGCGCTACGCTAAATCAATGATGGAAAGGACACAACGACTGGGATAAATGAAACGACACAAGGGGTACAGTTCTCAAGACCTCCGGAGGAGGATATAATTAGTGGGGGAGAAGAGGGGTAGATTACAAGGTAATGAGGTAAAGACACAGAAGAGATAGGCACTTAGACACAATCTTATCTATCCCAGACAGACCACAGACAAACGGAACAAGACTGACTTACACAGGGAATGATGGCAGGGAAGGACAGGCAGTCGATAGCACAAGGTGCACCTTGGCTCAGGGACAGGAATAAACACGGTCCAGTCCAGAGATGCGGGGAGGTGTCACGGCGCTCGGAGGTGGCGTCCTTCTCGCGTCAAGCTCAGCGCGCATCTGACGTCACCTCCCTCTTCCTGCGCATGCTCAACGGGGAGTGACACGCCCTCGGCTGCTTGGCTCCGCCCCAGATGGGACCGGTCCGCCGCTTCTATTGGGTGCGGGGGTTACCGGGCTCCGCCCTTGACGAGGAGCTGACAGCGAGCCCCTACTTGGTAACCCCGTCGAGCACATGTTCAATGGCGGCTCGTTGGAAAGGCCTGGTGTTGCTCCCAACACCCCCTACCCACCCAAGCCGGAGTGAGGACGCGCACTCCCCGCGCCGCCGCCATTGTTGTTGTTGTTGCTGAACCGTGAGGAAGAGCTGCGGGGAGGTATTGGGAGGTCCTAAACTTCCTAACGGTGCCATACAATCACATTCTGGTGCAACGAAGAGTCAGAATTAATGGAAACGAGTCCTTAACTGACATAGACTAAGAATAACTAGCAAGATGTCCTATAGTTGTCTATGTGAGATGCGGTGGACCTGGATGCGACATTTAATGGGGGAAATAGGGGAAGGTCGGGTCTACAGAGTGTTGTTTACAGAAAATGGGACTAGGGAATGGGGGATTGGGGATAGTTGGGAAGTATTGAGGAAATAGGGGAATATTTACAAGCGGATATGGATGGATCCAAATCCCATATCCGCAACAATATATATATATATATATATATATATATATATACGTATATATATATATATATATATATATATATATATATATATATATATATATACATACATATATACATATACTAGCTTGGCACGGCTCGCTGCACTCGCCTCACCACGCGTCGTTACAGAGGGAACATGCTTTTTTTAGCTGAGGATAATGACTGTACTTGAGTTGCTGTGTTGTCATGATTTACACCAATCATAATACTAACAATTATTTTGCATAAATTTATTTGTAGTGTTTGTGATATTACATTTTATAAGCAATTTAGGTTAAAAAAAAAAAATTTTTTAACCCAAAAAAAAAACCTCAGCACATACATACAGGAGGGGTAGGAGCAGACTGGAAGTTTTGGACGATTACACCTCACCAACACGTAATTAAAACACCCCACCACCACGTAATTCAAAACACCTCACCACCACATAATTCAAAACACCTCACCACCACATAATTCAAAACACATCACCACCACGTAATTCAAAACACATCCCCACCACGTAATTCAAAACAGCTCACCACTACGTAATTCAAAACACCTCAACACCACGTAATTTCAAACACCTCTCCACCACGTAATTTCAAAACACCTCACCACCATGTAATTCAAAACACCTCACCACCACGGTATTCAAAACACCTCACCACCACGGTATTCAAAACACCTCACCACCACGTTATTAAAAACACTTCACAACCACGGAAACAAAGTTTGAGGGAGTAGTTCAGTGACAACACAGGACAACACAAACAATGCACAGATATATATATTGTTACGGATTCATCACTTCCGTTGTTGTGGTTTTCATCCACTTGAAACATTTCTGGTTTCATGTATTATTATTATTGTTGTTTGAGGGAAATAGCAATTATTATTGTCAAAAGGTGAAAAGGTTAATGTTTTAAATGAAACAGGAACCGGACGGTGACAAAGAGGAAGACGAGAGAAAGACGGCGGAGCGAATGAGTCGGACAAGAAGGAGCCGAGCTACTTGCGGTCTGGAGCGAACGTTGGCGAGCAAGAGTCACGAGTGAACTTTTGGTTTCCCAGGAAAGGGATTCCTGCGACAGAGTTGTTATCGCCGTGACAGATCAACCTGCGTGTCAGGTTTTGCGGTGGAGTCTGAAGAGAATCATCGTCATCATCGTCGTGCCGCTACGCCACGAGACCGGGCCGTCGGCTATTTTCACTCACGCGCTTCACACGTCGAGCAAGGTTTCTTTGCTTTGTCAGCCATTTTCACCGCTTTCAGACGTATCTGGTGTGCGTGTGTGCACCGTGGATTTTGAAGATTAATTTGCGTTTCGCCGACTGTGAGCCGTGAAAGTCCATACCCGAGGGTGTGATCTCTCAGTCGCATGGAGGACGCCTTTGGATTTCCCAGTCGCCTTGAGGGCGCCTTTGCACAGCTTTGGCAGCGGGACTGTTCTTGCCATCCGAACGGGATTCTGGTCTCGATGGGACATCATTCTGGCGATCGCTGGAGCACATCAACTTTGGCTTGGAGCCTGGAATAAGAGACATCGGGAATGTTCTTGGTTCACTCACTTGGAGCGCAGTGAGTTATATATTACAAAACTGATGGTACCACCATAGGATATTGATTGTACTTTTTATTAATATTATTCGTGTACTGTTATTCTTGTTTGATCTTAATACAATATTTGTTTGTGAGTAACAATTGGTGTGGCTTCACCATTGATCTTTGACATACAGAATAACACATTTTTCTGCCGTGACTCCTCTCGGGGCTCGGAGGTACACCGTGACCAAGGGGTCGGGGAGGAGCACGTAACAGAAATTGGGGGCTTGTCCAATTGGCTCGGGGTTCGAAATTGGGTCTTCGTCCGGGATTAAATTCCCTAATAACATTCATCCGGGATAGAATTCCCTAACATTCCCAAAATTCCCAAATTTGGAATTTTTCGAACATTCCCAAATTTTTCAAAAAATGGGACAATTTTTTTGTGTGAAGGTTAACAGGTGTTAACGGATAGTCACCATGGTGTTTGACGCAGAAAAGTTTGCGGTGTCCCCTAATGAGGCACAGTTCCTAGCGTTAAAAAGATCGGAACTCTTGATATTGGCCAAACATTTTAACTTGGAGGTCCGAGTTAATATGAAGAAAGCAGAGATGCAGACATTGGTGGTAGAATCTCTGGTGCGGCAGGGAACATGGACAGAGGTAGCCTTGGATTGGTTACCCGTGGAAAAAGAAAATATGGAGCTCTGGAAAATGGAGATGCAACTGCAGAGCCAGGAAAGGTTAAAAGAGTTGGAATGGAAAGCCGAGGAGAGAAGAGCAGAGGAAAGGAGAGCTGAAAGAGAACTCTTGGAAAGAAGAGCAGAACAGGTACGAGAACTCGAGGAAAAAAGAGTAGAAAAGGAACGAGAACTTGAGGAGACAAGAACAGAGGAAAGGAGAGCTGAAAGAGAACTCGCGGAAAAAAGAGTAGAACAGGAACGAGAACTCGAGGAGAAAATAGCAGTGGAAAGGGAGTTAAAGGAACGTGACATGGAGTATCAGAAGGAAGTTAAACTCAAGGAGCTGGAATTAATGGGAGAACGGAGAGAAGTCGTATCCATGCCGGCTGGTTCAACAACTAGTCAGAGAACTTGGGATGTTGGTAGGCATGTGAGGCTGGTTCCACCCTTCAATGAAAAGGAGGTAGCCAAGTTTTTTTTACACTTTGAGAAAGTGGCTCAGATGCTAAAATGGCCTGTGGGGTCCTGGACTATGTTCGTGCAAAGTGTTCTGGTGGGTAAAGCTAAAGATATATTTTCGGCTTTACCGATTGACAAATGTACAGATTATGAGGAAGTGAAGAAAGCCATTCTCAAAGCCTAAGAATTGGTCCCTGAAGCTTACCGGCAAAAATTCCAGAGTGCCAGGAAGAGGGAGAGTGAGACCCATGTGGAGTTTGCCAGAATGAAGGAAACCATGTTTGGTCCGTGGTGTGATTCGAAAGGGGTTGGGAAAGACTTCAAACTGTTGCGACAATTGATCTTGGTGGAGGAATTCAAACAGTGTGTCCACGAGGACATTAAAGTACATCTGGAGGAAAAGAAGGTACCAGAGTTGTATGAGGCAGCAACCGTGGCAGATGACTATGCCTTGACACACAGGATGGGGTTCTATAAACCTAACTTCCCGCCTAGAGTTCGCCAGGGGAGTTATGGTACATCCGGTGCGGAGAATGAATATTCATGGGGGCGGCCTAGAGATGACTATGAGGACAAATCTGATTCCGCGACTTTTAGGGATCAGAAGACTACAGTTCCAAGACAGACGTATCTTCCGGGGGGCTCGAGGCAGACCACGAGTTTTTCCTCCGGGCCTACTTGTGCTTTTTGCAAGAAACCTGGACATTTGATGTCCCAATGTTATGCCCTGGAAAGGAAAAATCAGGAGCGGAGTTAGACTAGTACAACTCCGAATGCATTGGCAAATGCGAGAAATCGTCCTTGGAGGACAGTGCCTTGTGAAGGTTCCTATGCCAAAGTTACGGCATCACAGAACGACCTTGTTCAAGAGGGTTACAAACCTTTTATTACAGAGGGATTTGTGTCACTGGATGGAGACTTGACTAACCAGAGAACCTGTTAGGGTATTGAGGGACACAGGAGCACATCAATCTTTGATGCTTGAGGGCATTTTGCCATTGTCAGAGAAGACGGCAACTGGTGTTTGTGTTCTTTTACAGGGGGTTGGTGGCTATGTTAAAGCTCCACTTCATGTCATCCATTTAAAGTCGGATTTGGTGTCAGGACTGGTCACCGTAGGTTTGCAAGCTACTCTACCTGTAGAGGGAATCTCTTTTGTTGTCGGGAATGATTTGGCCGGTGGTCAAGTTTCTGGTAAGCCGATGTTTGTTGAAAAGCCGAGTATGGAAAATAACACTGCACAGTTAGAGCAGGAGATTCCGGGTATCTTTCCATCCTGTACCGCGACTCGTGCTATGGGTAGGAAGCGCTCTGAAGAGAAGAGGAAGGTACTGACGTCACGCTGTGCACAGACACTTCTTGTCAAGTACCCTGAAACTAAGTGTCAGCACACACAAGTCAGGGATGGAGGCAATGTTGGCAAGCTCTTTGTAGGGGGACTGAACTTCAACACAAGGGAAGATGTTCTGGACTCTGTCTTTGGCAAATATGGACCACTCTTGGAAGTGCGGCTGATAAAAGACAGAGAGACGCAAAAGTCGAGATGGTTTGGCTTTGTCACGTTTGAAAACACAAAGGACGCCAAAGAGGCAGAAAAGGATTTGAATGGCAAGGATTTGGATGGTCGGACCATAACAGTAGAGAAGGCAGGCCATGGGCATCGAAGGGGCTACAGAGGAAGAAAACGTGAAGGTAGTTTCAGGGGTGGCTATGGCTCCCGGGGTGGGAGTAGTAGTTTTGGTGGTGGCCGCAGTCGAGATTACTATGGAGGCTCCCAGAGTTACGGCAGCTCCCGAAGGGATGATTATCGGGGTATTGGCCGAGAAGGAGACCGCTATTCACGTGACTACAGTGACAAGTGCTCCAACCATGATTATTATGAAAGTTAGGAAGAGTTTGAAGCACTGAATGCTGCGGAGCAGCCGAACCAAGATTCCTACACGGATTAACCGTGAACTCCAAGTTCCTAAAGGCATCCATGTAGTGAATACTTCCAGGCCTCACCACCCAACCACCATGAAACCTGGCTCTCAGCTCGGCCTCCCTAAAAAAGTGCTATAGATTTTCTTGACTTTGGATTTTTGATCACAACCCCTTAACCTTCATTCAAAAAAAATGAAAAATAAAAATCAGAGGTTGATGAGATGGAGTTTGGCTTTGCAGGAGTTCAACTTGGAAATTGAGCATGTAAAGGGCAGGGACAATGTCATAGCTGATGCTTTGTCCAGAGTGAACTAACTTTGGAAATCTCTGTAGGTTGTTTGAAGTTTTGTTGCTTTATTTTTGGGAAATATTGATTATCATTGCTCATGGGAATTGATGATTTGGGTGTGAGTTTACTTTTGTTTGTTGGGAGAGTTTTGCCTACAAATAAAGTTTTCACTATGTTCAAACTTTCTTTCTTGAGGGGGGGAAGTGTTATGGATTCGTCACTTCCGTTGTTGTGGTTTTCATTAACTTGAAACATTTCAGGTTCCATGTATTATTATTATTGTTGTTTGAGGGAAATAGCAATTATTATTGTCAAAAGGTAAAAAGGTTAATCTTTTAAATGAAACAGGAACCGGACGTTGACGAAGAGGAAGAGGAGAGAAAGAAGGCGGAGCGAATGAGTCGGACAAGAAGGAGCCGAGCTACTTGCGGTCTGGAGCGAACGTTGGCGAGCAAGAGTCACGAGTGAACTTTTGGTTTCCCGGGAAAGGGATTCCTGCGACAGAGTTGTTATCGCCGTGACAGATCAACCTGCGTGTCAGGTTTTGCGGTGGAGTCTGAAGGGAATCATCGTCATCATCGCCATGCCACTACGCCACGAGACCGGGCCGTTGGCCATTTTGACTCAGGCGCTTTGCGCGTCGAGCAAGGTTTCTTTGCTTCGTCAGCCGTTTTCACCGCTTTCAGACGTATCTGGTGTGCGTGTGTGCACCGTGGCTTTTGAAGATTAATTTGCGGTTCGCCGACTGTGAACCGTGAAAGTCCATACCCGAGGGTGTGATCAATCAGTCGCCTGGAGGGCGCCTTTGGATTTCCCAGTCGCCTTGAGGGCGCCTTTGCACCACTTTGGCAGCAGGACTGTTCTTGCCATCCGAACGGGATTCTGGTCTCGATGGGACATCGTTCTGGCGATCGCTGGAGCACATCAACTTTGGCTTGGAGCCGGGAATAAGAGACGTTGGGAATGTTCTTGGTTCACTCACTTGGAGCGCAGAGTTATATATTACAAAACTGATGGGACCATCATAGGATATTGATTGTACTTTTGATTCATATTATTGTTGTACTGTTATTCTTGTGTGATCTTAATGCAATATTTGTTTGTGAGTAACAGTTGGTGTGGCTTCACCATTGATCTTTGACATACAGAATAACACATTTTTCTGCCGTGACTCCTCTCGGGGCTCGGAGGTACACCGTGACCAGGGTGGTCGGGGAGGAGCGCGTAACTATATATATATATATATATATATATATATATATATATATATATAGACTTGGCATTTAATATGGAATAATTTTTTTTTCTTGACTTGGGTTTACTTTCTTAACTCAGTATGTCAATCTGGTGAGTTTCTTTTACACTTTGGTGATTTATTTGTTAAAAGAACCATGTCACTGATTGTCTGTTGCAGCAAGAAGTCAACAACAGGATTATATCACAGGTGGCGTGGCAAAATGTACGGACAGGTGCATTTGACGATTGGCTTCACAGTCGGGTATACAAGGGTTGTTGCGTTCTGTATTAGTGGAAAACAACTGCTGCACGTCTCCAAAAGTTATTGCCGCTTCCTCTGGAGATGGTCCGTCAACTCGACAATGCTGTTTGTCATGGAGTGGTGGCTTTACGAAATTACGGCATGAAAGAGCGTGCTATTGCTCGGCAGTATGGCATCACTCAAGGTCAGGTGTCAAAGATCCTGAAACGAAATGTTCAGAGGGGTGTCCCTACTCCAATACCGAGGTCAGGACGTCCCCGAAGAACCACAATTAGGGATGATCGCCAGCTGCACCGGTTAGTCCGCAATGGCCGTACCAAGTCAGCTAATCGGCTTAGGGCTGAGGGGCAGCAACTGACAAATGTGCCTGTATCCAGAAGGCTAGTCAACCAACGACTGGTTCAAGCAGGCTATCGTGCCAGGCGTCCCCTGAGAAAGCCACGCCTGACCAGACAACACCGCCAGCGCCGATTGCAGTGGGCCAGAGAGCACCGTCAATGGCAGCCAGGACACTGGAATCACGTGATCTTCAGTGAGGAGTCTAGATTTCTGATCTATCGTCAAGATGGCCGCGCCCGAGTGCGCCGAAAAGAGCATGAAGCCTACAACAAAGATTGTATAGTGCCAAGAGTACAAGCTGGAGGTGGTGGGGTGACCGTTTGGGTTGCTTTTCATGCAGGGGGCAAAACTGACCTGGTTGTTCTGAATGGAAACCTGAACCAGTTCAAGTACAGGGCCATTCCGGAAGAAACATTGCTTCCATTTGCTCGTGCAGCCTTTCCAGGAAACTTTGTCTTCCAAGATGACCATGCACGGCCTCATCGTGCTTGCATGATCCAACACTTTCTTGCTGACCGTGGTGTAGAGCATATGGAGTGGCCTGCCATGTCCCCGGATATGAATCCGATAGAGAACTTGTGGGCAGAATGAACACGTCAAATCGACCACTTGGACCAGCAGCCGACCTCTGTGCGTTTATTGCAGCAGGCTGTCACTGCATGGCAAGCGATTCCTGTCCAAACCTTGGCAAATCTCGTGAACAGCATGCCTCAACGTGTACGTGCTCTCCTGAATGCTCGTGGGGGTTACACGAAGTACTGAACTGTAATTTTACTGTCCGTAATCCCAGTCGAAATTGAACTTTTGTTTTTGTTAAAAAAAAATTGGCCCATGTGCAAAATAGAGAGATACTTCTGGAAAACGTACAGAAGTTTAACACAGTACTGTCCATGAATTGAGTTCGATATCAGTTCACATCACTTTCAAGGATCAATTTATTTGTTTCCAAATGTCAAATGTGTTTTTTTGTTTCTTTTAAAGGTCACATTAACAAAATCTAGAATAATTTCAACATAATTCCAATGAACTTTTGGTTCTAAGACATCTTGAAAAGTAAGTTCACCCCCACAAAAAAAAATATTCCATATTAAATGCCAAGTCTGTATATATATATATATATATATATATATATATATACATATATATATATATATATATATATATATATATATATATATACATATATACATATATATATATATATATATACTAGCAGAAGTACCCGGCATTGCCGGGGGGGGGGGGGAGGAGAGGGGAGGGGAACGGGGGGGGGGAGGGGAAAAGAGGGGGAGGGGGGAGAAGAGTGGGAGGGGAGAAGAGGGAGAGGGGAAAGAGGGGGGGAGGGGGAGGGGGGTTGGGAGGGGGAGGGGAGGGGGGAGGGGAGGGGGGAGGGGGGGAGGGGAGGGGGTGGGGGGAGAGGGGGGAGGGGGTGAGGGGGGAGGGGGAGAGGGGGGAGGGGTGGGGGGAGGGGGAGGGGAGGGGAGAAGGGGAGGGGGGAGAGGGAGGGGGGAGGGGAGGGCGAGGGGGGAGGGGAGGGGGAGGGGGGAGTCAAGTCGGAAGTCATTGTCGTCAATTGCATGTCGCATTTATTTTTTATTCCCTGTCAAATGGCATTGGTCCCGCATTCCGAACCCGGAAGTCGGAAGTCATTGTCGTCAAATAAATGTTTCACTCTCTGTCACATGCCGTTGGTCCCATGTCAATCGGATGAAGTTGAAAAATTAACGTTACGAAGTTTCTCTGGGACGTACTGATTCCGAATATGAAGTTTAAAAATTAACGTTCCGAAATACGCTGAAGCCGTCATAATTTTAAAACGCGAAGTTTTTATAATTTTAAGGTGTACTGTAGTTGCTCTGAGACGGACTGATTCCGAATATGCCTTTGGTTTTGCTCTGCGATGAGTAGTTCTCGAGTTATAAGAGGACAAACAAACAAACATACTTTATTGCTTTCTATATATAGATATATATATACATATATATATATATATATATATATATATATATATATATAGCGGATCTCCTGAAGCCCGTCGACGTACAGAGGGGTGGGGTTAAGCCCCTTTTCCCTCTCGGGTCCTCGTGTCCACGAGGCCGAATTGCCACTTCCGCAGCGAGCGTGGAAAAGGGTATCGGGTCGACGCCGCACGTACCTTTGGTACCCACGCTGCCACGAAAATGGGGACCGGACCTCGCACAAGCCACACTAATCGAATACGCCCGAGCGGTGTACGTATCATGTGACTCGTGCCGTTACCCTTTATTGAACCCGTTTCGAGCGGTTCTGTTCGTGCGATGCTAAGCCAATTGTGAAATGATGGGAACGATCAAATAAGAGGAAGAACATGGTTTATTTACTATGTACAGACGAAGAGACACAGAGCAGGCACTTAAGCAGTCTTAACTTAAGCCCAGACAAAGGGCCCATCTCACTCATGCAGGGAAAAGAAGGAAGGAAGTTCGCGCGCCAAACGCGCCTTGCTGTCAGTCGCTCCGGGACAGCTCGCCCGACGTGGCCCTCTGGTGGTCACCGCACGTATGCAGGACACCCACGTAGGAGGATCGTCGGCGTAGGTGGCTCCGGGATGGATCGCCTCCACACCTCGTGATTAATACAGCCGCAGAGCGCAGGGCACAGGGCACGGGGAATGTTCGTGTACAGCGAGGCTATAACAAGCAACTCAGTTCAAGCACTCCGACTTGTTCAGGGGCTGGGCGACTCTGACTTGTCTCTCTCTCACCGTCTCTGACTCGTCTCCTGCAGGGGGCTCGGGGCAGGGTTTTACATGGCCCCTCCCCGGCCTTACCCGAATGTTCCATGCCCCTCCTCTCGTGGTCGTGGTGAGCCACTCCCCTCGAGCTCTGATTGGCGGCTCACTGCTCACCGGCCACTCCCCCTGCAGCTCCTCCCTTTGGCCTTGCCAGACTTGTCCCAGGCCGAGCACATGGCATTCTAGCCCAATTGAGGCCTACTAACTGGCCTGCTCAACGCAAACTAACACAGGAAAGGACTACGCTTACATTTACTAAGAAATAACTGAACTACAGCGAGGCTACATGTTGTGGTGCAACTACCTACGAGGGGGGTCATCCGTTATTCACAAATCCGCAACAATATATATATATATATATATATATATACAGTCATCCCTCGCTATATCGCGGTTCACTTTTCGCGGCTTCGGTACATCGCGGGTTTTTCTCGCTAGTATATGTAAAATTATATCGCGGATTTTTCTCTACTAGGGCATGCCCGTACTATATATATCTAAAATTATATCCCCCCCCCCCCTCTATTTACATGAAATGGTTTGGTCCATTCGCAAAGCCAAAGCGAACGGCTTGCGAGTACGGTGACAATCCCCCCCCCTCTATTTACATGAAATGGTTTGGTCCAAAGCGAACGGCTTGCGGAGTTTGGTAAAGAAATCGCCATAGCTCGGTAACTACTTCTCCGATTAATATGAAACCTTGAAAAGGCACATCCTCAGGTCGTGCCCGTACGTGGGTGCCCGTTCCTTGGTGCGGCCCAGCATCTAGTCGAGACCCAGTCACCCAGGCCGATCACCCATTCCGACCCCAAATTCCTCATCGACGATAACTAAACAATATATTATATGAATCGCACCGTACATACCTCCTTCTAGATCTTGTTCTTGTCTTGATATACTCACTCAGGCTCACTCTATCACGACTGAGTCCTCCCAGCTCCTCCAAATGGCGCCCGCTACGCCTCGAATTCAAATCGGCCACGCCTACGCAACAACGTGTTCTGTGATTGGCTGGCCTACCCCGCAACCTGTTCTGTGATTAGTTTGGTAAATAAATCGCCATAGCTCGGTAACTACTTGTCCGATTAATATGAAACCTTGAAAAGGCACATCAGTGGGTCCCCAGCAATATACCTGGCAAGTTTCAAGTATATCGGACCCGTGGTTGTCGAGAAACAGCGGTCACAGACATACACACACACATACACACACACATACACACACACACACATACACACACACAGAGATTACTGGAATTATAGATAGATATCGCGGGATTTTTCGGTATAAATGTATTTTTATATACTATTATTTTAAATATTTTTGTGGTAAAATAAGCATTTTCTAGCCTAAAAAATTAAAAAACGTAAAAGAATAAGAAAAATACAGTATTTAAAACTTATTACAAGAAATAAAATACTGTACATAGTGTACAGTAGAAGAGTAGACAAAGAGACAAAGAGTCGTGCGTATGGAAAACGCAGATGCGGCAGCTTCCACTTGCGCGAGTTACCCACGTAATGGGTAACTGTAATGCTCTTTCTGGCTGTGCAGTACATTCATCATCGTCATCACCTTCATCGTCATCAGTACTGCACAGCTAATTCATCATCATCTTCATCACGCAAGTTGTAGTATTGAAGAGCCGGGGCTCTTGCTTGATACGGACGAAATGACGGGCAAGACACAAACTCGTCCGAGAAGATATTTATTCTCAAAACCAACTCGGGAACACTGAAAAGCCCGTTTATCGGGCTGCATTATAAAGCACAACCAGAAACCGAAAGCCACGCCTCTCAAGCGTGGCGTGCTTGGTGGTCACGTGATCAACAGGTGTAGCTGATTATACCCGCACGCGCGGCACGCTTTGGCGGTCACGTGACCAGCCACTCTGGCGCCCGGGGTCCCCGCCGGTGACGTCACCGGCTGGAGCAAGGAGATTCTAATGCTGGTCTTGCTTGGGGAACCCATGGGTCGCTACAGTATCTTCAATGGTGAGTACCCATTAGAATTTTATATGTTGTTAAAATTACGTATGTTTAAGAGTGTAAAAAGTGTTTAAGAGTATAGGAAGTGTTTATAAGAGTATGGGAAAGGTTAATAAGAGTGTGGGGAGGGTCATAAAGCTTTAAAATATATATAAATAATAAAATAAAAATATGGTCGCTACTTCGCGGATTTTCGTCTATCGCGGGGGGTTCTGGAACGTAACCCCCGCGATAAACGAGGGATCACTGTATATATATATATGACTGTACCTGAGTTGCTGTTTTGTCTTGGTTTACATCAATCATAATACTGAAGGAGCTGGGGCTCCCACGTCGATCGGAAGAATGGACGCGACAAAAAGCTGGAATTCATCTGAGTTGCTTTAATCAAACCAAACACTCAGGCACTCTGAAAAGCCCGTTTATCGGGCAGCAATATATATACATATTATCTCGGAGCGTTTGCCCAGGAAAGGCGAGAGGGGGCGTGGCCCAGCGTCCTGGCTGCGGCCTGGCAAGTTGAGGGCGAGCCTGCCCGGGCGTCCTGGACGAGCCCGGCATGGTGATCGCTCCGCGTCTTTGATAGGTGCAAGGCGATTGTGAAAACCCAGCGGTAGCTGCTACACACGTCCCCCCAGAATCGACTTGCACCGGCAGGGTCAATTTGAGGGGGGTCCTGATGACCCGGCCGAAGCGACCCCTGGCGGGTCATGGGAGGGGGTCCGGTGTGGTGGTGGGCGGTCGAGTGGGGGGCACCGTGGATGGGGGGCGGCCTCGCCGCGGCGGAAGGGCCACCCGTGGTGGGTGGTCGACGTCCACGTGCGCCGGCTTGAGGCGGTCCACCGCAATCCGGTCCGACCTGCCGCCGATGTCGATGACGATGACGAACGACTTGTCGTCCCGTCGCAGCACCCGGAAGGGCCCGTCGTACGGCGGCCGGAGTGGCCCCCGATGTGCGTCGTGACGCACAAAAACATACTCCGCTGTGCGAAGTGCTGGGGGGACGTAGGACTGGGGGTCACCGTGGTGGGATGTTGGCACGGGGGCAAACCGTCGGGCGGCCTCCTGGAGGTCCGAGCGCTGGTGAGCTGCGGACCAGGGACTGGTAGCGTCGGCACGAATTCGCCCGGGACGCGTAGCGCCTGGCCATAGACAAGCTCGGCGGTGGATGCCTGGAGGTCCTCCTTGGGGGCCGTGCGGAGGCCCAAAAGGACCCACGGCAGCCGGTCGGCCCAACCGCCGTCTTGAAGGCCGGCCATGAGCGCGGCCTTCATGGAGCGGTGGAATCGCTCGCACAACCCGTTTGCTTGGGGGTGGTAGGCCGTAGTACGGTGGAGCTTGACCCCCAGGTTGCGGGCGACCGTGCCCCACAGCTCGGAGGTGAACTGTGGTCCGCGGTCTGACGAGATGTCCGCCGGTGCGCCGAAGCGGGCGACCCAGGTGGCGATGAAAGCCTGCGCCACGTCGGCGGTGGTGGTGGAGACGAGGGGAACGGCCTCCGGCCACCTGGTGGTCCTGTCCACCATGGTGAGCAGGTGTGTGAACCCCCGTGACGGGGGGAGGGGGCCCACCAGATCCACGTTGACGTGGTCGAAACGTCGTTCGGGCACGGTGAAAGGTGCCAGCGGGGCCTGGGTGTGTCGGTGGACCTTGGCCCGTTGGCAGGCCGTGCAGGTGCTGGTCCAATCGCGGACGTCCCGACGAAGGCCGTGCCAGACGAATCGCGCCGACACCAGCTTCTGGGAAGCTTTCCGGCCCGGGTGGGAAAGGCCGTGGAGGGAGGCGAAGATGCGGCGTTGCCAGGTGACGGGCACGATGGGGCGAGGCTGGCCTTGGGAGACGTCGCAGAGCAGGACAGTGTCCGCGAAGGGGATGTCGGCCAGGCGGAGGCCCGTGTCCGCCGCCCGGAGGGCTTGCACCGTGGTGTCGGTGGTTTGGTCCGCCGCCATAAGCGCAAAGTCCACGCCCAGGTGGACCGCGTTCGCGCTGGCCCGGGAAAGACAGTCGGCCACGGCGTTGTTTTTGCCGGCGACGTGCCGGATGTCCGTGGTAAACTCCGACACGGCGGAGAGGTGGCGCTGTTGGCGGGCCGACCACGGCTCCGTGACCTTGGCCATGGCGTAAACCAACGGCTTGTGGTCGACGAACGCCGTGAAAGGTCGGCCCTCCAGGAGGTGGCGGAAATGGCGGACGGCCAGGTGTAGACCGAGGAGCTCCCGGTCAAACGTGCTGTATTTGAGCTCGTTCGGCCGGAGCTGCCGGCTGAAAAAAGCGAGTGGCTGCCAAACCCCATTCACCCATTGCTCATGTACGGCGCCCACCGCGTAGTCGGAGGCATCCGTGGTGAGGGCGATGGGAGCGTTGAGCACCGGGTGAGCGAGCAGTGTTGCGTCGGCGAGGGCCCGCTTTGAGCTTTGGGAGGCCGCATCCATTGCTGCGGACCAGGCGGTCGTGCTTGGCCGGCTTGCCCCGGAGGGCTTCGTAGAGGGGCCGCATGAGTTGAGCAGCGCGGGGCACGAAGCGGTGATAAAAATTCACCATTCCCAGGAATTCCTGCAGGGCCTTTATGGTGCGGGGACGCGGGAACGTGGTGATGGCCTCGACCTTGGTTGGCAGCGGCACGGCCCCGTTCTTGGTGATGTGGTGGCCCAAAAAATCAACGGCCGTCGTGCCGAAGTGGCATTTGGCCGGGTTGACGATGAGGCCGTGCTCGCTGAGGCGCCCGAACAGTGTTCGGAGGTGGAGGAGGTGCTCGGCCCGGGATGTGCTGGTGACGAGGATGTCGTCCAGGTAAACGAAAAGGAACGGCAGGTCACGCAGCACGCCGTCCATCAAGCGCTGGAACGCCTGAGCCGCATTCTTGAGACCAAACGGCATCCGCAAGAATTCGAATAAGCCGAACGGCGTGATGACTGCCGTTTTAGGGACGTCGGCCGCCCTGACAGGTACCTGGTGATATCCCCGTATGAGATCAATTTTCGAAAAAATGACCCGTCCCGCCAGACGGGCGGAGAAGTCTTGGATATGCGGGATCGGGTACCTGTCGGGGGTGGTAGCGTCATTGAGACGGCGGTAGTCACCACACGGGCACCATCCACCCCCCGGCTTTGGCACGATGTGCAGTGGCGAGGCCCAGGCGCTATCGGAGCGCCACACGATGCCGAGGTGCTCCAACGCGTCGAATTCGGCCTTCGCCACGGCGAGCTTGGCTGGGTCGAGGCGGCGGGCCCTGGCGTAGACCGGCGGGCCCGTGGTTGGTATGTGGTGCTCGATCCCATGCCGTACTGCGACGGCCGAAAACGCCGGCCGCGTGAGGGCCGGGAACTCCGTGAGCAGGCGAGCAAACTCGTTCGCCGCCGGGACGGCGCATGCCAGCTCGGTCGGCGCGGAGCTGCTCAATGTGCATACCAGGGAGCTGAAGGTTTCGGCATTGATTAAACGACGCCGTTGGACGTCCACCAGCAGTCCGTGTGTGCAGAGGAAGTCGGCGCCTAGCAGAGCCATGGGCACGTTTGCGGTTACAAACCTCCAAGCAAAGCGTTGGCCGCCGAAGCAGAGGGTGACGTTGCGCGGGCCGAAGGTGCGGATGGTCGATCCGTTGGCCACAACCAAGGAGGGGCCGCAAACCGCGGATTGCATGTCCTGGTCAGAGGCGGGTATGACGCTCAGTTGGGCGCCGGTGTCGCACAGGAAGCGCCGTCCGGACGCTTTATCCGTGATGAACAGTAAGTTGCCCGTGTGGCCGGCACTCATGGCTGGTAATGAACGCCGGCCCGGCCGTTTCCCGGCCTGCCGAAGGTGCACGGGGGTCGGCATGTCCGGGCCTTCTGTCCGAACCTGGCATGATAGTAACACCACGCTTGGTGAGGTGGAGGCCCCGGTCGTCGTGCTGGAGGTGGTCGGCTCGGTGTAGCGGCCGCCAATTGCGTCGGCAGTTCGGTCGTCGACCGTGCCGGGTGCTCGGGCGCCATGGGTGTTGCGTCGGACGGCGGTGGGTCCCATGTCGCCGCTGCGATGCGCTGTCCTGCGGCGGAGATCTTGTCGGCTTCTCTGGCAAGGGCCCGGGGATCTGTGATCGTCGTGCTTGCCAGGGCGAGGCGTACCGGGTTAGGCAGCTGACGGAGGAACAGCTCCCGGAACAGGAATGCCGGAGAGTGCTCGCCGAGCAGTGAAAGCATGTAGTCCATTCGCTCGGAAGGGCGCGTGTCGCCGAGCTCGGGCAGGTCGAGCAGGTGCCGTGCGCGTTCCGCCGATGGGAGGACGAAAGCGTCGAGGAGAAGCTTCTTAATCGCGCCGTATTTGTCAGCGGCTGGCGGGCTCTCGAGGAGGCTCAGGGCGCGGGCCGCGGTGGCCGAACCGAGCGCTGCTACCACATGGTGGAAGCGGGTGTCGTCGGCCGTGATGCCTCGCAGGGCGAACAGGGAATCCGCCTGTGCGAACCAAACCGCCGCGTGAGCCTCCCAGAAGGTAGGCAGTTTAAGGGCGACTGCCGTGTCCATGTCGGTAGGTCACCAATGAAGGAGCTGGGGCTCCCACGTCGATCGGAAGAATGGACGCGACAAAAAGCTGGAATTCATCCGAGTTGCTTTAATCAAACCAAACACTCAGGCACTCTGAAAAGCCCGTTTATCGGGCAGCAATATATATACATATTATCTCGGAGCGTTTGCCCAGGAAAGGCGAGAGGGGGCATGGCCCAGCGTCCTGGCTGCGGCCTGGCAAGTTGAGCGTGGGCCTGCCCGGGCGTCCTGGACGAGCCCGGCATGGTGATCGCTCCGCGTCTTTGATAGGTGCAAGGCGATTGTGAAAACCCAGCGGTAGCCGCTACAATACAAACAATTATATTGCACAAATGCATTTGTGATATGCGTGATATTACATTTGATAAACAATTGAAGTTGAAGATTTAAGTTGGGGAAAAAAAATTTCAAATACATTTTCAAAAAAATATTTCAAAATATTTTTTGCAACCATCACTGCAACACTCCATCGATCTGGGCGATATGGCAGAGTGGCCAGACAGAAGCCAAACAGTTCAATATTGGTTTCATCAGACAACAGAATCTTGTTTCTCACAGTCTGAGAGTCCTTTAGGTGCTTTTTTGCAAACTCCATGCGGCATTTCATGTGTCTTTCACTGAGGAGAGGCTTCCGTCTGGCCACTCTGCCATGAAGCCCAGATCGGTGGAGTGTTGCAGTGATGGTTGTCCTTCTGGAAGTTTCTCCCATCTCCACACAGGATCTGTGGAGCTCAGCCAGACTGGCCATCGGGTTCTTGGTCACCTCTCTTACCAAGGCCCTTCTCCCCCGATTGCTCAGTTTGGCCGGGCGGCCAGCTCTCGGAAGAGTCCTGGTTGTTCCAAACTTCTTCCATTTAAGAATTATGGAGGCCACTGTGCTCTTGGGAACCTTCAATGCAGCAGAAAATTTTTTTGTGGGCTTCCCCAGAACTGTGCCTCGGCACAATCCTGTCTCTGAGCTCTGCAGGCAGTTCATTCGACCCCATGGCTTGGTTTTTGCTCTGATATGCATTGTCAGCTGTGAGACCTTATATAGACAGGTGTGTGCCTTTCCAAATCATGTCAAATCAATTGAATTTACCACAGGTGGACTCCAATGGAGGTGTAGAAACATCTCAACGATGATCAAGAGAAATGGGAGGCACCTGAGCTAAATTTCAAGTGTCATAGCAAAGGGTATGAATACTTATGTCAATGTGATATTTCAGTTTTTTTCTTTTAATAAATTTGCAAAACTTTCTAAAATCCTATTTTCTCTTTGTCATTATGGGGTATTGAGTGTAGATTGATGAGGGAAAAAATGAATTAAACTATTTCAGCATAAGGCTGCAACATAACAAAATGTGAAAAATATGAAGGGGTCTGAATACTTTCTGAATGCACTGTTGTTACGTGCTCCTCCCCAAACCCCGGTCACGGTGTAACTCCGAGCCCCGAGAGGAGTCACGGCAGAAAAATGTGTTATTCTGTATGTCAAAGATCAATGGTGATACCACAACAATTGTTACCAACAAACAAGTATTGTATTAAGATCACACAAGAATAACAGTACAACAACAATAGTAATCAATTGTACAACCAATATATCATTTTCCTATGATGGTACCATCAGTTCGTACAAGGTAACTCACTGTGCTCCAAGTGAGTGAAACAAGAACATTCCCAATGTCTCTATCCCGGCATCAAGGCAAAGTTGATCTGCTCCAGTGATCGTCAGAACGATGTCGTATCGAAACCAGAATCCCGCTCGGTTGACAGTCACACTGCCAAAGATGGGTGAAGGCACCTTCCAGAAGCGACGGGGAAATCACACCTTCAGGTATGGACGTTCGACGGCTCCCAATCGGCGAACCGCAGATTTCCCACTCAAAAGCCACGTTACACACATACACCAAGTTAACGTCTGGATGCGATGAAAATGGTTGAAGCAAGGTGAAAAACCTGGAGCGATGCGAAAATCGGCGCGAGTCAAAATTGCCAACCGCCCGTTCTCGAGATGTAATGGCACTCCAACGATTCTCTTCGGAATCGACTGCAAAACCTGTCACGTAGGTTTATCTGTCACAGTGATAACAACTCTGTCACAGGAATCCCTTTCCCAGGAAACCCCAAAGTTCGCCAGTGACCTCCGTTCGCCAGCGTTTGCTCCAGACCTCCAAACAGCTCGGCTTCTTGTCCGACTCACTCGCTCCGCCTCCTTTTCCTCTTCTTCCTCCTCGTCGTCGTCAGCTTCCGGTTTCATTTGAAACATTAACTTTTTTTTACCTTTTGAAAATAGTAATCTCTATTTCACTTAAACGATAATAATAGTACATGGAACCAAAAATGTTTACAGTAGATGAAAACCACAACGGAAGTGACGAATCTGTAACTGTATATATGTATTTATGCATTTATGCATTTTTCTGTAACAAAATTTGCATTTATGTTTATTTAAATTACTAGGGCATGCCCGTACTATATCTATATCTAAAATTATATCCCCCCCCCCCCTCTATTTACATGAAATGGTTTGGTCCAAAGCGAACGGCTTGCGAGTGGTGACAATCCCCCCCCTCTATTTACATGCAATGGTTTGGTCCAAAGCGAACGGCTTCCGGAGTTTGGTAAAGAAATCGCCATCGCGTGCACAAACGCGCAGGAAAGCGAATGAATCGCAAATTCGTTTTTATTAGTTGTAAAACATAGTTTAACGCCAACATAGTTTGCAAACGTGAAATAAATGAATACGCTCTCAAATGTGCCATCCGAGGCAGAGTGTGCCCGCCACATTCGGCACACGCGATCGTTCGCTGCTCTCTGATTGGTTGAATCGTTTTTTGGACATAGCTCGGTAAGTAATTGTCCGATTAATATGAAACCTTGAAAAGGCACATCCTCGGGTCCCCAGCAATATACCTGGCAAGTTAAAAGTATATCGGACCCGTGGTTGTCGAGAAACAGCGGTCACAGACAAACGTACAGACAGACAGACAGAGATTACTGGAATTATAGATAGATACAATGGACTACAAAATGTAAATGTTTCATGATATTTGTTATATTATATCACCTTTATCTATCAATATTGTTGAAATGAAGATCAAATGGCTGTATGTTGAAATATGTTGAAAAAGTCAAAACTTTACATGGTACATGGTATGGAGTGTACTTACTTTTTCACGTGACTGTATATCTATATTATAATAGCCGTAGATGATTCTGTCTGTCTGTCTGTCTATCTGTTGGGTGTCTGTCCGGGGTGTGGCTTACTCGGTTTGCAGAGTAGCTCCACCCATAGCTCCACCCATTCTGGGAGTGGCTATAAACAAATATCCACCATTTTATTAACTCGCATAGCTTTGAGTCCTGTTTTGTAGGGCCGTGGTGTCTTGCTCTCCCCCAGTTTTATTTCAAATCAAATTCGATAAATCATTTCATTTTTCACAGTCGCTAACATAGTTTTAGACTCGGTTGAAAAAAAACGGGAAGAAAATCCGATGAAAGTTGCCGTTTATAGAACGAAATGAATTCTCAAAGGCCTGTAACTTCAAGGCCATTGAGTCTCTCTCACGCCTTTATCTCCAATCTAACTCACCATATGATTTCATTTTTATCGATGGTTTTACTTTTAGACTCGGTGTCAGCAATAATTGAGAACAATCCACACACGCGGGAAAATGCAGAGATATATTTTTTAAAATCGCGTCATGGTGTATCATACACCGCCCAACATGACACCGCCGGCAATGTGTCGATATATATTAAAAATTCGCTTTTGCTTTTCCGTTATGATATATTACTATTTCGTTTGATGATAGTCGTCACAAAAACGTCAACAATGATGCCGACATATATTTCTTCGTTTTTATTTCATTCAACATATTAGCCGGAAGTAAAATATGTTTCAGGAAATTACCGAGAGATATTTCTTCGTTTTTTTTATTAGTTATGTGCGCATACACTTTAAATAGGTTTATTTGAAATCTTTAATTTTCCACAAACATTCCACACACGCGGGAAAATGCAGAGATATATTTTTTAAAATCGCGTCATGGTGTATCATACACCGCCCAACATGACACCGACGGCAATGTGTCGATATCTATTTTAAATTCGATATATCATTTCATTTTTCACAGTCGCTAACATAGTTTTAGACTCGGTTGAAAAAAAACGAGAAGAAAATCCGATGAAAGTTGCCGTTTATAGAACGAAATGAATTCTCAAATGCCTGTAACTTCAAGGCCATTGAGTCTCTCTCACGCCTTTATCTCCAATCTAACTCACCATATGATTTCATTTTTATCGATGGTTTTAGAGTCGGTGTCAGCAATAATTGAGAACATTCCACACACGCGGGAAAATGCAGATATATTTTTTTAAATCGCGTCATGGTGTATCATACACCGCCTAACATGACACCGACGGCAACGTGTCGATACATATTAAAAATTCGATATATCATTTCATTTTTCACAGTCGCTAACATAGTTTTCGACTCGGTTGAAAAAAAACGGGAAGGAAATCCAATGAAAGTTGCCGTTTATAGAACGAAATGAATTCTCAAACGCCTGTAACTTCAACTTCAAGGCCATTGAGTCTCTCTCACGCCTTTATCTCCAATCTAACTCACCATATGATTTCATTTTTATCGATGGTTTTGGACTCGGTGTCAGCAATAATTGAGAACATTCCACACACGCGGGAAAATGCAGAGATATATTTTTAAAAATCGCGTCATGGTGTATCATACACCGCCCAACATGACACCGACGGCAACGTGTCGATATATCTATCTATAATTCCAGTAATCTCTGTACGTTTGTACGTTTGTACGTTTGTACGTTTGTACGTTTGTACGTTTGTACGTTTGTACGTTTGTACGTTTGTACGTTTGTACGTTTGTCTGTTTGTCTGTCTGTGACCGCTGTTTCTCGACAACCACGGGTCCGATATACTTTTCACTTGCCAGGTATATTGCTGGGGACCCGAGGATGTGCCTTTTCAAGGTTTCATATTAATCGGACAATTACTTACCGAGCTATGTCCAAAAAACGATTCAACCAATCAGAGAGCAGCGAGCTATCGCGTGTGCCGGCGTTGCGAATGGACCAAACCATTCCATGTAAATAGAGGGGGGGGTTCTGTGGTTGTTGCGAATGGACGAAACCATTTCATGTAAATAGAGGGGGGGGATTGTCACTGTACTCGCAAGCCGTTCGCCGTTCGCCGTTCGCTTTGGCGTTGCGAATGGACCAAACCATTTCATGTAAATAGAGGGGGGGGATATAATTTTAGATAGATATATAGTACGGGCATATATATAGTACGGGCATGCCCTAGTATTAAAAATTCGCTTTTGCTTTTCCGTTAAGATATATTACTTTTTCGTTTGATGACAGTCGTCACAAAAACGTCAACAATGATGCCGACATATATTTCTTCGTTTTTATTTAATTCAACATTATTAGCCGGAAGTAAAATATGTTTCAGGAAATTACCGAGAGATATTTCTTCGTTTTTTAAAATTAGTTATGTGCGAATACACTTTAAATAGGTTTATTTGAAATCTTTAATTTTCCACAATATAATTTACTTGCCATTTATCATTTGATGATTACGAGACAAATTCCTCTTGAGGATCGTGACAATTCATGCGCTGCGTGGAAACTTCTATTTCCAAAATGAATGAGACGCTCGATGAAGAACGCAGACTTGAACAGGATGCAGCAAGAAAACGAATGAGACGGGCGAACGAGTCCATCGACGAACGTCAATGCAAACTTGCGGGGTCACCCGTGGGAATCCCACGGGCATGGATGTGTGTGACATTTCGACATATTGAGTTAGATGCTGCACATTCATTTTTACAAAATGGTTACTGGCAAGTCATCAGATCCAGAAATGGTGTAAAAACCACCGTTTAGAGGCCATTTTTCCCCGCAAAGCGGGGGTTGGCCTTTTCGGGGACCGTGGTAGTTGTTGTTTTTTTGTCCCCTTTTTGAAGCAATGTTTTACGGCCGGATGCCCTTCCTGACGCCAACCCTTTTTGCCGCCTTCAACGACAAACAGGGAATTACCAGTGAACTGGTACTCAATTAGCCGACCTCGGAAGGATGACAGGCTGAGTCAACCCCCCTGGCATTAATTCGGCGATCGACCGAGATTCGAACCCAGGATCCTAAGCCGGCACCCTAGCCGCTAGCCCAACACCAGAAATGGTGTCATGAACACAATTTATTTACGCACAAGCACAAAAGCAAGACGGGCCGATTTCCGATTCCGACGGGCCGACGGGCGAGACGGGCCGATTTCCGATTCCGACGGGCCGATTTGGAGCAAGAAAAAGAACGAGACGGGAGAAAAAGGAGAGAAACGAGACGGGGAAAGCCGATTGGAGAGGCGAGTGAGGCGCGATTGGAGAGGAGTGTGAGGCGCGATTGGAGAGGAGTGTGAGGCACGATTGGAGAGGAGTGTGAGGCGTGATTGGAGAGGAGTGTGAGGCACGATTGGAGAGGAGTGATTGGAGGGGAGTGTGAGGCACGATTGGAGAGGAGTGTGAGGCACGATTGGAGAGGAGTGTGAGGCGCGATTGGAGAGGAGTGTGAGGCGCGATTGGAGAGGAGTGTGAGGCGCGATTGGAGAGGCGTGTGAAGGATTGCAGAGGAGAGGAGTGTGAGGGATTGGAGAGGTGAGGGATTGGAAAGGAGAGGGATGTGAGGGTTTGGAGAGGAGAGGAGTGCTAGGTGGAGAGAGGAGAGTGTCAGGTGGAGACAGGAGAGTGTCAGGTGGAGACAGGAGAGTGTCAGGTGGAGAGGAGTGAGGGGTCACATATTATGTGAAATAACTAAATTCACACCATTTCTGGATCTGATGACTTGCCAGTAACCATTTTGTAAAAATGAATGTGCAGCATATAACTCAATATGTCGAAATGTCACACACATCCATGCCCGTGGGATTCCCACGGGTGACCCCGCTAGTATATATATATTATAATAATAACAAGCGTTACGCCTCGGTCCCCCGTCGGTGAAGTGATGTGAGTTGACAAAGTGGAAGACGCAGAAAACATGCTATGATGTGATATTTCGCTCACAAGGTTCAGACATACATGGAGGCGGCCATCTTGGATTTTGACGTGGCGACCCAATTTTCAATAGCGTTCTTCCTTATGCCTACATACACCCACACACCAGATTATAAGTTGGTACTTCGCTTATTTTTCAAGATATTCCGCTCACAAGGTTCAGACATACATGGCGGCGGCCATCTTGGATTTTGACGTGGCGACCCAATTTTCAATAGCGTTCTTCCTTGTGCCTAGATACACCCAAACAGCAGATTAGAAGTTGGTACTTTGCTTATTTTCCAAGATATTTCACTCACAAGGTTCAGACATATATACGGTGGCGGCCATCTTGGAGTTTGACGTGGCGACCCAATTTACAATAGCGGTCTTCCTTATGCCGAGATACACCCACACACCAAATTAGAAGTTGGTACTTCGCTTATTTTTCAAGATATTCATCTCACAAGGTTCAGACATACATGGCGGCGGCCATCTTGGAATTTGACGTGGCGACCCAATTTTAAACAGCCTTCTTGCTTGTGCCTAGATACACCCACACACCAGATTAGAAGTTGGTACTTCGCTTCTTTTTCAAGATATTTCGCTTACAAGGTTCAGACATATATATGGTGGCGGCCATCTTGGATTTTGACGTGGCGACACAATTTTCAAAAGCGTTCTTCCTTATCCCTAGATGCACCCACACACCAGATTAGAAGTTGGTACTTCGCTTATTTTTCAAGATATTCATCTCACAAGGTTCAGACATACATGGCGGCGGCCATCTTGGATTTTGACGTGGCGACACAATTTTCAAAAGCGTTCTTCCTTGTCCCTAGATACACCCACACACCAGATTAGAAGTTGGTACTTCGCTTATTTTTCAAGATATTCATCTCACAAGGTGCAGACATACATGGCATCAGACATACATGGTGGCGGCCATCTTGGATTTTGACGTGGGTTGCACCCACACACCAAATTCGAATGCGGTCCTTCACTTACGTACGCACGCACGCACGCCCGCACGCACACGCACGCACGGATGGACGGACGGACGGACGGACGGACGGACACACGGACGGAGGGGAAAACCATAGTCCCCCTTTCGCTCCGCTGTGCGACGGGGGACAATAAAGGAGTCTTATATAGCCCCATCAAGCAGAGTCAACTACCCTCATGGCGCTTTACATTATCATGCGAACGCACACACACCGCACACACATACACAAACATACACACACACAGACACACCTTCACTCTTGCCCTATTCCTCTCCCTCCCCATTCAAAACCGACAGATGTGTACTCCCCCTCCTCCTCCCCTCCCTCCCCCGCACATGTATATAGACATACTCTCGATCTCTGTCCCACCTCAAACCAAAGGGAAAACAGGACTTAGACTTTGAAAGACTTGTGAAACAGATAGGTTTTGAGGGAGGTTTTAAAGGCAGGAAGAGTCAACATGTCGAATATATATATATGTATATATATATGTATATATATAATGTATATATTTATGTATATGTATATGTAGATGTACTATACAAGTATATACAGGGTAATGGATCCCCACTGCCTTGTGGTGGGGGAGGGGGCGGGCAGGGGTACATATGGAGATAACAAACATCGACACACACAAACCACACAACCAACTCCAAATAACACTGATCCAAACAACAACCACATACACATATCTCCCTATCCCTTCCACATTCAGTCACTGCCCGTTTTTGGGCTGAAAGAACCACCACCCAATCAACCTGCATCCATAAATTTCCTCCAGATCCAAATTGA
Source organism: Myxine glutinosa (assembly GCF_964187855.1). NCBI lineage: Eukaryota > Metazoa > Chordata > Myxini > Myxiniformes > Myxinidae > Myxine > Myxine glutinosa. The sequence continues at coordinate 116,690,098 of NC_136261.1, read as the reverse complement.
GCCTTTAAACGAAGCCTGGGCCACTCTTGACACACATCCTCCTTTTTCTGTTCCACACACTCCAAGTTAAGCAAGAAATAGATAAAAAGAATTGCCAATATACCTTCTACAAACGGTACTGCAATTCATCATCAGTAAGTACAGTAAAGAATCTATGGAAGTGTTTCTACCCAAGTTTATACATTTCATTGTGAAGGGGAAAATTTGGATCTGCAAATCCTGTGATCATGTTCTCAAACAAGGGGAATCTCCACTCAGGTTAAAGCCAACAACGTAGATCTTGTGGATATCCCAACGGAGTTGGTGGACCTAAATCATTTGGAAATTCGGCTGATCTCACTGAGGATCCTATGTAGTCATGAAGATGGTGACACTCCCTTGTGTCAAGCAACGTGTAATTAACTGGTCTGCAGTAAACATACCCACAGATCAAATATATCAACTACTCAAATCAAGGTGGGGAACTTCAACAATCTCTTTCTTCTTCTTTTCTTCGTCTTCTTCTTTTTCGTTTTTTCTTCGTCCTCTTCGTCTTTTTCTTCTCTTCTTATTTTTCTTCTTCTTCCAATAAACAGTTTCCAGCATTTGAACCTTTTTCAGCATTGAACAACAAACATCATTTTCAACATTGAGATTTGAACCCAGGCTAGCCAACTCAGGTGTGAGTGTGCATACCTCTCAGCTATCCTGCTGGAGAACCTCAGTGGGTTAAATATACTACATGGTCTCTTAAGTGGTCTGCCAGAGGAGGGGTTCATGTTGCCATGGCAAGGAATACACTAGGGTTTTTTGCCTTTGCTTTCCCACCTGTCGTCAGACAAGGATTTTGCAATTTTGCCAGGGTGCTGGATCGAGACAATGCTTTTTCCTTTATGCAAAATTCTATGAGATATTTAACGTCCACCACACACAGGCAATGCTGGCTGATGGATCTCCAGCTTAACATGACATACTATGGACGGTGCACTCATTAATACAACACCCTGCCTGCAAAACATGAGGAGATGATTTTTAGTCGGGTCAGACATCAAATCCAGACGAGACAGCTCAAAAATGAGTGTGCTACCACTGAGATAACCTGCCACCAAGTATTTATAATAGCCAACCACAAATTCTTCTCCTGAGCAAGTATGTAAACAAGTAGAGATACGTTCAAAGTACACCGCCCCCATGCTTAATAAATAAATAACATATCCTCCAGCGAAACCGCCGGCAATCCGGCAATGCAGCACATGGGGATAGAATTGGGAGGGAGCGGTGTGCAATAATTGATTGATTAATTGTTTAATTCCATAATTAAAATATATAAATGGTAAAATAATTAATTTCTTAATCAATTGGGTAATAGCATACGTAAACGACTACTTCATCCAAATCTGTAACTTTTTGAAAATTAATTAAATACATAATTAATCGAAAAATTAAATAATTTATAGATTCATTAATTTATGAATAAATCAAAAATAGCCTTTATAGCCAAATCACTTGGTCATTAAATAATTAATTAAATAATTTAAAATAATTAAATAATGAATCAATTGGCTAACGGAATACCAAAACCACCACCGTTTCATCCGAATCTGTAACTTTAAAAAAATTAATCAATGATGTCATTAATTGAATAATTAAATAATTAATTGATTCATCAATAAATAGCTTTTACAGCCAAATCACTTGGTCATTGGCACGTACAAATATCAGCTTCCTAGCTCAAAAGATGTCCGAAATATTGCCCAGATGAGAAAAAAACTAAATAAGTAATTAATAGTTAAAAACATAATATTAATAATGGTAAAATAATTAATTTCTTCATGAATTGGCTAAGAGCATAGGTGATGACGTCACGCAGCGCCTGGAGATGGAATAGGAAGGGAGTGGTGTACAAGAGGTATATGATTTGTATTGAAGTAAAGACAGAGAAATAACTTTAAACTTATACATGGTTCAGTCATCCCTTGCAAAAATCTTGATGATTTCTCATTAGATCTGATGAAAATTTTATCAGATATCGTGAAAATTTTGTAAGGGATTGAGTCGTTTTACACGAAAAACAAAAGCACGGCCAATATAATTTTTAAAAAGAAAAATCACAAGGATTTGAAATTACACCCTCTTCTCTTTTCCAACAAGTAAGCAAACTTATGTAATGCATAATGTGATATAAGCTACCTTTGTCCAACAGCGACATATAAAGAAGAAGATTCGCATAGAGCTAATGATAAATTAACTGCTTATGCAGACGTGGGTGGGTAGGTGTGACTGGCATTCATTCGACAGTCGTTAAATCTTGTCATTGGGGCCAAGGTCGAATCTCAGATCCCAGATGTGGGTGCTGTGCTTGGAGGCCGGCTGCAGAATTATGTAGGAAGGAGAATGTGTTGGCAAGCCGTTGGTGTCAAAATCGCTAACTCCATTGGAGGCAGAATTAGGCCGTGCACCGCCCGATGTCTCATCTAGACGTAGGTGCTGTAGCAACTTTATATAATTTGATATTTTCTACAGTATAGATTACTCTAACCCATAGACGGTGCGGAGAATCAATGAGGGTGTATTGAAGGAGGTTGGTGAACATTGTAGAAAGAGCAGAAAGAGTATTTTTTTGGCGCATTGTTAGGTGTGATAGGAAAAATCTGGAAAAGATGATGCCGTTATAGAAGGAAAAGAGAAATAGAGGTGGACAGATGGCATAAGAGTCTAACTGGCGAGCTGTATAGAAGGCCAGGATCATCATAGATGACGTAGGTACATCAGGAGGTCATGATTTCTCAACAATATGCGGAATGACTGTTCAGATATTCCAACGGTATAGAGACTGTACTGGTATAAAATAATTACATACAATACGATTGTCAAAGAACAGTTGTCATACTGCTGCTGGCATTCGTTGGTGGATGTTTGGTCACCAATGGCACTCAATATACCTCAAAAGTCCTTTACATATCAAATATAAAGCCATAATTTATTCATTTTACAAATATTCCCATGATTGCTGTCTTCATGATTTCTGCAAATGTCAATGAAGTGGTTGATGTGTCATTTATTGTTTTTAAAGGATGTATTGCTTCTTTCGAGGCTCAACGGAATTTATAGCTCAATGCCACAGGTGGTTGGAGTCAGGATTACCCTGGAAGCAATTTACTGCCACTTGAGGGGGCATCAGAAGCAATATGGAATTTTCCTGCCTTGCTGATCTGGAATATAAGGAATAACGATGCAGAGGAATATCTCGTGAACATTACATGAAGAGCTTTCGTCATTCAACCAACAGGTTGCCAGAGTGCCGGATGGGAGGCTGCTCCCATAAACACCCTGCCTCTTTGATGATTTAATTTATTGATTTATTCATCGATTTATTTATTTACGTATTTATTACTTGTTTATTGATTACTAGCAGAAATACCCAGCATTGCCGGGCGGGGGAGGGGAGGGGAGGGGAGGGGAACGGGGGGGGGGGGGGGGGAGCGAGCTCCTTGGCAAAGCGAGTGATTTTTTTTTTCATAGCGTTCATAGCGTTTCATAGCGTCATAGCGATTTTTTCATAGCGTCATAGCGTTCATAGCGTCATATCATTCATAGCGTCATAGCGTTCATAGCGTTTCATAGCGTCATAGCGATTTTTTTTTTCATAGCGTCATAGCGTCATAGCGTCATATCATTCATAGCGTCATAGCGTTCATAGCGTTTCATAGCGTCATAGCGATTTTTTTTTTCATAGCGTCATAGCGTCATAGCGGTCACAGCGTTCATAGCGTCATAGCGTTTCATAGCGTCATAGCGATTTTTTTTTTCATAGCGTTCATAGCGTCATAGCGTTCATTGCGTCATAGCGTCATCCCGTGATCGCTCTGAGCGAATCAGCGCCCACCTGCTCTGATTCCGTTGATTCCGTGCGCTGAAATGCGCTGAGGTAAATATGAATAAAAAATATGGATCGTCAAATATTTTGAGTTTGGCCATGTTCGTCCCAGGCTCAATGGCCATGTCTGTGCCAAATATCAAGCACGTAAGCCTCTCCGTTTAGGAGTCTATCGGTAACATCACACACACACACACACACACACACACACACACACACACACACACACACACACACACACACACACACACAAACTGTGTTTTATATATATAGATTTGTTGATTTATTTATTTAAAGGGATGGCATTTCATTTATACCAGGCATTTAGGATTAATTGGGTGACAGCCTCATATAATTACATACAACATTTGGAGAAACAGTTAAAAATTATGCATTATTGGAATGGTGACACTTTTACTCCACTCTGCATGTATTTATCCGTGTTTTTTTTGTTCTTTTTTTTTGTACACTGAATCGAGGCTCGTGAAAGAGCTAACATTTATTTCACAAACAAATCAACCACACAAACAAAACATACAAAAAGAGGGAGCGGAAGACAAGATGGGGAGAGGCGGGGAAGCACACAAACACAACACCTGAGAGCAGGGAGAAGCACGGGAGGGAGAGGGCCTGGGGGGAGGAGGCGTGGAAAGGGGAGGGGGGGGAGAGGTAGAAAACACAAGGAGACCAAGGACTTCCAGGACAGAAGTTGGTATTTCAAAAAAGTGTAGGATTTGGGGTGAAATTAGAGGGGGTAGAAAAGATCAAGGTTTTGGATGGGGGAAGATAAGAGATGGTGGTGAACAGCTATTTTAAAGACCTGGAGGGTGGAGTGGGATTGAAGAGAGTGAGGGAGTTTGTTCCAGAGGTGGGAGAAAAGAGGGATGAAGGAGTGAAGGTGAGCAGAAAGTCTCGATTTTGGCAGTTTAACCATAAGAGGGTTGCAGGCAGATCTTGTGCGACCTGTAGGAATATTTGGGGGACAGAGCCCAGAGAGAGCTGGGGGGGGGGGGCAAGGCCAGAGAGGAGTCGGTAGAAGACGGAAAGACCACCAACCTGCCTGCGGTGATTGAGTGAAAGGCCCTTGGAGTTGGCTTCATCGCGGGAGATTCCAATGATTTTGAACGCTTTGGTTTCAACAGCGTGAAGACGAGCTAGGTGTGAGGCAGGAGCACCAGCCCAGAGGGGAGAGCAGTATTCCATTGAGCTGCGGATGAAAGCCTTGTATGTGGTGAGGAGCTCAGGTGTGCCAAGGAAGGACTTCGCATGACGGAGGATGCCCAGTCGGCGACTGGCTTTGGAGGCCAGATTTGAAATGTGGTTTTCCCAGGAAAGATCATGGCAGATAGTGAGACCCAAAAGCTTGAGTGACAGAACTTCATGGAGAGGTTTATTCAGAAAGTTGATGGGAGGGTTGCCAGTCGGTCTTTTCGGAGAGACATCGTAAGCGTGTGAGATTTGTCAGGATTGAAAGACATGTTCCACTTGTTTGCCCAGTCTGTGATTTTGACCAGGTCTGCAGAGAGTGAGGAGGCTGCAGACTGCCGATCTGAGGGATGAGGAATGGAGCGACAGAGAGTAGAGTCGTCAGCAAAGAGATAGAGAGGATTTTCAAGAGAGTCAGAGAGATCATTGATGAAGACCAGAAAAAGCACATGACCCAGGACACTGCCTTGGGGAACTCCAGCCTGAACGGGAAGAGGAGATGAGAGAAACCCATTCAGGGCCACACGTTGACTACCACTAGAGAGGAAGTCCGCCAGCCATGCGTGAAGATTTCCATGGATTCCAAAGGAGGAGAGTTTGGTGAGCAGAGCGGGGTGCCAGACCATATCGAAGGCATGTGATATGTCAAGGGAGACAGCTCTAATTTCCTGTTTGGCATTGAGGACCTCCATCCATTGTTGAGAAAGCAGAAGCAGCATGTCCAGAGTAGAGTGACCAGGTCTGAAACCAAATTGATGGTCAGAGATCAAGCGATGGGAGAAGAGGAAAGATTTCATATCTGAAGCAATGATGGATTCCATGACTTTGCTGATAATTGGGAGAAGGCTGATTGGTCTGTAGTTGCTAGGATCTGTTTTTGCACCTTTTTTTGTGCAAAGCGGTGATGTTGGCTGATTTCCAAGCAGATGGCAGATGACCTTGAGCAAAAGAGAGGGTGACGAGAACAGAGAGAGGGAGTGAAAGAACGGAAGAACATGATTTTAGGACCCGTGGGCTGATGCCATCAGGACCAGTTGCAGAATCAGTGTCGAGGGTTGACAGAAACTTTTCCACCTTGTCAGGAGGAAAGGACACAGACTCCAGGAGCAACTGGGTACGACCTGGGTATGGTGGGTACAGAGAGGGATGGGTTTGGGACACAAGATTTAGAGGCAAACACAGGGTTGAGGCATTCAGCTTTTTCACGTGCGGAGTCAGCCGTGTAGCTGTTTGAGGTGAGGGAGGGGATGGAGGGGGAACAAACACCAGAAACAGATTTGACCAGACGCCCCCATGATTTGGAAGAGGGAGACAGATAAGAGAGTTCGGTCTTGAGAACGGAGAGATATAGATTCCTGGCTCTGCTGAGGGTGGACACACTTGTTTCGGGCTTTGTGAAAGGAAATGAGATTTCCTTCCGTTGGATTTGCTTTCCAGGAGACGAAAGCAAGTTGTTTCTGGGCAACAACCTCGCCACAAGATTCCGTGTACCATGGAAGGGAGGAAGGGTATGACAACTGAAGACGAGATGAGATAAATCTGTGCATGAGAGAGAGCAATTTACTTTGGAAGAATTCCCAGGATGAGTTGATGTCAGAGGCGGTAGAGATGGGAGACCAGTCCAGATGATTGATGGCTGCTTGAAGACCGTGCCAGTTGGCCTGAGTGAAATGCCAGACTCGTCGACGCTGAGGAGGCTCTCTGAGAATGGTCAGAGAGATGTCCACTTTGACAAGCACATGATCAGATGAGCCGATTGGAGCAGAAGAAGAGCAGCAGACATTTTCAGGGAAATTAGTCATAACCAAGTCCATTAGAGAAGATGCTCCGTTGACTGAGATCCAGGTCGCGAAATTGACAGATTGTGTCAGTCCCAGTGAGTCGCAGAAGTCCTTTGCTGAAGAGCCATGGCTGGTGAGAGAGGTACCCACACCCAGCCAACTGGCATGGTGACAATTGAAATCACCACATATGAGGAAGAGAGAGTTGGGATGGGTAGAAAGAAGTTGGTCCATATTATCAGACAGCGAGATGTAGATGGAGTCATCACTGTTTGGTGGACGGTACAACACACATATGAACAAAATGTGGGAGCGAAGGGGAAGCCGTAGCTAAAGGTATTCCTGGGGGTGAGGTGGAGAGAGGGCAGTGCAGGGCGAGTGAGGAAGAGAGTTTTTTTTATAAAGATAGCAACCCCACCTCCAGGACGAGGCTCAGGTCTATCATACCGGAGGAGGGAGTAACCTGGGAGAGATACCAAGGAATCAGAGACATCATGAAGGAGGAAAGTTTCTGTTAAGCAGATCACATCTGGGGTGCCAGAAGCAACCTGTATGGAGAGATCAGTCAAGTTTGAGCGAAGGCCCTGGATGTTTGAGGTCCATACCGTTAATGAAGAGGAAGGGGGAGCATCAGGAACAGAACAGGGGGGGGGGGGGGTGAGGTAGGGTAAGATGTGGAAGAGGAGGAAGAGGTAGGGAGAGCTGTTGAAGGTGTGTCAGAGATTTCAGAATAGCTTGGAGAAAGGGAAGAATGGGGCGGACAAAAGGTTTGATGGAGATTGGGTGAGGCACAGTGAGGTGTTATTTGAGGAGGGGGAAGAGCGAAGAGCCCAGAAGGTTGGGGGAGATGAAGGTGAAAGTTGGAAGGGGGAAGAAGCGGGGAGGACGCTTTTAGGAGGAGGGGTGAGAGGGGAGTCTAGGAGGGGAGGAGCGAGGGAGAGTCTTGGAGGGGCAGGATGTGGGGGGAGTTTGGGAGGGAGGGGAGGGAAGGGGCAAGGGGGGAGATTTGAAAGGGATGGGTGATGGGGAAGATTTGGAGGGGAGGGGCAAGGGGGAAGATTTGAAAGAGATGGGTGATGGGGAAGATTTGGAGGGGAGGGGCAAGGGGGTAGATTTGGAGGGGAGGGGTGATGGGGAAGGTTTGGAGGGGAGGGGTGATGGGGAAGTTTTGGAGGGAAGGGGTGATTGGGAAGATTTGGAGGGGAGGGGAAAGGGGGAAGATTTGAAAGGGATGGGTGATGGGGAAGATTTGGAGGGGAAGGGCAAGGGGGAAGATTTGAAAGAGATGGGTGATGGGGAAGATTTGGAGGGGAGGGGCAAGGGGGTAGATTTGGAGGGGAGGGGAGATGGGGAAGTTTTGGAGGGGAGGGGTGGTGCGGAAGTTTTGGAGGGAAGGGGTGATGGGGAAGATTTGGAGGGGAGGGGTGATGCGGAAGTTGTGGAGGGAAGGGGTGATGGGAAAGATTTGGAGGGGAGGGGCAAGGGGGAAGATTTGAAAGAGATGGGTGATGGGGAAGATTTGGAGGGTAGGGGTAATGGGGAAGGCCTCTAGGCCTCAGAATAAGGAATTCTAGGCCTCAGAATACGCGACACGAATTAACTGACGATTTAGTATACATGTATGAAAAATGAATACCGAAAATATTCCTAAAGACACACTGTAGGTACACACACCGAAAGATAGATACAGTCTCGACAAAAACACAATTGTGAAAAATTACTTAACTTCGCAAACGTGAGCGCACGGAGCAGCTTCGAAAAAACGTGACCTCCAATCTTGCGCATGCGCAAATTCAAGAGTTGTTTCTGTAACGTACACTGTATTAATATCCATGTATGATGTACTGTATCTCCATGTATGTCGAAAATATTTGGATTTGTCGAAATAATTCCATCGGTGTGTTTGTCTCAAATGTTGCAATGGCATCTCAAATGCTGGAATCATCATTCAAATTCTTGGAGAACAAGTAATCTCAAACACAGTATTCTTCAAGTTTCCTGCTGTTCAAAAGTATAATTTTGCCACATTTTACTTTATGCAGTTCCCACAGTATTGTTACATAAATCTGGCGGCAGTGATTACCTTAGAACCAGGTAGAATGTATAGATTAGTGTGCTCCGATTGTCATGAAGAAGAAGATCCACCTCATGTAATAAGTATGGACTTTGTAATAAGTATTAGACCGGACTGTCGGGTTAAGTTTGTATCTTCGTCCCCATTATGAGGAGTGGGGTATGTTAATTAGCTCAGAGATTATGGGTAATTATCCCCTGTATGTCGTTACCTCTGTAATTTATTTCCTATGTCCCTTTTAGCACCGCACCATAGATACATAGCCAAACCACGCAATCACCCGCATTTAAACTCACTAATTAAAAAGCTAACCGGAAGTCATGCACCAAGTGCTGCCGCTGATAACATTGACTTGGAATCGCACAGGACGGGCAGGCCTAGAGGACACACCCAAGAGGAGTCGTGATTGGGGGGTTGATTGACAGGAAGGCCGGGGTAAGATGGGACTCGCTGATTGGCAAAGGACCCCAGATGACGTCAAAGCCTGGGTGAAAAAAGAACGAGCTGGCGGACATTTTCCAGCTTCTCTTCATTTCGGTCTTCTTCTTGGCTTCTTGCTTGAGTGGACATTTTGCCTCTCTCCTCTCCTTGGCTTCATGATCTGAGCGGACATTCTTTTCTGTTCTCTTCTCCTTGGCTTCTCGCTCTTACCGACCTTTATTGCTCTCATGTGCCTTGTCCTACCAAAGACAATAGTGAAAGGTCGCGATTCGCTCTTGCGCATTCGCGCCCTGAACCTCATACGAATGGTGGCATTGTGCTCTCGGGCTCAAGGAAACGATCGGACCGGCCATGTCCCGAGATCTTGCTGGTGGTCTTGCAAAGGCACAACTGCAGTGCCGGAACTGCGGTTTTCCATGCGGAGGACGAGTGGCCGAGTACGGTGTGGAAGAGCGGGCTGCACACCTGCTGTTTGCTTTGTGCAGGAGGCCTACTTTGCACCAATGGGCGCAGCCTAGCGAAACGATGGCGGACTGAGGCCTACTCGCGCCAACGAACGAGCGCACTTTCCCACCAAGACTTTCCCACTGACAGGACGCACCAGTCAAGTCGAGCTAAGTGCAATTAAACAACCAGACACATTTATTTGCAGTTATTTTATCCTTTGTCTGTGTTCGGGTCTGTTTGGGAACACTCCAATTTAGGAATTTATTATTATTTGACCGTGTTTTATTTTGTTACCAGCATTTCTTAATAAAGCCGGCATTTTCTTGTACATTTTAAACTCGGCTTGGTTTGAGTTGATTTATTGCAGGTTTGAGGACTGATGGTGGGATTCGTGAAGGTAAGGGCTCCTGGTTCTCCCCCTCCCTCTTGTTTCCCCACACGTATTCTCCACCATTTGAACTGAACGCCTCAGAGTAACAGCTTGTTTGGTCATCCGTGCTACCCTAAGGTGTTCACCAAGGGTAGTCATGCAATAGTATTTAAATAATATTTTAAAATTCTATAATTTTCATCCTTTGACGATATATAATAATGAATATTGCTTCTTTTACAAAAAGATTATTGGTATTGTCAACTTAGGTTGTAGAGTATATTAAAATTAGTACAATTGCCATCATGGATTATACTACTATTAATTATGAACAGAACAGGTAATATGTCAAAAGCCTGGTGTTGGATTAACAGTTAAGGTGGCTGGCTTGAGATCTTAGGATCCTCAGTTTGAGCCTCTTTTGTGTCATTGAATTAACACCAGGTGGGTTGACTCATCTTGTCATCCTTCCAAGGTAGGCAAAATGAGTACCAACAATTACTGGTAATAGAGGCACTGCATCAGTGGCACAGCCCTGTCCCCATAAAATGATGTAGCCAACAGCCACAGACTGCATACAAAACCGAACAATCACAGATAACAGGTGGAGCGTCTTTCCAAGACACGCCAAAAATATATATAACGCACACACAGACAGACACACAGAGACACACACAACCAAGGGCACAAGTGAAAATTGTAGGATTGGCTGAGTACGTGAACGGATTAACAGGCTACAGAATCCAATTTTTAAGCAAACATAAAGACAGGAAGCCAGAAAAGGTATGCCCAACCCTCCTTGCAAAAACATTCGAAGCACAGCTGTGACTAGCAGACATCACACATGAAACCAAAACAGCGATGAGTGCATCCCCAGCAATTGCAAAAAGATCAAATAAAAATCGAACACAAAAATATCAACAGATATACACTGACAACTAGGAAAATGATAAAAGAGCAGGAAGGTATAAAAAAAAGAGTTAGACACATTGGGAGTACACAAAGAAGGCGCTTTGGAAGGGCTAAGAAGAGGTCAGCTCAACTTGGATGGAGAACAAATCACTATAAATGCCCAAGACAAAAAAAAAACTACACCAATGGCTTTAAGAAAACTAGGGCATGCCCGTACTATATCTATATCTAAAATTATATCCCCCCCTCTATTTACATGAAATGGTTTGGTCCATGAAATGTTTTGGTCCATTCGCAACGCCAAAGCGAACGGCGAACGCTTTACATGAAATGGTTTGGTGCATGAAATGTTTTGGTCCATTCGCAACGCCAAAGCGAACGGCGAACGGCTTGCGAGTACAGTGACAATCCCCCCGGGGTTTTAATTAGTTTTAAAACATCGTTTAACGCCAACATAGCGCCAACATAGTTTGCCGACGGGAAATAAATGAATACGCTCTCAAATGTGCCATCCGAGGCAGAGTGTGTTCGCCACGTTCGGCACACGCGATAGCTCGCTGCTCTCTGATTGGTTGAATCGTTTTTTGGACATAGCTCGGTAAGTAATTGTCCGATTAATATGAAACCTTGAAAAGGCACATCCTCGGATCCCCAGCAATATACCTGGCAAGTTTAAAGTATATCGAACCCGTGGTTGTCGAGAAACAGCAGTCACAGACAAACAAACGTACAAACGTACAAACAAACAAACACACAGAGATTACTGGAATTATAGATAGATGGTGGGACTGATTCAATCAGACAAGTGTCGCTTTTGCAAGGTAGAGGCAAAAAGCATGAATCACCTCTTCTCAAGATGTAAAAAAAAAAAAAACTCGTGTCAGAACAGCTGTACATACAAAGGCACAACAAAGTATGTAGGCCAAGAGTATTCCACTGGCACATCTGCAAAAACATCAATATCATAGATTCACAAAACACATGGGCTGACATGATTGCCTAAAAGCCATCCTGGCAGCCCATGAGTGACTAAGCTGTGCAGCTTCGGCTTGAATCCCGCCACAGCGATCAACTGTCATCCCGTGTTTCCCAGGCAGGGTGATTCATCAATGTGTGTGATGCCCTTTGTTAAATGAGAATCCCATCTGACGCCATTAGTTGGTGGATGTTAAAGATCCCATGGTGTCCTTCACAAAGAGTAGATGAGCTGTCACAGGTACTCTGAACAAATTCCAAATTCCTGCCCTAACCTATAAGGGACATTGCATTGGCACCACTGCTGTGCCCCCGAGCCAATGATGCAACGCAGCAGACTTGTGCTGCTTACGAAAAAAGAAGTAACCTCATGGAAACATGAACCAAATGCAATCACTGAAAACAAGAAAGTAATATCGCCATACTTTACACACATATTTGCCTTGCCCTGGAATAGACTGTGCCCAATTTTTAATTCTCCAGGCCCAAGGCCTCCATTTTGACGTCATAATTCGATAATTCGACAAGTACAAAACTTCATCCAATCAAGATGCAATTTCTTGAGCGCCATGTCGGCATAAACTGGTGGAGAAAACAAAAAATGATAACGTCCGGTCACGTGGTTCGGCCGCCATTTTGGAAAAACCGAAAAACTTTGCACCTCTATATCCCCGAAAGTGCTGAATATAAAAAAACGAGACATGGCACATTGCAAAGAACTCTCCATGGGGAATAACATATGTTAATGATGATGTCATAGGTGCCTCCAATATGACGTCATAATTCGACAAGTACAAAACTTCATCCGATCAAGATGAAATTTATTGAGCATAATCTAGGACTAAATTAGTTTGGAAAACAAATAATGATGACGTCATTGGTCACGTGGTTCTGCCGCCATCTTGGAAAAACCGAAAAAATTTGCACCTCTATATCCAAGAAAGTGCTGAGTATAAAAAATTGAGACATGGCATATTGTAAAGAACTCTCCATGGGGAATAAAATATGTTAATGATGATGTCATAGGTGCCTCCAATATGACGTCATAATTCGACAAGTACAAAACTTCATCCGATCAAGATGAAATTTCTTGAGCATAATCTAGGAATAAATTAGTTTAGAAACAAAATGATCCAAAATTGCTGATAAAAATAAGTACATTCTGGCAAGTCCTCGGTCTCTGACCGATTTTTCATCTGTCTGTCTGTGTGCAGTATTACGTCTACATCGTTGCACATAGAATCGCCATACTTTACACACATATTTGCTTTGCCCTGGAATAGACTGTGCCCAATTTTTAACTCTCGAGGCCCAAGGCCTCCATTATGACGTCATCACTCGATAATTTGACAAGTACAAAACTTCATCCAATCAAGATGCATTTTCTTGAGCACCATGTCGGCATAAACTGGTGGAGAAAAATAATAATGATGACGTCATCGGTCACGTGGTTCGGCCGCCATCTTGGAAAAACCGAAAAACATTGCACCTCTATATCTCCGAAGGTGCTGAATAGAACAAGTTGAGACATGGCTCATTGTAAAGAACGCTCCATGGGGAATAAAATATGTTAATGATGATGTCATATGTACCTCCATTATGACGTCATAATTCGACAAGTACAAAACTTCATCCGATTAAGATGAAATGTCATTAGCATAATCTAGTTGCCCTGGAATAGACTGTGCCCAATATTTAACTCTCTAAGCCCAAGGCCTCCATTATGACGTCATAATTCGACAAGTACAAAACTTCATCCGATCACGATGAAATTTCTTGAGCATCATCAAGGAATAAATTAGTTTAGAAAACAAATAATGATGACGTCATCGGTCACGTGGTTCGGCCGCCATATTTGTCCAAAATGGCCGATAAAAAAGTACATTCTGGCAAGTCCTCGGTTTCTGACCGATTTTTCATTACTTGCCGGAAAAGATTCCAGCAAGTATGTTGATCTGTTCGTTTGTTTGTCTGTCTGTTTTGTCTGTTTGTCTGTTTGTCTGTCTGTTTGTCTTTTTGCAGCACTACATCTACACCGTTGCACGTAGAATCGCCAAACTTTGCACACATATTGGTCTTGCCCAGGAATAGACTGTGCCCAATTGATGACGTCATCGGTCACGTGGTTCGGCCGCAATCTTGGAAAAACCGAAAAAACCTAGCACCTCCATATCTCCGAAAGTGCTGAATAGAAAAAATTGAGACATGATGCATTGTAAAGAACTCTCAATGGGGAATAAAATATGTTAATGATGACGTCATCGGTCACGTGGTTCGGCCGCCATCTTGGAAAAACCAAAAAACCTTGCACCTCGATATCTCCGAAAGTCCTGAATATAAAAATTTGAGACATGGCTCATTGTAAAGAACTCTGCATAGGGAATAACATATGTTAATGATGACGTGATCGGTCACGTGGTTCGGCCGTCATATTTGTCCTAAATGGCCGATAAAAAAGTACATTCCGGCAAGTCCTCGGTCTCTGACCGATTTTTAATTTGTTTGTTTGTTTGTTGTGCTACTCCTCCTACAGTTCTGTCCCGATTACATCCAGACTTTCGCCATGGGATCAGCATGACCCCAATTAGTGTATATGGGTGTTTTTATATTTGCTGGTGATCTTGGAGGGGTGGGGTCCCCCAAATTCTCTACAGGGTGAGTCATAAGTCCTCGGACATGTTTTTAGCTGCCTATGCAAGATTTGTTTATTACATCTACCAGGATGAGCCATAAGCCCCAGGAGTAATAATAACATATTGTAGTAATAATAGGAATAACAATAATATGTTACAGTAATACACTAACTACAATACCTCCTTAGGCATCGAGTAGATCCGTATATCGTGCGCATCGTCATGGCACAAGAGAATTTTTCTTCACGCGCGATGTGGAAACCGATGCAAATCACCATGTGTTATGGTGCCAAATCTTTCCTGAATGTGTTGTTTCAGTTCATCAACAGATTCTATGCATTGTGCTGCAACCTTAGATTTGATGTACCCAGACAGAGCCCTATCACAGGTGGTCAGGTCAGGACTGCATGATGGCCACAGAAGCTGTCAACCTGTTTTCATGATCTGCATCTGACAACTCACAAATGACAGTTGGTTTATATGGTTTCATGTGAAAAGTGTTCTTTTATTGTATGACGTAACAATGAATATGAAACACCCAACTCTGCAGAACGTTTCCATGATGAATTTTTCAGAAATATGAAAGCGGATGTTTTAATATTTTGAATTCCCAAATCATTAATTTTTGGTCGTCCGCTGTGCTTGCTGTCGAATACACTTCCAGTCTTAAATGCATTTTTTTTTCCAAAGATGAAGATTTGATTTTGACGGTGATTGCTTTCCAAAATGCTCCTCAAAATCTTCTTGCACCTGTTCATCATCTTCTTTGTGTTTCTCCTCTGGTGGCACCACACCACTGCTGACACCCCTTCCACTGTAAATGGGCTGGTGTCTCTCATCTTGGTTTAATGTATTTATTTGTATTATCTGAAAAACCCAGTATTAATATATGGTTAAACAAGTCTTGTATAAGCAGCTAAAACCCTGTCCTGGGACTTAATGACTCACCCTGTATGTAAATCTTTTCTACCCCTGTTAATTCACCCCAGATCCACTTTTCTGAAATACCAACTTCTTTCCTGGAAGTCCTACCAATGTCCATGTGTTTTTTTTTTTTACCTCTCCCACCACCAACCCCCTTCCCATGCCTCCTCCCCCCAAGCCCTCTCCCTCCCACAGATCTCCCGATGTCCCTGCTCTCAAATGTTGTACTTGTGTGCTTCCCCCTCTCTCCCCATCTTGTCTCCCGCTCCATTTATTTCGTCTTATGTGTCCGTTTGTTTTTTTTTGTCATTAATGCTTGCTTTCACACAAGCCTCGATGTTGTATACAAAAAAAAGAAAAAAACAGTGTATTGTGTAGCCGCCACCTCCAGGTGGGCACGGGTATTACAAGTCCCACTCCTTACAGTACAGTATTCCTGTCCTCAGGCAGTATTCATGTCCTCACGCTTTTTAAATTACTAGGACGTGCCCGTACGTGGGTGCCCGTTCCTTGCCAAAAAAAAAAAAAAAAATGTCTTCGCCCATGCATGCATGGGCGTGCCCATGGGCCCATGGGCGTGCCCGTAAGTGCGTGATGTGACCGTACAATGAATGTATCGGCCCGACGCCGCAGCTCGGATGGCGCTGCAGTTAATCGGGCCTGTATCGGCAGAGTTATTATAAACGTGTACTACAATCGATCGTACCTTACAACAATCAACACAGATTGCAACGTCAAATAAATGAATACGCTCTCAAATGTGCCGTCCGAGGCAGCGTCTGCTCGCCACGTTCAGCATCAGTACGTCGTCACTATGACTATCCGTAAGTCTGGAAGTGACGTCCTCATTTGACTGTCCGGAAGGTCGCATATCGCAGTTACGATGAATCGCAAATTAGTTTTAATTAGTTTTAAAACATAGTTTAACGCCAACATAGCGCCAACATAGTTTGCCAACGTGAAATAAATGAATACGCTCTCAAATGTGCCGTCCGAGGCAGAGTCTGTTCGCCACGTTCGGCACACGTGATAGCTCGCTGCTCTCTGATTGGTTGAATCGTTTTTTGGACATAGCTCGGTAACTACTTCTCCGATTAATATGAAACCTTGAAAAGGCACATCCTCAGGTCCCCAGCAATATATCTGGCAAGTTTCAATTAGATCGGACCCGTGGTTGTCGAGAAACAGCGGTCACAGACAAACACACAGACACACATACATACACACACACACACACACACAGAGATTACTGGAATTATAGATAGATAAGCAGCAGGCATGTTTTTGCTTCATGCAAATAACCCGGGTTATATATATTTTTTCGGGATCAATTGAGACAGCTATCAGTTGCCTATACACTGCCCAAATAAAGGTATGCTCCAGGAGAACGTGTTGCATGCTTGGAACAAGATCGCCCATCGGGTAGGTACTCTGCTAGGAGATAAGAATTGAAGAGGGAATGGTTCGAAGAGGAAGCAGGATGGGAGGACATTTGGAAATTAGACTGTGGGAAGAGGAAAGATTACATCATTTGTCATTTAAAGGATTTGTTTTGATGGAGATAAATGTGAAGACGAAGATAAGAAGCCATGACGAAATAAATACTTTGGGACTGAATGACTAATGAATGAGATCAAAATGAGTGAATTATGAATGACTTTTGTTTATTCGTGGTTGTTTTGAGTAGGAATGAAGAAATAAGGGAAAGGTTTTGAGGAAAGCAAGTTGAAGAAAGAAATATATAGGTCTAATGAAAGTGGTTTGGGAAAGTAAAAATGTTTCGATAGAAAGGAGTGAATGAATGAGAGAACAGGCCTGTTGAATACATGGTATGGTAGGTCTAACCTGCTGAGACAGATGCACAAAATCCAAATAACCAAAAGGACACAGAAAGATATGGCGATGTGCAAACGATACGAAGAGAGCAATGCCCGAGTGAAGTTGAGCGGTGGTTCTGGATTTAAGCAGTTTCACCGGGAGGGTGTTGGCGGTGGACCGTGTGCATCCAGCAGATACTTGGGGGGACAGAGCATGGACAGGGCACAGGGTGCAAGACCAGAAATTAGGTGAAAGAGTGCAGAGAGACCAGACCTGTCAGTGATGGCGACCTGATAGGCCTTTTGACTCAGCTTCAACAAAATAAATTCCAATGATCTTTAAGGCCTTTGTTTCCACGGCATCAATCTGAGCAAGACGAGGCAGGGGAGCCAGCCCAGAGTGGAGAGCAGTACCCCATCAATCTGAGCAAGACGAGGCAGGGGAGCCAGCCCAGAGTGGAGAGCAGCACCCCATCAATCTGAGCAAGACGAGGCAGGGGAGCCAGCCCAGAGTGGAGAGCAGTACCCCATCAATCTGAGCAAGACGAGGCAGGGGAGCCAGCCCAGAGTGGAGAGCAGTACCCCATCAATCTGAGCAAGACGAGGCAGGGGAGCCAGCCCAGAGTGGAGAGCAGTACCCCATCAATCTGAGCAAGACGAGGCAGGGGAGCCAGCCCAGAGTGGAGAGCAGCACCCCATCAATCTGAGCAAGACGAGGCAGGGGAGCCAGCCCAGAGTGGAGAGCAGTACCCCATCAATCTGAGCAAGACGAGGCAGGGGAGCCAGCCCAGAGTGGAGAGCAGCACCCCATCAATCTGAGCAAGACGAGGCAGGGGAGCCAGCCCAGAGTGGAGAGCAGTACCCCATCAATCTGAGCAAGACGAGGCAGGGGAGCCAGCCCAGAGTGGAGAGCAGTACCCCATCAATCTGAGCAAGGCGAGGCAGGGGAGCCAGCCCAGAGTGGAGAGCAGTACCCCATCAATCTGAGCAAGACGAGGCAGGGGAGCCAGCCCAGAGTGGAGAGCAGCACCCCATCAATCTGAGCAAGACGAGGCAGGGGAGCCAGCCCAGAGTGGAGAGCAGTACCCCATCAATCTGAGCAAGACGAGGCAGGGGAGCCAGCCCAGAGTGGAGAGCAGTACCCCATCAATCTGAGCAAGACGAGACAGGGGAGCCAGCCCAGAGTGGAGAGCAGTACCACATCAATCTGAGGATGAAAGCCTTGTTGGAGGCCAACTTTGAAATGTGGTTTGCCCAAGAAAGATCATGGTTGATAGACCGAGGGGTTTGAACAATTGAATTTCCTCAAGAGGAGACGTTCCTTTCGGAGCGAGATAGTGAGAGTGTGGGATTTGTCAGGATTGAAAGACATATTCCAAGTGTTTCACCAGCTTGTGATTTTATCAAGGTGTGAAAAGAGGGAAAAGGCTGCAGCCTTCCTGTCTGAAGGATGAGGGATGTCACAGCAGAGGATGTGTGCGAATTTTGACTCAGGTATAAACTGTCACAATGATACTGCATAGGTAGAGTGATGTATCAATGTGTGCACTGTCCATCAGAACGATGTTGCGCCTGAGGACCTTTCTTCCAGCACTGTTTGTTGGTCGACGTTAAGGATTTATTGGTGTCTTGCGTGAAATGTGGGTGACTTGTCGCTGACACCGTGAACAAATTAAAATTTCCCTGCCATGACTGAATTAATTTTGGGAAGACAATGGCAACCCATCCACTCTAAACCTTGCTAAGAAACACCTTAAAGAGCATGTTACATTGATGATAATGGTGATGAGTGTATGCTGAATTTTTTCATTTATATTTTTTTTGTATACAAGATCGAGGCTCGTGAAAGAGCAAACATTTATCACAAAAAAAAGAACGGACACATAAAACATATAATAAGGGGAGCGGTAGACAAGATGGGGAGAGAGGGGGAAGGACACAAACACAACATTTGAGAACAGGGACATCGAGAGATCTGTCGGAGGGAGAGGGCTTGGGGGGAGGAGGCATGGGAAGGGGGGTGGGGGGATGGGAGAGGTAAAAACAAACACAGCTAGTTCGTGACAGATCCAGGAACACGCAAAAAAAACAAACACGCAAAAACAGATCCAGGAAAGAAGTTCGTATTTCAAAAAAGTGGATCTGGGGTGAAATTAGCGGGGGTAGAAAAGATCAAGGTTTTGGATGGGGGAAGATAAGAGATGGTGGTGAACAGCTGTTTTAAAGACCTGGAGGGAGGAGTGGGATTGAAGAGAGTGAGGGAGTTTGTTCCAGAGGTGGGATAAAATAGGAATGAAGGAGTGAAGGTGAGCAGAGAGTCTTGGTTGAAATGTTGCTTTATCAACACCATAAAATCCAGCAAAACATATCCCAAATAACGTTTTCTACTTTAATCAACACTACAAAAAAGTGTGACTGTGTCCCATGTTTGGACACACCTCGTTAACTATCTTGAATGGCTCATTCAACATCTCAATTATTCTCAAGGTACTACCTGTTACAACAACAACAACAACATGCATTTTAAAGGCCATTTTCCATGCTAGAGCGGGGGTTAGCCTTGCGGTCCCCATGACAATCTTCTCCATTTTGCCCTATTTTCTGCATCTCTCCTTGTTAACCCCCTTGCCCGCATTTCTTCTTCCACCATCTTTAGCCAAGTCTTTCTCGGTCTTCCCCGTCTTCTACTTCCTTCTACATTCATTTCCATCACTCTTCTCAACCAGTCACTTTCCTCCTTCCTCAACACATGACCAAACCATCTCAACCTGTTCCTCTTCACAGCATCAATCACAGGCTCTATTGCCATCATCTTTCGCAATTCATCATTTGTCTTCCTCTCTCTCAACGATACTCCGCACATCCGTCGAACCATTCGCATTTTCAATTCGCACCATTCGCAATTTTCGCATTTCAATTTTTCGCACGAATTTTCGCACGAATTTCAATTCGCAATTCGAACCATTCGCATTCGCACCTTTCCAACCTTCGTTGCTGCTCTACGTTCATTACCCATGTCTCGCTCCCATAAATCATAACACTTCTCACACATGCAGCATACACCTTTCCCTTCAGCTTCAACGACACTCCCCTCATCATCAGCACGCCACTCAATTCCCGAAACTTCTTCCATGCACATCTCACTCGAGCAACCGTTGCCGAGTCTGATCCACCTTCTCCATTCAGCATGTCTCCGAGGTAGCAAAATGTTTTCACACCTTCCAGCTTCACGCCGTCTCCAAGATCCAACTCAACATTTCCTCCATCTGCAGCTCCCTCTGTGCACACCTTACATTTGAATGTAGCTGCCACACTGGTTAATGACCCTCTCAGACCACTACATTTTTGATGAACCCACTCAGCGCACATTGTACACTGAATGGAGTTCACTCCAACACCCTTCCTACACACAGCACAGGGCCACTTCCCAGTTCTTTCCACCTCACCACATGCTTTACCACTTGCCATCACCTTCGTCTTTCCGATATTCACCTTCAGACCTTTTGTCTCCATACATTCCTTCCACGTGTTCATCTTTTCCTTCAGTCCATCAATACTTTCCGCAATCAACACCAGATCATCTGCATACAACAACTCCCACGGTAAACCCTCATTTACGTTCTGAGCCAGCACCTCCATCACAGCTACAAATAGTAGTGGACTTAGTACTGACCCCTGATGCACTCCCACCTTCACCTCAAACTCACCACTGTTCCCGTCCTTCGTCCTTACAGCTGTGCGCGCTCTTTTGTACATTGCCATCACTACTCTGATCAACCATTCCTCCACTCCTAACTTCCTCAATGCCCATGTCAATACTTTGCGTGGAACCCGATCGAATGCTTTCTCCAGATCAACAAACCCAAGAAACAACTTCTTCCTCTTCTCCATGTACTTCTCCTGCAACTGCCTCGCAATGAAAAGCGCGTCTGTCGTTCCTCTTCCTGGCATAAATCCAAACTGCATTTCGTCGATCTTCACTTTCTTCCTTATCCTCCTCTCCAACACCCTTTCCTATACCTTCATTCCATGCTCCAATAACTTTATCGCTCGGTACGAGCCACACTCCAGAGGGTCACCTTTCCCCTTGTATAGAGGGACGAGGGTATTCAGTTCCCAAACCACTGGAATGCGGCCTTCTTTCACCACCAGATTACAGATCTCTGTCATTCTCTTCACACCCCAACTTCCTGCTGCCTTCAACATATCTCCCACAACTCCCGTCAGCCCTCCCGCTTTTCTACCCTTCATTGCTTTTATCGCTTCCTCAACTTCCTTCTCAGTTATCTTCTCTGCCGGTCCAAAAACTGGGTTACTCTCTATGTTGCCATCCCATTCATTCTCTGTATTCAACAGCATATCCATATATCTTTTCCATCTTCCTTTAATTCCATCTGGGTCGACAACGATTTGTCCAACTTCATCCTTCAAGCAACTCACCCCCATCACATCACACCTCTCTTTCGCTATCTGCTTTGCAATCCTGAATACTGCTTTCTGACCCTCTTCCGAATCCATGCGTTCTCCGAACATTTTCCTACATGCCTCCTGCGCCTTTGTTACCTCTTTCTTTCGACATCTCAATTATTCTCAAGGTACTACCTGTTAACACATTGAAATTCTCTCATGAACACTGATTCAACAGCTCTTGCCTCCTGCGTCTTTAATTAAGTCATCTTTATCAACTTCTTCAAAATAAATTGCTAATACAAGCATAACTGCAAAATCAATTACTTATTGTTCATCTCGAAATCATTGTAGTTCCCTACAAATTCTCTCTTTAGATACATGTGCAGTTTTAACAAGCATGTGGTATTCTTTTCTGAAAAGTCACTATCCGTGCATGTATCTGATATACTACCAGTTAGTATGATGGTAAAAAATATTTATCAGCATTGTGCACTCCAGAACAGCACTCTTCATACAAACTCTTTAACTGACAAAGCAAAACTGTCTTACGTGCCATATTATTGCTGCTATTAATTCATATTTTTGTACTCTGCCCCTGCCTATTCCATCTCCAGGCACTGCATGACGTCATCGCCGGGCGTCCAAGGGGACCCGACAATAATGCACGCCTAAAGGGAGTACTCAGTTTCACTCCATTTGTTTTCTTGTTTGTTTTCTTGTTTGTTTTCCTGTATGTTTCCCTGTATGTTTTCTTGTTTGTCCCGGCGATTATCTCAGCCATCCTTTGAGTTAGGAATCTGAAATTTTGGGCGCAATAGTGAGCAAGTGCTTTGGCCAAAAAGTTTATTTTGATTAATCAATTAATGGATTAATTACTTAATTATTATCGATTTATTAATTCCTTATTTATTTCCTTTGAGCATGGTGTTGGCTTAGCGATTAAGGTGCCAGCTTGGGATCCTCGGATCCTGGGTTCAAATTCCGTCGATTGCTGAATTAACGCCAGGTGGGTTGGCTCAGCCTGTCATCCTTCCAAGGTCGGCAAATTGAGTACCAGCTCACTGGTAATTCCCTGTGTGTTGCAAGGGGCGACTAACAGGGTTGGCGGCAGGAAGGGTATCCGGCCGCAAAACATTGCTTCAAAAAGGGGACCATGGTACCTGAAAAAGGCCAACCCCTGCTCTTTGGGGGAAAAAGGCCTCGAAAGATGGTTCTTCTTTATTTCCTTTCTCTTCTGGGTATTATCTCAGTCACATGTTGAGCTAGGAAGCTGATATTTGGACACGACAGTGACCAAGTGATATGGCTGTAAAGGGTATTTTTTATTTAATGAATAAAATCAATTAATCCGTTAATTATTTAATTTTTCGAGTAATCACTTAATTAATTAATTTTCAAATAGATACAGATTCCTCAGGATAGTTGGAAATCAGGTTGTTTCAAAACATGTAAGAGTTGACATTAGCAGTAATGATGGATTCCATAACTTTGCTTTTAATTGGAAGCATGTAATTGGAAGCATGTAATTGGAAGCATTGGAAGCATTTCTGTCTCCCTCTTCCAAATCCTGGTGGCGTCTGGTCAAATCTGTTTCTGGTGTTTGTCCCCCTCCATCCCCTCCCTTACCTCAAACGGCTACACAGCTGACTCCGCACATGAAAAAGCTGAATGCCTCAACTCTGTGTTTGCCTCTAAATCTTGTGTCCCAAACCCATCCCTCTCTGTACCCACCATACCCAGTCGTACCCAGCTGCTCCTGGACTCTGTGTCCTTTCCTCCTGACAAGGTGGAAAAGTTTCTGTCAACCCTCGTCTCTGATTCTGCAACTGGACCTGACGGCATAAGCCCAAGGGTCCTAAAATCCTGTTCTTCCGCTCTTTCACTCCCTCTCTCTGTTCTCTTCACCCTCTCTTTTGCTCAAGGTCAACTGCCACCTGCTTGGAAATCAGCCAACATCACCGCTTTACACAAAAAGGTGCAAAAACAGATCCTAGCAACTACAGACCAATCAGCCTTCTCCCAATTATCAGCAATGTCATGGATTCCATCATTGCTTCAGATATGAAATCTTTCCTCTTCTCCAATGGCTTGATCTCTGATCATCAATTTGGTTTCAGACCAGGTCACTCTACTCTGGACATGCTGCTTCTGCTGTATCAACAATGGATGGAGGTCCTCAATGCCAAACAGGAAATTAGAGCTGTCTCCCTCGACATATAATGTGCCTTCGATACGGTCTGGCACCCCGCTCTGCTCACCAAACTCTCCTCCTTTGGTATCCATGGAAATCTCCACGCATGCCTGGTGGACTTCCTCTCTAGTCGTCGTCAACGTGTGGCCCTGAATGGGTTTCCCTCATCTCCTCTTCCTGTTCAGGCTGGAGTTCCCCAAGGCAGTGTTCTGGGCCCTGTGCTTTTTCTGGTCTTCATCAATGATCTCTCCGACTCTCTTGAAAATCCTCTCTATCTCTTTGCTGATGACTCCACTCTCTGCCGCTCCATTCCTCATTCTTCAGATCGGCAGTCTGCAGCCTCCTCACTCTCTGCAGACCTGAACAAAATCACTGACTGGGCAAACAAGTGGAACATGTCTTTCAATCCTGACAAATCTCACACTCTTACGATGTCTCTCCGAAAAGACCGACTGGACAACGCTCCCATCCACTTTCTGAATAATCCTCTCCAAGAAGTTCTGTCACTCAAGCTTTTTGGGTCTCACTATCTGCCATGATCTTTTCTGGGAAAACCACATTTCAAAGCTGGCCTCCAAAGCCAGTCGCCGACTGGGCATCCTCCGTCGTGCGAAGTCCTTCCTTGGCACACCTGAGCTCCTCACCACATACAAGGCTTTCATCCGCAGCTCAATGGAATACTGCTCTCCCCTCTGGGCTGGTGCTCCTGCCTCACACCTAGCTCGTCTTCATGCTGTTGAAACAAAAGCATTCAGAATCATTGGAATCTCCCGTGATGAAGCTACATCCGAGGGCCTTTCACTTACTCACCGCAGGCAGGTTGGTGGTCTTTCTGTCTTCTACCGACTCCTCTCCGGCCTTGCTCCTCCAGCTCTCTCTGGGCTCTGTCCCCCAAATATTCCTAAAGGTCACACAAGATCTGCCTGCAACCCTCTTATGGTTAAACTGCCAAAATCAAGACTCTCTGCTCACCTTCACTCCTTCATTCCTCTTTTCTCCCGCCCCTGGCACAAACTCCCTCACTCTCTTCAAACCCACTCCTCCCTCCAGATCTTTAAAACAGCTGTTCACCACCATCTCTTATCTTCCCCCATCCAAAACCTTGATCTTTTCTACCCCCGCTAATTTCACCCCAAATCCTCTTTTTTGAAATACCAACTTATTTCCTGGAAGTCCTTGGTGCCCTTGTGTTTATACTTCTCCCCCCAAGCCCGCTCCCTCCCACACATTCCCGATGTCCCTCACAAATATTGTTTATGTGCTTCCCCTTTCTCCCCATCTTGTCTACTGCTCCCCTTTTTATATACTTTGGTTCTTTGTCTGTTTGATTTGTTTGTGTGATAGATGTTAGCTCTTTCACGAGCCTCGATTATGTATACAAAAAAAAGCAAAAAATAAAAACCAAACTCACTGGCCTGCAGTTGGTAGTGTTTGATTTTGCAACCTTACTGTGGATAGGATTGACATTTACTCACTTCATGCTGAGGAAAGATGGCTAAAAGGGGAGATATAGCGGTAGCAAGAACAGCGGGAGCAGGATTTAAGAATGGGCACTGATATCATTTGGGCCCATCACTGACGCAGGTGTGAAGGACACAAAACTAGTAGAAAGTGGGTATATGGAAAGATGGAAACAGAACTGGAATGAGTTGGGAACACAACATTTGGGGACAAAGACAGAGTTGAGACATTTTGCCTTATCTGGTCGTGTGTTTGTGTTTGTTTGAAGTGATGGGGATCATGTCCCAGAATCCCACGACAAGGCGCCACCATGATTTGGAGGAAGGAGACTGGTTGGAAAATTCAGCCTTGAGATTTGTAAGATGATGTTTTCTCTGAGTTGCCATTTTATTCAGCCTAGCTATTCTTGATAATATAGCCCCTTTACTTGGCATCAGGTTTGAAGTGGTGAACCCTAGAATTAATTCACCATTTGCATCAACACAATATTTTTTGTTTGCATCAACACATCATTTGCATCAACACATCAACACATCACAAGAGAGCATCTCTCCACACATTACATTTGAAAAAAACCACTGAATTTTGACCCCCTTCCTCCATTGACTCTCTCTTGCCTACTTCATACGTCCCCTTTCGCCACTCTGTCCTCATTTTGCTTTTTGTTCTACTCTTTTTTTTCACCCATACCCAACACATTTTCATTTCTCCTTTTCTTTCTCTTCTTTCTTGCAATTTTATTTTTCTGAATAATATCTGTTTTCTTTTTCGATATTATATTTGCCATCTTTTGTGAATAAATATATTTGATCTCATCTCGTTAAGGGTGTAGTACTGGTGAAAAATTGTGAAAACTACTTAGGTACCTTTGAGAGGCCTTTACACAAAAACAAAGTCAAGTTAATATCTAATTTTCAGTTTTTCTTGAAAGATATAATCTTGGCTTTAACTCAGACCAGTTTCAACGCTTCTTTGTCATATTACATGCATATAATTTGCATAAATTAGACCGTCAATAAAAAACAAGGAAAAACAAAGAACACATTTCTACTTCTATCTTCTATGTCACCTATCATTCTTTTCACACAAAACTTGGTACATGTATTATACTAGTGTTACTCTACTACCTGATGAGAGGATTTTGTGAAATTATGTCAAATGTTCATTAATTAGCTAATTATGCCAATTACCAGATAAAACTTGGTTGTCCTTCAATAAATCCACAATGGCTACTCCTATAAACAAAAGCCTTCATCATTTTAAAGGAAGTGATATTCTGAATATCCTGTCCAAATTTCAGCCCAAAAGAATGATGCAAATTTAAAGTTATAACAAATTTCATGCAAAATATTGTTGCGGATATGAGGAGTGTGTTTTTTTTATTGTGTTGTATTGTAGTAAATTGTTGTGAATTATTGTTTTATTCTGGACCCTCCTGCCTCCAGTGTTGTATAAAGGTCAAAGGGCGTTCCCGTAGTTAATTCCATAAAGCATACACGTTAGCCAATCATAGATTTCCCCCTGGTTGATAGTTATATCTTTATTATGTGTATTAGGGTAAGGCCTTGTCTCCCATTAAGATGACACTCCATTGCACCAAGTGAAATAGAGTAGATTCCTTTCACTTTCCCCTTTCATCATTGCCAAGCCTCGATTGCCAATTACATCCCCTCCAAAACCACCATTGAACATGTGCTTGGGTCGGGGAAGACGGGCGTGCCCGCCCGTCGTCATCAAGGGCGGAGCCAGAGGGTCGCGCGACCAACCAGGGCCGAGGTGAGCACACCGATGGGCGTGTCCTGAAGGCCGGCGGCGTGATCGCCGGAGGCGTTATAAAGGCACGCGCGCAAGAAGCAAGGTAGTGGTCGGTGGTGAGGAGTGATTGGACCAAGAGAGAGAAAGAGTGGTTGGACCAAGAAAGAGAACATAGAGAACATCCAAGGAGAGGACATCCCGGAAAGCACAAAGCCTGCTATTCGTCGCCTTGCTCGCCAAGGTTGGACTGAGCAGTAGTTAACAGCAAGAAGCCTGTTGTAGTCCTGGAAAAGCGCGCGACGTCTACCGCAGCAGCAGCAGACAACAGCAGCAGCAGCGGCGGCCACAGCAGCAACAACAGCCGCTTGGGGTCCTGGACGGCGGTTTTGAGCAGGGCCGCGAAGGAACGGCGGCTGCTAAACGCGCCGATCATGCTGCAGGACCCCTTGGACCCCTCTCCCTCCAGCCATCCACCTCCTGCCTTTCCATCCTTTTGTGTACGTGAGTTTGTTCTGTTTGTTTTGTCCCTGGGGATTTAATTAAGCTTGTAGAAGGAATTTGCACTGTGTCTCTAATTCTTCTGTATATTATTTTATTATCTTTCCTTCTTCCTCGGTTATTTTGAGCCTGTATATAGTAGGAATAAATTTAGTAGTATTTCCAACCTTTTCGCCTTCTTCTTTTTCTTCACATCCATGTCGCTTTTGTCTTTTCCATATTGAATAGCTATGGCGCGATCCGGCCAACGTTCGGGGATCGGGTTAATCGGGGTAACTGTTAGGCCGCGGCGCCATCCGCTCGGCAAACCAACATCCTTATCCGCGGGCCGTAACAATTGGTGTCGGGAGCGGGAACGGACCCGAAGCGCGCTTAACGCGCTCAAAATTACGAGCTACTGAAATTTGTTTTGTTTTACAAAACCCGAATTTTGAAATCGCGCCATGGCTGGTCAAGGCGACGTGATGCCGGTGGGAGAGATAGACGGGGTAGAATCGACTCAGGACCTCGGGGAAATGTATGTGGAGGAAAGGGAGGAGGAGAAAAATGGCAATGTGGTTGAGGAGGT
This sequence comes from Myxine glutinosa, assembly GCF_964187855.1. Taxonomy (NCBI): domain Eukaryota; kingdom Metazoa; phylum Chordata; class Myxini; order Myxiniformes; family Myxinidae; genus Myxine; species Myxine glutinosa. Next base: position 116,661,779 of record NC_136261.1, on the reverse strand, counting down.
TTCAGGCGCGCAAAATGGCGTCCTCGCGCACGTGGGTGTAGCGGCACCAAATTTTGCCGCGCCCACGACCGTAGCAGCGGCCGCAGCACCAATGAACTGGGGCCTATTCATGCAGCAGATGCAGGCCTTCATGGTCAAGGCGGATGAGGAGAGGGAAGAGAACAGGGGGATGAGAAACCAAATGAAAAAAATGGAAAACAGAATAATGAACGAAAGGAGGGCTCAGGGAGAAATGTTGGGAAATCTAATTGAAGGGTGTTGTAATAGAATAAAGGGGACAAATTTAAGGACATAACTGCCCAGGCCAAAGAAGTAAATGAGGGACTGGCGAGGGACATAGTCGCATATGAAGTAAGGGAAGCGGAGAGGGACAGAGACTGCGGGTTGAGCGAGCAGGTCCCAGGGGTGCACGAAGAGGTAACGCGGGTCGAGAAGCGCTGGTTGAGCGAGGCGGAGGAAAGCATGGGTAAAATGACGGGGGTAGAAATCGCGACACGGGGTTTGGGGCAGCCGGCGACCGCTGAGGTAGAGGGGATTTTATTAAAGCCAGCGGTCGTCGAGGTGAACAAAGAAATTATGGGTATAGTTGAAATTGGAGAGAGCGGGACTTAAAAGAGCAACAATCGGAGGAAGGAATGGAAATTGCTCAAAGTCTAAATGCACATCCTGATGCCGTACTTGCTAATCCTTATAAAGATTTGCAGGGTTTGGTGCAGGGAGGAAGAAGAACCCCGAAGGTGAGACGGGCTGCATGTGGTGCCGGGAGATTTTGTAAAAGGGGGTTTGGCGTGAAGAGAATAGTCGCGCGATTGGGGTCGATATGGCACCCGGGCGTTGGTGAAGGGTCCCGTGTGAGTAAAAATGGCACACGTGTGAGGAAAAAGTGTGCGTCAAAGAGTGAGCGTGTTATAAAGTGTGGGAGTGAAACCGAGTGCGAGCGAGAATGCACGTCGGGGTGTACGGAGTGTGACACGAGGAGTGAGTTGGTGGTGGAGCGGGTGCGAGGATGCACGTATGGGATGAACGGCGAGGGTGTGCGAGAAAGCACACCTGAGTTGGTAGTAGCGCGAGTGCGAGGGAGCACATTGGAGCGCGGTAGTGGGTGGATGCAAGAGTGCACGCCCATGGTGAGTGTTACGGAGGACGTAACGGAGGAGAGGTGTGGACCGAAGTGTGCGAACGGTGAGTGTGCGCGAGAGGTGTGGTGTGTAACAGGGAGAGCGTTGGTGGAATGTACGGACAGCGTTGGAGCACCGAGCTCGGTGAGGGTGAAAGGGGTAGCGTATGCGTGTGAGCATGCAGGTGAAGCATCGACGGTAACCGGGTTAGCGGTTAGAGCGACGGATAGCCGATGCGAGCACTCAGGGCGCGGTGTGCTTTGTTGGATGCCAGGCCTGGCGCGGATCGATGCTGCGTCGCTTCTCTTCGAAGCGTCGTTGCCGATTCGGGCTTGGCCCCGCCCTGCACGGTCGAGTCCGGGCCTTGTCGGGCGAGGCGACCAGTCCGGTTCAAGGGCGAGTGGGAGGAAGCGGAACGGTGCCCCCTCGCGGGGACGGGGTTCCGACCGGGCGAGCCTCAGCCATCGGGCCCGGGACCGCAAGGTACAGAGCCGCGATGGTGCGTGGAACCTCGGCCCGAGCATTCCTCCTCCCCGGAGTCGTGAATGCCGGACGGATCCAACTACAGGCGACCAAACCACCCAAATTCATTGCTCGGCTTTGCGAAGCCGAGTTTAACGATGTGACGACGCGCCGAGGCACAGATATAGCGGACGATGATGATGATACTGATAGTGTTTTTGATCCGAAATTTAGAAAAGTGAATAGAATTGGCAGTAAATGGAAAATTTTTGATTGATTGGAATTTGGAGAGCAAAATTGGTAGTGGAAGATGCCCGATGTGGTGGGATAGCAACTCTGCCATCTCTCATACACGGGGGCAAAGGAGCACTAGAGTTATGGGGTTTGGCAGTGAAAACTAGCCCGGGAGGGTTTGGATAATGTGTAGGGATCTAGAGAAGATGACAATAGGTAACGTTAAGATTAGTTAGTGACAATGATACCTGTAGTGGGGACGCAGGTAGATTAGAGTGGATGATAATGACGTGGTATGTGCTTAGTTTAAAGGGAAGACGGGGAGCACTAAGTTGGCAGGGCAACAGGTAGTTCAGATGATGCCGTGTGTATGGTTAACAGGTGTGATTGCACAGGTGTGCAACTGGACAGGTGTATGGAGCAGTGTATGAGGGAGTGATGGTGATGTGTGTTGTGTTGACCAAATGGTCCAGGAAGGAAGGAGGGTGCAGGTGGCACCAGGTGTGATTGCACAGGTGTGCAACGACAGGTGTATGGAGAATGGTTGTGTGGAATAAATGGTATGGAGTATATGGAGTATTGGAATGGATGGTCGTGGAGTGAGTATGGTGGAAACTATGGAGTGGAGTGGATGGTGCGAAGGTGTGAGTGGGGGAAGGATGGACCCCCATCACGAATACCCGGGGAGGGTAGTGTAAGTGTTAGGTAGAGGGTATAGGTAAATTGTGGTTGGATATTGGCATCTGTGGTGCAGGTGAAAGAATGGTGTTTGGATGGGTGCATTAGTGTTGTGGAAATGGCTGGGCGTGTAGCCTGTTAGTGTGTGTAGTTGGTTTGGGCACTCCACCACTGTGAGGATGTCGGCCAGGTGAGGCCGCAGGTGGGCTCTGGGAGCCGGTAGAGTTGTTGTGGATGGGGCCCGAGGATCCGGAGGACGGAACCGGGTAGCCCAGTGCCAGAGGGCACCAAGGGGTGACAGAGCCAGGAGGGGCCTTCCCCAATTAGATAGGTTAGGGTGAGGAGCTAGGTAAGCTCGGGTGGCAACTGCAGTGGTGGAGGTGTGCAGGTGGGTAGACCTGCTGGGAGAGCTACACGCCCCAGTCCTGAAATTGTGCAAAGGCACATGGAGTTGAATCGGGGGAGTGAGACCCCAAATTGAGAAGCAGCACAGTTTGGGCAATGGGAATTGGTTTTTAGAACCCATAGTGTAAGATGGCCAATGGATTGGCAGGGAAAGACCCCAGGTAGTGCAAAGTGTATTAAAGTCATTTAGAAAGTAGTTAGGATGAAGATCTCCTCGCACCATCTGCATCCACTCACCTGAGGTGACGTACCTCCACACCATGCCAGGTGGTTTTTATTATTTTTGATGCAAATGTTTGGAATGAGAGACGCATCATGACGTGGGTGTGACATTGTGCTTTATTGTTCCATCTCTTCCTCCTTATGAGGATTGATGATGAATTGGGTGATGGCAAATTTTGGCTAGAGGGATTGTGGTGACGAATTTGGAATAGAAGAAATATGGGGAAGACGTGACAGTCGTGACGAATTTGTAAATGTGTAGATTTTGTAAATATGGGGTAAGGGCAAGGGTAGAGTAGGTGACAGGGGGGGTGTGTACTAACAGATCGTGCTGCAAGAGACGTACGGTAGGGACGAGCTTTCTCACTTCGCTCTCCGTATGCACTTCACCTTGCATTGCCTTATTGATGTGTACCCTTGTGACCTTACCCCTCGCTCATCTGTCTCTCCCTCCCTTTGTCTCCGACATGAGGACCTGTGCGCCACTGGGCGCCGAGGGGAGCGTGCGTGAGTCCGCCATTGTGTGCCCGGAACTCCCAGAACCAGCTGTCTGCATCGATGCACCACATTATGGACCACATGTCTGTGGCCGAGCACCACTTATGGACCCCATGGGTTGGGGCACGGCCCCTCTGCTGGAACCGGCCATGAAGGCCCGAAATCTTGCTGGCGGACCTTGATCACAGGGCACCGATGCCTCACAGGTGAACCACACTAGTCGGCCCTGTGGGCCATAAATAAAATAAATAAAAATGGACACGTTGGGTGCATTTTAATAGTGCAAATAGGCCGCCAGCAAAGGAAGATGACAACACCAGGAAAATAATAATAGCCAGCAGAGGGAGCCGAAGAGCAAGAGACCACCTGCAGGGTTAGGGGTTGTTGTTTTTATTTTTATTCATGAACAATGATGACTGTGCACCGATTGGTGCTTGAGGGTGTGTTTGGTGCGTTTATGGGTGCTTTCATGGTGCATTGATGCAGAGCAGACTGTCTCTCCCCCCCGAAAGAACAATCACAGGTCCTGGGTTAGTTTTGTAAATAAAAGCAGAGCCATTGTAAATAATGCTCCCCACTGTCAGTGTATAGTTTGAAGACCATTCCGCAATTCGGTTAGCTGTGGGCATGAGTCTGTTAGGTAGGGTGCAATGGAGCAGCGGGACATATTTATTTATGTTTTAAAACTGTCCCACTCAGGGACAGGTTAAAAGTAGAGGGAACTACACCTACGTGTCACACTAAGTTAAAGTTATAGGCCCGGGATGTGCCTAAGAGGAGGAGGGTGCAGTGTTGCGGATATGAGGAGTGTGTTTTTTTTATTGTGTTGTATTGTAGTAAATTGTTGTGAATTATTGTTTTATTCTGGACCCTCCTGCCTCCAGTGTTGTATAAAGGTCAAAGGGCGTTCCCGTAGTTAATTCCATAAAGCATACACGTTAGCCAATCATAGATTTCCCCCTGGTTGATAGTTATATCTTTATTATGTGTATTAGGGTAAGGCCTTGTCTCCCATTAAGATGACACTCCATTGCACCAAGTGAAATAGAGTAGATTCCTTTCACTTTCCCCTTTCATCATTGCCAAGCCTCGATTGCCAATTACATCCCCTCCAAAACCACCATTGAACATGTGCTCGGGTCGGGGAAGACGGGCGTGCCCACCCGTCGTAATCAAGAGCGGAGCCAGAGAGTCGCGCGACCAACCAGGGCCGAGGTGAGCACACCGATGGGCGTGTCCTGAAGGCCGGCGGCTTGATCGCCGGAGGCGTTATAAAGGCGCGCGCGCAAGAAGCAAGGTAGTGGTCGGTGGTGAGGAGTGATTGGACCAAGAGAGAGAAAGAGTGGTTGGACCAAGAAAGAGAACATAGAGAACATCCAAGGAGAGGACATCCCGGAAAGCACAAAGCCTGCTATTCGTCGCCTTGCTCGCCAAGGTTGGACTGAGCAGTAGTTAACAGCAAGAAGCCTGTTGTCGTCCTGGAAAAGCACGCAACGTCCACCACAGCAGCAGCAGACAACAGCAGCAGCAGCGGCGGCCACAGCAGCAACAACAGCCGCTTGGGGCCTGGACGGCGGTTTTGAGCAGGGCTGCGAAGGAACGGCGGCTGCTAAACGCGCCGATCGTGCTGCAGGACCCCTTGGACCTTCCTCTCCCTCCAGCCATCCACCTCCTGCCTTTCCATCCTTTTGTGTACGTGAGTTTGTTCTGTTTGTTTTGTCCCTGGGGATTTAATTAAGCTTGTATAAGGAATTTGCACTGTGTCTCTAATTCTTCTGTATATTATTTTATTATCTTTCCTTCTTCCTTGGTTATTTTTGAGCCTGTAAATAGTAAATAAATTATATTAGTATTTCCAACCTTTTTTTCGCCTTCTTCTTCACATCCGTGTCGCTTTTGTCTTTTCCATATTGAATAGCTGTGGCGCGATCCGGCCAACGTTCGGGGATGGGGTTAATCGGGATAACTGTTAGGCCGCGGTGCCATCCGCTCGGCAAACCAACATCCTTATCCGCGGGCCGTAACAATATTATATTTCTTGTAAATTGCGTGTAAAGATAACAATAATTAGGGGTACTTCTATGACCTCTAATAGCATGGTTCTTGTTTATAAGACTATAAGGAAACTGTTCAGCTAAAAAAAAAAATCAAAAAAAAAAATCACCTGTTCACCAGTACTACACCCTTAAGTGAGGGGCTGGCACGATAGCTGAGAGGTATGCGCACTCACCTTTCAGCTATATATCCTGCGTTTGAATCTCAACCCATCCACAAACTGTCACCTGGTTTTTCGCAGGCAGAGCCAGACATCAGTGCGTGTGCCCATTGTGCCGTCCCTCCGATAAACGTCAAACTGGGTGCCATGTCTGTTAATATTAGTTGATGGATGTTAAAGCCTTTCATGAACAAAGAGGAGGCAAGTTATCTCCGGCGCCATGAACTGTATTTACACATTCCTGCCCTGACTGCTGGGAAAGCAATGACAAACCACACAGCATAACCAAACTAGCCAATATAACCAAAACATAACCAAACCACACAGCATAACCAAACTAGCCAGCATAACCAAACTAGCCAATATAACCAAAACATAACCAAACCACACAGCATAACCAAACCAGCCAGCATAACCAAACCACACAGCAAAACCAAACTAGCCAGCATAACCAAACCACACAGCATAACCAAACTAGCCAGCATAACCAAACCACACAGCATAACCAAACTAGCCAACATAACCAAACCACCCAACCTAAGCAAACCCTCCAACATAACCAAACCAGCCAGCATAACAGAACCACCCAACATAACCAAACTCCCAACATAACCAAACCCCCCAACATAACCAAAACCACCCAACATAACCAAAACCACCCAACATAACCAAAACCACACAGCATAACCAAACTAGCCAGCATAACCAAACTAGCCAACATAACCAAACTAGCCAACATAACCAAACCACACAGACAAACCAAACTAGCCAATATAACCAAACTAGCCAACATAACCAAACCACATAACCAAAGCCAAGCAGCATAACAAAGCAGAACCAAACTAGCCAATATAACCAAAACATAACCAAACCACACAGCATAACCAAACTAGCCAACATAACCAAACTAGCCAACATAACCAAACCACAAAGCATAACCAAACTAGCGAATATAACCAAAACATAACCAAACCACACAGCATAACCAAACTAGCCAACATAACCAAACTAGCCAACATAACCACACCACACAGCATAACCAAACTAGCCAATATAACCAAAGCATAACCAAACCACACAGCATAACCAATCTAGCCAATATAACCAAACTAGCCAATATAACCAAACTAGCCAACATAATCAAACCACAAAGCATAATTAAACGAGCCAACATAACCAAACCACACATCATAACCAAACTACTAGCCAACATAACCAAACTAGCCAATATAACCAAAGCATAACCAAATCACACAGCATAACCAAACTAGCCAGCATAACCAAACTAGCCAACAAAACCAAACTAGCCAACAAAACCAAACTAGCCAAAATAACCAAACCACACAGCATTAACCTAGCCAACATAACCAAACCACAAAGCATAGCCAAACTAGCCAACATAACCAAACTAGCCAATATAACCAAACTAGCCAACAAAACCAAACCACACATCATAACCAAACTAGCCAACATAACCAAACTAGCCAATATAACCAAAGCACAACCAAACAACACAGCATAACCAAACCAGCCAACATAATCAAACTAGCCAATATAACCAAACTAGCCGACATAACCAAACCAAACAGCATAACTAAACGAGCCAACATAACCAAATCACACAGCATAACCAAACTAGCCAACATAACCGAATCACACAGCATAACCAAACTAGCCAACATAACCAAAACATAACCAAACTACACAACTTAGCCAAACTAACCAACATAACCAAATCACACAGCATAACCAAACTAGCCAACAGAACCAAACCACACAGCATAACCAAACTAGCCAACATAACCAAAACATAACCAAACTACACAACTTAGCCAAACTAGCCAACATAACCAAACCAAACAGCATAATTAAACGAGCCAACATAACCAAATCACACAGCATAACCAAACTAGCCAACATAACCAAAACATAACCAAACTACACAACTTAGCCAAACTAGCCAACATAACCAAACCAAACAGCATAATTAAACGAGCCAACATAACCAAATCACACAGCATAACCAAACTAGCCAACACAACCAAACCACACAGCATAACCAAACTAGCCAACATAACCAAATCACACAGCATAACCAAACCACACAGCATAACCAAACCACACAGCATAACCAAACCACACAGCATAACCAAACCACACAGCTTAACCAAACTAGCCAACATAACCAAATCACACAGCATAACCAAACTAGCCAACATAACCAAACTAGCCAACATAACCAAACTACACAGCATAACCAAACTAGCCAACATAACCAAACCACACAGCATAACCAAACTAGCCAACATAACCAAATCACACAGCATAACCAAACCACACAGCATAACCAAACTAGCCAGCATAACCAAACCAGTCAACATAACCAAACTAGCCAACATAACCAAACTAGCCAACATAATCAAACCACACAGCATAACCAAACTAGCCAACATAACCAAATCACACAGCATAACTAAAGGAGCCAACATAACAAAAACACACGGCATAACTAAAGGAGCCAACATAACAAAAACACACGGCATAACTAAAGGAGCCAACATAACAAAAACACACAGCATAACTAAAGGAGCCAACATAACAAAAACACACGGCATAACTAAAGGAGCCAACATAACAAAAACACACGGCATAACTAAAGGAGCCAACATAACAAAAACACACAGCATAACTAAAGGAGCCAACATAACAAAAACACACAGCATAACTAAAGGAGCCAACATAACAAAAACACACAGCATAACTAATGGAGCCAGCATAACAAAAACACACGGCATAACTAAAGGAGCCAACATAACAAAAACACACAGCATAACTAAAGGAGCCAACATAACAAAAACACACAGCATAACTAAAGGAGCCAACATAACAAAAACACACAGCATAACTAAAGGAGCCAACATAACAAAAACACACAGCATAACTAAAGGAGCCAACATAACAAAAACACACAGCATAACTAAAGGAGCCAACATAACAAAAACACACGGCATAACTAAAGGAGCCAACATAACAAAAACACACAGCATAACTAAAGGAGCCAACATAACAAAAACACACAGCATAACTAAAGGAGCCAACATAACAAAAACACACGGCATAACTAAAGGAGCCAACATAACAAAAACACACGGCATAACTAAAGGAGCCAACATAACAAAAAAACACAGCATAACTAAAGGAGTCAACATAACAAAAACACACGGCATAACTAAAGGAGCCAACATAACAAAAACACACGGCATAACTAAAGGAGCCAACATAACAAAAACACACGGCATAACTAAAGGAGCCAACATAATAAAAACACACGGCATAACTAAAGGAGCCAACATAACAAAAACACACAACATAACTAAAGGAGCCAACATAACAAAAACACAGCATAACTAAAGGAGCCAACATAACAAAAAAACACAGCATAACTAAAGGAGCCAACATAATAAAAAACACACAGCATAACTAAAGGAGCCAACATAACAAAAACACACAGCATAACTAAAGGAGCCAACATAATAAAAACACAGCATAACTAAAGGAGCCAACATAACAAAAACACACAGCATAACTAAAGGAGCCAACATAACAAAAACACACAGCATAACTAAAGGAGCCAACATAATAAAAACACAGCATAACTAAAGGAGCCAACATAACAAAAACACACAGCATAACTAAAGGAGCCAACATAACAAAAACACACGGCATAACTAAAGGAGCCAACATAACAAAAACACACAGCATAACTAAAGGAGCCAACATAACAAAAACACACGGCATAACTAAAGGAGCCAACATAACAAAAACACACAGCATAACTAAAGGAGCCAACATAACAAAAACACACGGCATAACTAAAGGAGCCAACATAATATAAACACACAGCATAACTAAAGGAGACAACATAACAAAAACACACAGCATAACTAAAGGAGCCAACATAACAAAAACACACAGCATAACTAAAGGAGCCAACATAACAAAAACACACGGCATAACTAAAGGAGCCAACATAACAAAAACACACGGCATAACTAAAGGAGCCAACATAATAAAAACACACGGCATAACTAAAGGAGCCAACATAACAAAAACACACAACATAACTAAAGGAGCCAACATAACAAAAACACACAACATAACTAAAGGAGCCAACATAACAAAAACACACAACATAACTAAAGGAGCCAACATAACAAAAACACACGGCATAACTAATGGAGCCAACATAACAAAAACACACAGCATAACTAAAGGAGCCAACATAACAAAAACACACAACATAACTAAAGGAGCTAATATAACAAAAACACACAGCATAACTAAAGGAGCCAACATAACAAAAACACACAACATAACTAAAGGAGCCAACATAACAAAAACACACAACATAACTAAAGGAGCCAACATAACAAAAACACATAGCATAACTAAAGGAGCCAACATAACAAAAACACACAACATATCTAAAGGAGCCAACATAACAAAAACACACGGCATAACTAAAGGAGCCAACATAACAAAAACACACGGCATAACTAAAGGAGCCAACATAACAAAAACACACGGCATAACTAAAGGAGCCAACATAACAAAAACACACGGCATAACTAAAGGAGCCAACATAACAAAAACACACAGCATAACTAAAGGAGGCAACATAACAAAAACACACAGCATAACTAAAGGAGCCAACATAACAAAAACACACAGCATAACTAATGGAGCCAGCATAACAAAAACACACGGCATAACTAAAGGAGCCAACATAACAAAAACACACAGCATAACTAAAGGAGCCAACATAACAAAAACACACAGCATAACCAAAGGAGCCAACATAACAAAAACACACAGCATAACTAAAGGAGCCAACATAACAAAAACACACAGCATAACTAAAGGAGCCAACATAACAAAAACACACGGCATAACTAAAGGAGCCAACATAACAAAAACACACAGCATAACTAAAGGAGCCAACATAACAAAAACACATGGCATAACTAAAGGAGCCAACATAACAAAAACACACGGCATAACTAAAGGAGCCAACATAACAAAAACACACGGCATAACTAAAGGAGCCAACATAACAAAAACACACGGCATAACTAAAGGAGCCAACATAACAAAAACACATGGCATAACTAAAGGAGCCAACATAACAAAAACACACGGCATAACTAAAGGAGCCAACATAACAAAAACACACGGCATAACTAAAGGAGCCAACATAATAAAAACACACGGCATAACTAAAGGAGCCAACATAACAAAAACACACAACATAACTAAAGGAGCCAACATAACAAAAACACAGCATAACTAAAGGAGCCAACATAACAAAAACACACAGCATAACTAAAGGAGCCAACATAATAAAAAACACACAGCATAACTAAAGGAGCCAACATAACAAAAACACACAGCATAACTAAAGGAGCCAACATAATAAAAACACAGCATAACTAAAGGAGCCAACATAACAAAAACACACAGCATAACTAAAGGAGCCAACATAACAAAAACACACAGCATAACTAAAGGAGCCAACATAATAAAAACACAGCATAACTAAAGGAGCCAACATAACAAAAACACACAGCATAACTAAAGGAGCCAACATAACAAAAACACACGGCATAACTAAAGGAGCCAACATAACAAAAACACACAGCATAACTAAAGGAGCCAACATAACAAAAACACACGGCATAACTAAAGGAGCCAACATAACAAAAACACACAGCATAACTAAAGGAGCCAACATAACAAAAACACACGGCATAACTAAAGGAGCCAACATAATATAAACACACAGCATAACTAAAGGAGCCAACATAACAAAAACACACAGCATAACTAAAGGAGCCAACATAACAAAAACACACAGCATAACTAAAGGAGCCAACATAACAAAAACACACGGCATAACTAAAGGAGCCAACATAACAAAAACACACGGCATAACTAAAGGAGCCAACATAATAAAAACACACGGCATAACTAAAGGAGCCAACATAACAAAAACACACAACATAACTAAAGGAGCCAACATAACAAAAACACACAACATAACTAAAGGAGCCAACATAACAAAAACACACAACATAACAAAAACACACGGCATAACTAATGGGGCCAACATAACAAAAACACACAGCATAACTAAAGGAGCCAACATAACAAAAACACACAACATAACTAAAGGAGCCAATATAACAAAAACACACAGCATAACTAAAGGAGCCAACATAACAAAAACACACAACATAACTAAAGGAGCCAACATAACAAAAACACACAACATAACTAAAGGAGCCAACATAACAAAAACACATAGCATAACTAAAGGAGCCAACATAACAAAAACACACAACATATCTAAAGGAGCCAACATAACAAAAACACACGGCATAACTAAAGGAGCCAACATAACAAAAACACACGGCATAACTAAAGGAGCCAACATAACAAAAACACACAACATAACTAAAGGAGCCAACATAACAAAAACACACGGCATAACTAAAGGAGCCAACATAACAAAAACACACAACATAACTAAAGGAGCCAACATAACAAAAACACACAACATAATTAAAGGAGCCAACATAACAAAAACACACGGCATAACTAAAGGAGCCAACATAACAAAAACACATAGCATAACTAAAGGAGCCAACATAACAAAAACACACAACATAACTAAAGGAGCCAACATAACAAAAACACACGGCATAACTAAAGGAGCCAACATAACAAAAACACATAGCATAACTAAAGGAGCCAACATAACAAAAACACACAACATAACTAAAGGAGCCAACATAACAAAAACACACAGCATAACTAAAGGAGCCAACATAACAAAAACACAGCATAACTAAAGGAGCCAACATAACAAAAACACATAGCATAACTAAAGGAGCCAACATAACAAAAACACAGCATAACTAAAGGAGCCAACATAACAAAAACACACGGCATAACTAAAGGAGCCAACATAATAAAAACACAGCATAACTAAAGGAGCCAACATAACAAAAACACACGGCATAACTAAAGGAGCCAACATAATAAAAACACAGCATAACTAAAGGAGCCAACATAACAAAAACACACAGCATAACTAAAGGAGCCAACATAACAAAAACACACAGCATAACTAAAGGAGCCAACATAACAAAAACACACAGCAAAATAAATGAATTATTATTATTATTATAACTAAAGGAGCCAACACAACAAAAACACACGGCATAACTAAAGGAGCCAACATAACAAAAACACACAGCATAACTAAAGGAGCCAACATAACAAAAACACACGGCATAACTAAAGGAGCCAACATAACAAAAACACACGGCATAACTAAAGGAGCCAACATAACAAAAACACAGCATAACTAAAGGAGCCAACATAATAAAAACACACAGCATAACTAAAGGAGCCAACATAACAAAAACACACGGCATAACTAAAGGAGCCAACATAACAAATCACACAGCATAATCGAACTAGCAACATAACCAGAACGGCACTTTGTAGAGCGCATACCTCCGCCAGGCTGAACAGTTTATGTTTTGTATCCCACTGATAGGCTGGATCTGGATTCAGACTTAAACCAAAATCGAATCGGCTTGTTCTTTTGACTTACCCAACTCATCCAGCTCATTTTGTTATAATCTGTCCAAAACTTTTTGAGATATCATGCTACATATCATAGTTGGCCCAATCACCAATGGTGAAGAACTAGAACAATGCGACTGCGTCACCAATATGCCTCCTCATAGACCCTGCCTGTGACAACGGGTAGATGCCCTCGTTGACTATCCTAAAAATATACATGTTTGATTTAAATCCCTTCAGCTGTTCTCAAGCATCACATTTTTTCAGCCATGACAGGTTTCACATTGATCGGTGAAGCGGTTTTGGAGAAGGGATTTAAAAAAAAAATTGGCTTTCAAGCTAATATGGCTGCCAGACCACATGACTTATGACGTCATCATTTACAAACTATATGCAGCAATGCATGGTGTTAGATGCTATTTATAAAGAATTTCATCAATAGCTATAAGCGGTTTCTGAGATATAATTACTTAATATTTCCCTTCAATCCAATATGGCTGCCACACCATGTGACTGATGACGTTTTCATGATCAACTTTTAATCACCATGCCTAGTCGATGACACACGTAAAGTTTCGACTCAATCACTTTGGTGGTTTGGGAAAAGACGTTTTCTTTTAAAGGTTTTAGGTTAAATCTAATATGGCTGCCAAACCATGTGACCTATGATTTCATAAATTTTATATTTCAATACAAATAAGTGATTATGTGCTTGCAATTTCAGACATTTATGGTTGGTATACCACTTCACCGATGATGTTATCATTATCATGCTTTTGCTCTCCTATGGAAGTACTTAACAATGTGCCAAGTTTCAAATTTTTCGATTCAGCGGTTTCCGAGAGATAATTTTTAATTATTTGTGTTTAACCCAAGATGGCTGCCATATCACGTGACCTATGAGGTCACAATTATGATTAAAAAAAGCTTTTTACATGGGTGTTACTCCTACCCTGAAAGTTTAATCTCAATCGGACATGTGTCTGCTGAGAAACGGACGGACGAACGGGCAACCCGAAAACATAATGCCTCCGGCCACCTTCGGGGGCAGAAGCATAAAAATTCTCTGATCCGGATGCGGATTTGAATCTTCACCAAAATGGACTCGATTTGTCCTTGTCACACACCCAACCTCTGCACCGAAGTCCGTTTACATGAATACACAACTTTTTGAGATATCGCACTATATATATATATTTTTTGCCCAATCACTCAATTTTGGATCACTCAATTCTCAGACCAAGATCAATATCAGGATCTACGCCAAAATCGAATCATTTCGTCCTTGTCACAAACTCAACCTCCTCCACAAAATTTCGTCCAAATTCGTCCACAACCTTGTGAAATATCCTGTTCACAGACAAACAGACGGATAGGGGTGAAAACATAACCTCCATGCACCTTCGATGACAAAGGTAACCACACAGCATAACCAAACCACCCAGCACCACCTTTTTGAAGAGGCTGCTACGGGCAGCATTGACGCTCTTTAGAGTATGGAATATTTATGATGATAAGTTAATTGAGGTGTAAAAATTTAAACATTAAGGTAATTTATGTCTTGTTTTGTAGTCTGAGCTCCTCACTAATGCGTGCATTAATTATGAGAAAGATGAATGATTTCCTGTTTGGTGTAACACTCAAGGTTTTGGCTTCTGTAGTGCTCCTCACATTTAGAAGCTGAACAATAATCCCAGGATTGCTATAATGGATGCATTAACGGAATTCGTTTTTTCACCACCTCTCAAAGGACCTATCAGACTGTCTCCAATGTTAGCAACTCAGGGCCATTGATTCAGGTTATGTTGCCTGTCATGTCATGGGAAGGCATTTGGTTGCTCTCAGGATAGCATTGTCTCTTTTTTAACTTTCATTATGGTTCACGGAGGGAGGCATTAATTGCTTTGCCTTATAGTCAGGTTCACTATGTTTTTTCGTTCAAAATCATGGTAGATTAGCAAACCTATACATTTTTGGAAACGTTATTACATGGAAAATCTGAAAATCAATGTTTACATTTGCCAATTCCGACCAATTCGATTCGACCAATTCGACCAATCGACCAATTCCATTCGACCAATTCGACCATTCGACCATTCGACCAATCGCTTCGATCGACCATTCGACCATTCGACCAATTCGATCGATTCGATTCGATTCGATTCATCGAATTCGATTCGATCGACCATTTGACCAATTCGATTTGCCAATCAATTTGACCGACCTTTGCTTGTGTGGAACGGACTGTGAAAACGATGCGGACTATATTGTCGGATACGACACACAGGACAGTGATGACGAACTCTAAATGGCATATTCTGTAATCGTGTATGTTTGATGCCATTGACTGCATGTGTATATTTTGCTGACTGCCTGTGTATGTTTGGTGATATGAATTATTGTGACACATTTTGATGTTATTAACTGCCTGTACAAAATGATAACATGTATTTGATTATGCAACTTATCGCGAATATAAAGACAGTATTTTGCAATTAAAAACCGTTGATTCGTGTCTTACCATTCCCCATAGCACTAATTTGATACTTTCATTGGATTCCTTGTCCCTGAAAATATAGGTTTAGTATATTTTAAAAAGTTTTTAGGGTAATTAGAGGCAGAAATAGAACAAAATATGTATTTTACAGTGGCCATTTTGAAAATCCAAAATGGCCGCCATACAGGTATCTCTCCAAATGTAAACATTGATTTTTAGTTTCCTTATGCTATAACCTTTCCAAAAATGTATAGGTTTGCTAATCTACCATGATTTTGAACGAAATATAATTTATTGACATAGTGAACCTGACTATTAGTATCCCACTTTTTGAAGAATCACTTTTCCATTACAATTTTTTTTTAAATTTTCAATTATTTATTTTCTCACCCAATTCTAAATTGCTTGAAGCACTTGCTCCCTTTGGGAGCGGCCAAGGAGGTTATGTTATTATCCTTAGTCAAACGTGCAATTCAAAATAACTCTCCAAAGTACCTCTCGCTGCGTATTTCAAAACACTTCACTGCACTGCAAAACGTGGGGACAGAAATACTGCAAAGGTTGGACTTGTAATACCCTCTTCCAACTGGAGTGACGCTATATGATACACATTTATTGCGTCGCACTCAAACCTCTTCCCCTTCCCCCCACTCCCCTCGCCCGACCCGAACACCTCCCCAAAGACGACAGGCAAAGTTAATTTTAAAAACGCCCCTATACACGAATTGGGATTATGCTGATGTCTGATTGTAATCGACCCAGAACTGTGGGAATAGCGTGTGACAAACACACAAAGAAACAAAGAAACACACATACACTTTAAATTGTAGTATGGATTTCACTTTTTAATTATTTAATTTTTTAATCATAAATTTTTTTCAATTGCTTAATTTTTTTCTATTTTTTAAAAATTGATTTAAATGTTTCAATTTTTCTTTTTTTTCAATTATTTAATCTTTTCCATTTTCAATTATTTTACTTTCAATTCTTTAAATTTTCAATTATTTAGTTTTCATTATTTAATTATTTAATTATTTATTGTTTAAATCGTTTTCAATTATTTTATTTTTACCTCCACAACCAAAGGTGGATGGAGGTTATGTTTTCACCCCTGTCTCTGTGTCTGTTTGTTACTTGCAGGAAAAGATTCCGTGGGGACAGAGATTCCGGCAAGTATGTTGGTTGGTTGGTTTGTCTGTCCGTCTGTCTGTCTGTTTGTGCGAAGTACTACGTCTACATCGTTGCACATAGCATCGCCATACTTTACACACATATTTGCCTTGCCCTGGAATAGACTGTGGCCAATTTCTAACTCTCTAGGCCCAAGGTCAAGCTCAAGGTCACCCAAAACGTGAAATCAGGGGGGTCGAGTTTTCATTTAAAATATATTTCAAACCACTATAACTCTAAAAGTACAAGAGATATGCATACACTTACTGTTACTGACATATAGGAAGGCACATACGACATTTCATTTGGCACCATGAACTTTGACCTTGAGTGACCTTGAAAGGTCAAACTCAAGGTCAATAAAAAAGTACATTCCAGCAAGTCCTCGGTCTCTGACCAATTTCTAGTCTGTCTGTCTGTCTGTTTGTGCGCAGTACTACATCTACATCGTTGCACATAGCATCAACATACTTTACACACATATTTGCCATGCCCTGGAATAGACTGTGCCCAATTTCTAACTCTCTAAGCCCAAGGTCAAACTCAAGGTCACCCAAAACGATGGTCACCCAATCATTTACGCCTCCCAATTGAAGCCCCGCCCTTTGGGCGGGTACCGTTGCTAGTCATATATAATGGCGATACAACAATTTTTACCGCTTTGCTTTGAAGAACGGGAATGAAGGTGGAGGAGCGTGTTAATATGTCAGGTTGAAGGCTTTGGGTGGTGAGGGGGCTTGAAGCCAGATTTTAATCTTTCAGCCGCCATGTTGGTGCTCGCCGTCACTGCGATGCGAAGCGAAAGACGCCTCAGAGCTGTCACATTCACAATCGCTATGTCGTATGTTCTCCCGATACGTGTTTCCTTCATTGTAAAAACTACCAAGTCAACAGTTAAAAGGATTTTTAGCCGATAGGTGTTACGACCTTGGCAAGAACGATGGAGACAGTGATCTGTTAGCCTATACACCGCCCAAATAGCTATGTATAATTCTCTCATGTAGAGATTAAACCCATGTCGTTTGAACTTTGGCAGAGGTCATTATTTACTTTTAATGACCCAAAATGGCCGATAAAAAGTACATTCCGGCAAATCCTCCATCTGACCGATTTTTCATTTGTTTGTCTGTCCGTTTGTGAACAAGATAACTCAAAAGGTTGTGGATGGATTCGGACGAAATTTGGCAGAGATGTAGCGTATGTGACAAGGACGAAATGATTAGATTTTGGTGAAGATCCGGATTCGGATCCGGCTACTAGAATAATTTTAAGTGATTCTTCACCATTGGGAGATAGGGCCAAAAACTATACATAGCAGGATATCTCAAAAAGTTGTGAACTAATTTGGACGAAACTTGGTGGACTGGTTGCATGTCTGAGACAAGGACGATTCGATTTTGGTGAAGATCTGAATATGAATTCGGATATGAGAATTATTTAATTTTTAAGTGATTGTTCACCATTGGGAGATCGGGCCAAAAACGATACATAGCAGGATGTATCAAAAAGTTGTAGACGGATTTGGACGAAACTTGTTGGACCGTTTGGGTGTCTGACAAGAAAGAATCGATACAATTTTGGTGAAGATCTGAATATGAATTCGGATATGAGAATTATTTAATATTTAAAGTGATTCTTCACCATTGGGGGACAGCGCCAAAAACGATACATAGCAGAATATCTCAAAAAGTTATGGATGGATTTGGACGAAACTTGTTGGACATGTTGTGTGTGTGACAAGGAAGAATCGATTCAATTTTGGTGAAGAATGTTTCTACATTGTATAAATTCTGTATTGTGATTTTCTGGTCTACTGTAAGATACAAAACGTAAACTGTTCACCAGGTGGAGGTACGCTCTCTACTGAGTGCCGTTCTAGTTCTATTATGTAATTATGCTTCCCGGAGAGAGGTATTAAGTGTTTAGACTTGGTGCCCATTGTGTCTTTTTGGGGGGGAAAAAGTTTGTTTTCATCATGAAGCAGAAATTCAATTGCTACCAATTGGCTGATATTACAAGTTGGCAATACTGGGAACCATCAGCTATCTCCGATCACAGCCCTCTAGTTCTGAAAGAGTTCAATGATTGCTGCACTTCCCAGTGTAAGAATGTTTTTATTTGTGAATATTTGATAGGTAGGCCCAAATACAAGGAAATTTAAGACATCATACCTGTATGTGATCAACACCTTATATATTTCACTAATCGTCTGATCTACTTTATTACACTAAGGGTGAGGTGAGGTGGGCAGTGGGAGCCAAGATGAAAAGTCATAGGTGAAAAACAATTCAGCTTTGAGGAAGTAAAACTTTCTAAAAAAAATATTCTCGTGTTCACAGGGTTCACCCCAATAGGACGAATGGCCTAAACGAGCTTTAATCTGAGGCGTATACCCAACATGGTGGTATTATCTTTCCGCGTGTGCGGGAAGGTTCGAGGCCTTATCTGATTAAAACACACACAGGGGTTAATCCGAACCCACAAACACAAAGATGGGACAGCAAACTCCACAATACAAGGAAAGTAAAATTAGACAAGTAATGATTTAATGAAAATAAATGCAAGTAACAATGAAAGGTGAGGTAAAAACTAAAATTCATAATTGAGACGTCTCCACTCAGGCTCGTATACAAACAAGGGGAAAACGAAAGTAAAAGAAAATAAATAATACTTTGGTAATCGGCCGACACTCAGCTTTGCATCCCCAAATGGCTGGTAAGGCTTGCTGGTCATTCGTCGACTCCAAACCACCGCGCGGGAAATGCACAAAATAGCGCGGAGTCATGCCCGTAGCCAGCTGCCAGCGTGAGGCAGGCAGGCAGGATCCTGCCTCCGCTTCCGGTCCGGTCTCAAGAGGACGCAGGCGTCACATGCTCGCCGCTTCTTCGACTGGGTCACTGTCTGTGGCTTGCTTTTTTGGTGGTCGTGCGGATTTTTTGGCCATTGAGTCTGCCCTCCGCATAGTCCCGGCTCTGCTCCCTGCTTCGCCTACCCGGCTCCTTCGCCTGCTCGCTGTTTCCTCGGGCACGCTCTCGTGGGTTGTGTCCTTCGCAGCGGTGTGGCGGCGGTTTTCCCGCCGTGATCTTGATTTGTAGCGGCGGCGGTTGATTACCGCTGCATTTCCCGCTTTGCTGTGATCAACCTTGGCCTCGTGATCGTCTCTTTGCTCCTGTCTGCCCTCTGCTTGGTCCCGACTCTGCTCCTGGCTTCACCTACCTGGCTCCTTCGTCTCCTTCGTTTCCTTGGGCCTGCTTCCGTGGGTTGGGACCATTGTTTCACCTCCTCAACCTTGGCCTCGTGCTAGCCTCTCCGCTCCTGCCTGGCATGGCTCTGCGGTACTCCGCCGCAAGGCTCCTTCTGCTCAATACCCGCTCCACCCCATCATGCATCTCTGCCATCAAATCAAATGGACTCCTCAGACGACCCAGGTACATTCACCGTGGCTCCGGTCGTAAGTTTGTATATGTACAATCAGGTCACTCCATCCCCGTCCTCTGGTCGGCTCAGCGCACTCCCACTCATCGTCCCAGCGCACCTAGTCACGGCAACGCACAAAATCGCACCTCCTGCCTGCGAACCCTGGCTAAATCACCTGAATTCATCCCCGCTGTTCAAAACAACATCAAGCTCACCCTGTTCAACACCCGGTCCCTCAACAACAAATGCCTCATCCTCAACGACTACATCCTGGAAAACAAACTGGACTTTCTCTGTCTCACCGAAACCTGGCAACAACCACTGGACTACTACACGCTCAACCTCACCACACCCAATGGATATTCCTACGTCAATAAACCACGCTCGGAGGGCCGAGGTGGTGGAATTGCCGTTATCCACCGTCAAGACATCAGGACCAGCCTCATCCTCATCGCCTCATCCTCATCCTTTGAACACCTGGCTTTTAAACTCTCTGGTCGCACGCAGTCAGTCATGGCTGTCGTCTACCGCCCTCCCAAACCACACCCATTATTCCTGTCTGACTTCTCCTACTTTCTGACCCAGCTATGTTCCCTCTCCCCCTCAATCCCCCTCCTTGGTGATTTCAATATCCACATGGACTCCACTGACTCCACAATAACCACTGACTTCACTGATTTACTCACCTGCTTTAACCTCACTCAACATGTCAACTTTCCTACACATATCCGTGGTCACATTTTGGACCTTGTCTGCTCCACTGGATTAATTTTGCACCATCTCTCTGGCTCCGACCTCACCCTCTCTGACCACTTAGCCATCACTATGACCATCAACATCCCCACCCCAACACCAAGACATTATCGCACTATCAACTTCCGTAAGCTAAACGCTCTTTCACCTACCTCATTCTCATCCACCCTCTCTGAAAAAATGTCCACTTCTCCCTTCATTGACCTCCACACCCCTTCCGACCTCACTGACTACTGCAACCACACTCTCTCCTCCTGCCTTGACCAGCTTGCGCCTGTAAAAACCAAAACAGTTTCTTTCACCCATTCTGCTCCCTGGTTTACCCCTGAACTCCGCCTGATGAAAACTCGTGCTCGCCAACTTGAAAGACTCCGCAATAAAACAGGTCTCACAGTTCACTCCCAAGCCTACAAGGACCACCTACAACACTACAAAGATGCCCTCTCCCACGCCCGCTCCGCCTACTACTCTCAAATTATCCACTCTGGCTCCGGAAACCCAAAAGCACTCTTCTCGACAATAAACAAACTCCTCCGCCCCCTGAACACCACCACCCAGTCATTCACAGTAGACAACTGCATCTCCTTCCTCTCTTTCTTCCAACGCAAAATTGACAACATCTACAACAGCTTGACCACCACCGCACCCGCTCCCCCTCCAACCACCTGCCCCCCCCCCCTTGTCCTGCCATCCCCTGTCTCGGTTCTCCCCAATCTCCCCTACTGACCTCTCTGAACTCCTCATAGGAATGAAAACTGCCACCTGCACTCTTGACCCCATCCCCTCCAGCTTTGTCAAGGCCTCCCTTCCTGCTCTCTCTCCACTTATCACTGCAACAATAAACTCCTCCCTCTCTACAGGCATCGTCCCACCATCCCTCAAAATTGCTGCTGTTACCCCCATTCTGAAAAAACCTGGACTCAACCCTGACACCCTAAACAACTTCAGACCCATCTCCAACCTACCCTTTCTGTCGAAAGTTTTGGAACGTGCTGTAGCCACTCAACTCAAACATCACCTCTCTGCCAATAACCTGTATGAAACATTCCAATCCGGATTCCGCTCCAACCACAGTACTGAAACTGCTCTCCCCAAAATCACCAACGACCTTCTCCTCTCCTCTGACGCTGGCAACCTCAACATTCTCGTCCTCCTCGACCTCAGCGCTGCCTTTGACACCATCGATCACACCATCCTCCTCACCCAACTTGAATCCACCTTTAACGTTACCGGCACTGCCCTCTCTTGGATTAAATCATACCTCTCTGACAGACGCCAGTTCATCTCCATCAATAACTGCAAATCCCCCACTGCTCCCCTCCCCCAAGGTGTCCCCCAAGGTTCAGTTCTTGGCCCCCTCCTCTTCATCCTTTACCTGTCCCCCCTCGGTCACTTAATCCGCCGTCATGGTCTCCAATTCCACTGCTTCGCCGATGACATCCAGCTTTTCATCTCCACCAAGTCCGTCTCCACTGACACCCACTCTATCCTGACAAACTGCATCTCTGAAATAAAATCCTGGCTTCAAATCAACTTCCTCAAACTTAACTGTGATAAATCTGAAATTATCATCATTGGCCCAAAAACGCTCACAAAATCCACCCATAACTTTGCCCTCAACATCGACGGTATCCCAGTATCCACCTCCCCTCTCATCCGGAATCTTGGCGTCATCTTTGACCAAACCCTCTCCTTCGACAAATACACTAAACAGATCACAAAGACAGCCTTCTTTCACCTGAAAAACATCGCCCGTCTCCGCTCATCCCTCTCCTCCATGGCTGCAGAAACCCTCATCCACGCCTTCATCACCTCCCGTCTGGACTACTGCAATAGCCTCCTCTATGGTTCACCCTCAATAATCACCAATGAACTCCAGTACATTCAGAACTCCGCTGCCCGTCTACTCACCCATCCCTGGACCCGTGACCACATCACCCCCGTCCTTTACAAGCTTCACTGGCTCCCCATCTCCCAGAGAATCCAGTACAAAATCCTCCTCTTGACCTACAAAGCCCTCCATAACCTGGCCCCATCCTACCTGGCTGACCTCCTCTCCAGACACACTCCCACCCGCAACCTCCGCTCTGCCGGTACCAACCTCTTGACCCCCCCCCCCATCCGGACCAAATTCAGATCCTGGGGGGACAGGGCCTTCTCCATCGCTGCTCCCACCCTCTGGAACTCACTACCTCACACCATCAGAGACTCCTCCTCACTCACCACATTCAAAACATCACTCAAGACCCACCTGTTCAGCACTGCATTCAACATTCAACCCACAGCATTTATCCCCTGACTATCACTTCTCCTTCTCCCTCCTTTTGCTTTAAATATTTCCCTATTGATTCTTGTCTTTTTGCAATTGTTGTTTTCATGTTTTGTTATGCATTATGTTTTGCACTCTGTCAAAGCGCCTTTGGGCTTCATGAAAAGTGCTATACAAAATAAATGAATTATTATTATTATTATTATCCCTCTTTGTTTCGCTCGTGACCCCCTCCTCCTCTGCAGAGCACCATCATCAACCAACACCTCCTCCTTCCACATTGCAAAAGTCACAAAGGCCCGACACGTCTCCTCACCAGTGCACCCGAGACAACAGCATCCACTCAAGACGAGAGCCAGAACGAGAGAGAGAAAGATGATGGCGAGACACCTATTTTTTTCCTTCGGCTCCCGGATCTTCCACGATGACGTCACATTTTGTCCAATCACCGAGCTCTACTCAATCACAAAGGCCAGGGCGTGGCCTCCCCATTACGAGTCGTCGGGTGGGCGGAGTCCAGTCGCTGTTCGGGTATGTTCAGATGACGTCGTTGGTCATGAGGCGGGATTTACATGCCGATCGGCAAATGTGGTGGTTGTTGGTTAGCCCTGGCGGCATTGTGAGTGAATGAGTCAATTTACAGTGCGATCGTTGTTTTACTGAGACTTTGATGTTCTGGCTGGCCGAATGTAATAAGAATATTAGGGAAAAACCACAGGGAAGCAATCACATACAGGAGAATTTAATCTTACATACCCTATAATTAATTAGCACAACTCCACTCGTGTGGAGACACCTAAACACTTACCCGGACATTCGATACTACTTTGATATGTCGAGACGGGTTCTTCTTTGCAACACTTGGAGCATGCTAATTTATACGATTCTATCTTGACCATGGTATTTCATTGTTTACCCCCACGGACGTAACAATCCGTTTTTTGTACAGTTCAGTTATTAGGAATTATGCACAATAATGAATTATAACTACAGCTATTAGGTTGATGAGATAATGAATTGTCGAGATTTGTTGTGATGAGCAGAATCATACTAAGATACACAATTTGGTATCTGTCTGTCTGTCTGTGTGTGTGTCTGTCTGACTATTTTTGACTGCAATATATCTGATGGTTACTTATCCAATCTCAACCAACCTGACAGGAGGACTAAAGGTCACAAAATGAAGGTTGTAGCGAATTAATATGCCCCCCTCCAAAAGGGGGTTTTCTCCATCAAGGGGGTTTTCCCCGCCAAGTGGGTTGCGTGTTGAGGTGTATATATGTCATGATAGCTTTATCATGGCGTTTTTCCAAGGATGCTTCTAATAACAAAACTAATGATAATAGCATAATATTAATATTATTACAAAACAATATTAATACTAATAATATCCCATCTCTCCAAGGGATGTTTCCTCCATGAACAAATGCCGTGTCAATGCTTGGTCAGGGTTGCCCAGATAGCTCAGATGGCAGAGCACTGGTACGGTTCACCAGAGGACCTGGGTTCGATTCTTGGTCTAGGCATGTAATTTTCCCACATATGTGAATTCTTCGCTACAATTAGTTATAATCCTGTTCAATTATTTAATGTAGAACTCTAGAGTTGCTAATGGAGTTGCTTCTACATCAATGACATGGAGAACAAGGACATTATAAGAAACCTATGAAACTATGCAATTACAAGGATATTAGTAGATGATGTTCAAATCAACAAATTATCAACGATACCAGTATGAAACTCAGTAGGAATAGTATTAGGGATCAAAAGGAACATGGAATTCCAGTCGGAATGTCAAACATCCCAAACTAAAACCTCTACAGATATTCCGCATCGCACAATCTCTTTAAGATATCCCATCCATATATTCTTCCCTATATGTCGTTTGTTTGTCAGTTAGGGTTAATTATACATGTATTAATTATACTTGACATAATTATTTTATTATATAGAGACATGGCCTTGTGTATGATGTCATTTCCCAATATATTTGCAGCATTGATTGTTGCTTTCCTTCTCATCTTCAGCAGCTCTCTCTTACTTAATTGGGGAATAATATCTTGTGCTTGTGTAGGATTACCAAATTTCCCATCATGACCACCACAAGAGCACACCTTCCATCGTCAACAACCTTCCCACACTGGTAATAAAAGTAGCATCGGCTTGAATCGCATTTACTCCCACATCAGGAAAAGGCTTCTCTTTGTAAAATGAAACAGCAGCAACAAGCGTATGGCTTACACATGATTTGCGACTTCCGCTTGAACAAGAGAATAATAGGATGGCAGGAGTTTTTTTTACATTTAATTTCAATATTCATGTTGCAATTTGACATGAGAGCTTGTCATAACAAAAATCCAAAGATGATCTACCGGGGTGCATTTTGCGGTGAGTTTAGCAAGGGAACCTACCCACGTCTCTCCTCCACTCCCTCCATATACAGTATATGAGTTGGGCCTTGAATCAATCATCGTTGAAGCCTAAAGATTCATTCTGAAGTCTACAATGTATCTGGCATACAGAAATTGGTCGCATCTGTAGCAGATTGGGCAGTGGTTTGCTTTGTTGTTGACCGCTTTTAAGTTTTATAAACTTTGAGTGCTCATATTTTAGTTTGTGAGAAGATGTTTTTGAGTGCTAACCCTAACCCTAACCATATCCACAGACACAGGCCCTGAATTTATTGTGCCCTATTGCTTTGCTGATGGCTTTATCTCAAGAGAGCATGTTGCACTTCACGAACAAATTGCATGTCATTGTTTGTTTTTTCCTTGTCAAGCAATTGTTGATATAAGAGAGAATCCAATGACACACATTTCTCTTTTATGAATAACGCTACTAAAAATATGGAGACCAATAATATTGTTTCAGAGTAAAAAACGTACTGCAGACAACTCTTTCAGTTTGCTATATCGTAGAGTGAAGCATCACCTAATAAGCTCATTATACATCACATTTCTTGTAAAGTATACTGTGGGTGTAGCCGTGTAGGTGATGTTTCCGAATACCACCTCCTGGCCTTCTTTGCTCCGAAACTCTGATTGATCGGCAAAGATTCTCAATTCCCTTGGATCTCTGACTAGGTTTACAGTGGGATACAGCTGTCCATGTGTAAAGACACTGGTGGGTAGCAAAACACCACAGGGATGAAAACTTTGTTCCTGCCTCTTGTTAATATTCGTAGGAGATGCAGGTCTAACTGATAACTGGCAAAGCTGCAGTTGGAAAGGCAGATCAATGTCAGAGGGAGAGAGAATAATCCTGGGGATGAGCAATGTGGGTCCATCCCTCTTCCATCAAACATCTGAGTGCGCTAGAAAGTGCATGAATACATTTTTGGTACTGGATAGAATCAGCAGCCTCACAAAACTCCAGCACAGTGATGATCAGACTTCTAATATTCAATGGTTCTGGGGTTTCAGAAGCATCTGCCAGACAGTGAAACCATTTGTTGTCTTCCTCGAGAAGATTTAAATGTTGACGTGCCTGATTGAATGTCTGACATTCCTATTTCTCTGTTGAATGCACGAATATCTTCAAAGTTGGTGGCACCTGCCCTATGATAGATGAGACACAGGTATAAGGTATCTCCTTGAGTAGGGTGAATTGTGTAGACTTTGCGTATCGTTTGCTGCCTACAGCCTGCTGGCATCACTCATCACTGCCAAATTTTGCACTTTTGTTGAGGGAAGTACTCAGGTAAGTCGCAATAATGTATATGGTGGGCTACACAATCTTCATTATTTTGGCAAAGAAAGCAGTAAGTTTTGCATCACCACCAATAGCTAAAGCATGCTCCGGATATTTAGGGTTGAAAATGATTCACTGCTCCTTCGTCAGATGCACAGGAAGAGGTTCATCTACGTGTGACCAGTCTTGTGTTGGAAAGGCAAAGATTCTCCAAGCTGCTTCTGAAGCCTTCTGAAGCAACATTGTTCAAGTCTTGCAATTTCATCTTCTTCATCTTGTAATGCGACTCCGACATCATCATCGCCAGGCAGAAAATATAATCGTAGCCTGATCAGAACCTTTAGATTGTATTTATGAAGGTATTTGACAGCCTTGGTTGAAGCACAGTATGGTATTCCACATTAATGTGAGAACATCATTTTAGTAGCGGTCATGGATTGTATTGGCGCAATGTTATGGTGTGATGATTGTGATCCTGCATATCTCTTCTGGATGGGATGACAGTTGCATTGTGTCCACCAACAGCAGGGATTCGCCACTTATTGGGTAGATAAGATATTTTTTTCCAAGCCAAGTGTATGCACAGATATCCATTTGAAACTACTTTGAACACTGACCATCAATCATGCATTCACAATCAAGCATGATCTCTCCGCACAGTCCATGAACCCTACATGTATTGACATAATCGTGCAGGTCACGTATTGTTGAGTGATTGGGGTTAGTCCATGATTGGAAAACACTAACTGGTTTGTCAATATTTTGCCAGGTGTGCTGCTCAACATCAAAGATGATTAGAAAATGACAAATCGAGAAGTTCGCCAGAATTTGCCTCCAGAGTGCCAGCAGGAAATTAATTATGAGAATGACACTCAATATTGATAAGCTCACCAATATTTACCTTTAGACCATCAACAGGAAATTTGGCATGTCAATGCAGATCAAGAAGTCCGTGCTGCACTTGCACATCACTATCGCCATCTCCAAGCAACCCCACAAAGCAGTCAGGTGAATACAAGTGTGCTGGACCCATTGGTTAGTTAATTGGTTAGTGCATCAACAGGACCTACATAAAATTTCAGAGGTTAGTCCTACAGTGGTCCAGTACACCTGTGGTCTGATGGAAAGTGATGTGTTCACTGCAATGCACTGATGTAGATACAGTAGGTGAATGAGTTACTGAAAGTCAGTCCCTGCAGACAGTCATACGTAATTTTTAATGGCAAGTCATCAGGTACGCAATACTTTCCTAATGGAGTCCTCAAGGCTCCTTCCTCTCTCCCATATTCTTTAATCTTTTCAGGTACAACATTCCACAACCACCCAAGAACATACAATTAGCCTCATATGTGGAGAATATAACCATAACCTCTACCCATAGCAACATCAACGGAGCCACAACATAACTTCAACCCTTCCTCAGCACCCTACAAACCTGGCTCACCATCAACAGACTAAAAGTAGCCCCTCAAAATAAGCAGTTACTCTTCTAACAAATTACACCAATGAACATAGTGCTGCACATCACACTGAATGACATCCCTATCCCACACACAAACCAAACAAAAATTTAAGCTTCTCTTTTAACACGTCCTTGGGTCTCTCCTGGGAGATCATTTGGTTAGGTCCGTGCAGTGGGTCTGTTTGAGCAGAACTGACTGGGGATAATGATCAACAACAACACTTTACTCAGTTTACCCACCAAAGCTCTTAAACGAGCCACCTCCATACATTTACAGCAGGAAAGACCCCTTAGAGTCACCACCAACCTGAATTTCACCCACGTGCAATACCCAGTATCCTATTTATAACCATTTATGCAATTGGCGTTGGTCTTCCACTTATGAAATTGCATTGCCTTCCTTTTGTTCTCTTTTTCAGGCTTAGACCATTTGGTGCCATCATCGGTAGTGGGCTGATCACCACATACTCTGTCCATAGACTTGACACTTGAGTACATGTCACTACTCAGAGAGCCCTCAATGTAGATCCACCCTCTCTATGCCTGTCCTCCAGCCCTAGGCCAATGAGCTCATCTGCGCAATGCCAATCAGAACCGCGCCCTTTACAAATGCCGGAATGAATCTGTGTGTTTGTCCCCCTTTCCACATGTCCGTCCACCGAAAGAGCACTTAAGTCACCCAGGAGGCCACCTAGACCTGTCAGCAGAGAACACCTCACCTATGTCTTCCATCGGATGATTGAAGGTGTGAAAAACAGGGCTGGAACCAAAAAACCCTAATCAGACCGCCCAACCTCCTATACCTATTGGGACAAGAGCCAGATCGCTGCCCCAGGTGAATCTCGGAGAAGATGCCACACTCGGACCCGCTGTTGGGCCCAAGAGAATCCCTGTGGAACCACCAGAAGAGCACAGACTTAACATCCAGCGAAAGCACCACCAACTCTCTCTCTCTCTCCCGAGCCCAGCTCTCTCTCTCCCACAAGCTGACTGTGGTTCCAATTCCGCGACAGTACTCAGTTCAATTGCTTTCATGTCCTTTGTATGATGTGTATGTATTACTGCTGCCTTGTTAGTTGCTCCTTTCTTGGCATTTAAGCTATCAAGCAGATCTGACTCCTGATCTACTAAATAATCAAAATGGTTTGTGATCCCAATGCTGAAACCCTCTTGCATTTTTGCTGACATGATGTCTTGCTCAAGTAATGAATTGCACTCTGATGCCGAGCGTTCGATTGCACTCTCATACTATAGCGCCATGCTTATACGGTGCAGTGCGAGAGGGCAGACACCCTCCCTCAGGTGCTATAACATAGATTCATGTGGATGTGCCTGTGGGAGGGTTCAGTGAAGGACGTGGACCAAAAACGCTTCCTGGAGAATCCACAAAGTGGGAATAAGTGTGGCCATTAAATTAGCAGTAGCAATAGTAGTAATAATTAATGTGACAAGAAAAAAAATTTGTTTGGGATTTATCTTCATTCCCTACAAAGATGAAGATAACCTTGTTGGTATCAAAATGGAAATAACGAAATGAAGTAAACAGACAAAAAGCCCAAAATTGGAGTCCATATCAATGCCAAATAAAAGCAATCTTTACACCACTACACCTACCCTGCATCTCTCCTGCCCTTCCACAATATGTGACTCCATTCTGTTCCTTGGCAATTCCTCCTTTTGTCAATTTTGGGCTGGCAGGCTAGCCTAGAGGTATGCACAGGCCTTTGAGCTGTCTTGCCTGTGTTTGAATTTCAACCCCAGCTAGAAACTGTCATCATGTTGTTTTGCATTTCATCAGTGTGTGTGTGTCATCCCTCGGATAGACATTTAAATAGGCATGCCCATCTGCTGGCATTCTCTCCTCGAGACCCTGAACAAATTCCAAATTCCTGCGCTACCAATGGAAGGAAAAGGCAAATCATTCAGTGCCACTCAGTGCCAATCACACCCTGCATGAGGCTGCTTTGACATCACCGCTCTTGCCTTCGGTTGAAGTACCAGAAGTTGTTTTCTTAGTTCTCATTGGCTAGGTGCTGTCGTGCTCCATTCTCCTTTCTTCCCCATCCACACAGAATATTTAAGTAGCCCACGGAAACAGTACCTGTCACTCCTTCAGAAAGTCTTCAATGCAGTTTTCCCCACAGTGCAGAATTGATACAGGTTGCATCCAGCTGGGGATATATCCTAAGGCAATAATTGATTCCACAACCAACTTAACTTTCCTCCAAAATGAGAATAAATCTCAATTTAATTACGCATTTGACGCCCAGTGGGTACACGTTTTCAAAATCATAACATATGTCAACTGGAAAATCGAATTCGATGCGGATGCGTCAATTGATATGCCTCCACCCCCGTGTTAGATGTCGACCCACTGCCACGTATGATCTCAATCAAAGGTCAACATGAAACATTATAGGTCAGATGAGAGAGAAAAGAGAGGCAAGTACAGTATAAGAGAGATAATTAGAAGAGAGATCATCAGATGTTTCATACTCGAGTTAAGGTCTGCAAAATTATGTTAAAAGGGCACATGACCTATGACCCGTTTAAGATAAAATTGAATAAGTTCATTTTTGTATCACAGTCCTTACTTGTGACAAATTTGGTTGAAATCCCTTCAGTGCTTCGCAAGTTATTGTAACTAGCAACGGTACCCGCCCTAAGGGCGGGGCTTCAATTGGGAGGCCCGAATGAAAAGGCAAAATATCAGAAATTGAAGGCTTTATTATTTTAAACGATTTATATAAACATCCGTTAAATCATATCACACGCAAATCATCAAAATCTAAACAGTATTTGTAGAATTTCAATAAAAGCCACATCACTGTTCATATCGGTAAATATTATTCCATCGTGTTTGAAAAAACTGGAAAATTGGAAAAACTGGAAATTGGAAAATTGGAAAAACAATATAGCCTAATTTACTCCAGGGGGTCCCAGGATTACCCACCCAAAATTTCGTTGCGGTCGATTCAACCGTTTTTTCGGTACCTGGGAACAGACGGACAGACAGACAGACATTTGGTGAATTATAGTAAAGATAACAAAGGTTTTAAATTACAGGTCACATGACCTTTGACCTTTTGAAACCCAAATATAAGCAGTTCATCTTTGTATTACATTTCCATACACTTGCCAATTTTGGTACTAAAAACTTTCAATGTTTCACAAGTTAGCGGTTAAAAATATCTTCAATTCAAGGTCACATGTCCTTAGAACTTTAACATTTTGAACCACAAATCTAATCACATGACATTTGTTCTTTGAACTTTCCCACATAATCTAATCAGTTCATCTTTGCATCATCTATATAAATAAAACACAGTTTGTGTGTGTGTGTGATACCGATAGACTCCTAAACGGAGAGGCTCACGTACTTGATATTTGGCATAGACATGGCCATTGAGCCTGGGACGAACATGGCTGACCTAAAAATATTTGAAGAGATCCATATTTTTTATTCATATTTACCTCAGCGCATTTCAGTGAGGAACATTATACACTGAATCTCAGCATGTGCCAAGCAGCTCGCTGATTCGCTCAGAGCGATCACGTGATGTTCCAGCCTCGCCGCCAGACCATTGAACTGAAAATATATAGAATGACCATTGCAATTCACACCACACAGGTGGAGATGCAGCTACCGGGCGCCATCTTGGTTGGCACTCGATGCTGGCGATGGCGATTTCCGTCATGCGTTTGCACGTAATTCAGAGCGAAAATTGATTGCGTTTTTTATTCATATTTAACGAAACGCATTTCAGCGAGGGACATTATACACTGAATCTCAGCATGTGCCAGAGCAGCTCGCTGATTCGCTCAGAGCGATCACGTGATGTTCCATCCTCACCGCCAGACCATTGAACTGAAAATATATAGATCGACCAGAAGTACCCGGCATTGCCGGGCAGGGGAGGGGAGGGAACGGGGGGGAGGGGGAAAGGGAGGGGAATGAGGGGAGGGGAGGAGAGGGGGCCGGGGGAAGGGAGGGAAGGGAATGGTGTGGGAAGGGGAGGGGAGAGAGGGTGGTGGAAGGGGAGGGGAGGAGGGGGAATGAGGAAGGGGGGAGGGGGGAGGAAGAGGAAGAGGAAGTGTCCTGCATCCCCCTTCTCCTCCCCTCCTCTCCTCCCCTCCCCCTCCCCCTCTCCTCCCCTCCTGCCCATTCCCCTCCCCTCCCCTCCCCTCCCCCTTACCCCTCCCCTTACCCCCTCCCCCCGTTACCTTTCCCCTCCCCCACCCGTCAATGCCGAGTACTTCTCCTAGTCTACTATATAAGAAAGATGTCTGTCTGTGTGTGTGGCTGTCTGTCTGTCTGTGTGTCGCCATTTTCTCAGAGATGTCTGAACGGATCTTCGTCAAACTTTCAGAGGTTCATTAGTAAGTGCGTGGAGTGTTTTAGGCCAAAAAAAAAGAACAAAAAAAACGATCGGGATTTTTGGAGTTAAAAAAAAAATCGCTTGATAGTGCCGAAGCCTTTTTAATTAATGATAGTTATATAGAAGTACACATTCGCATAAATAAATACAAAACAATCACCAGACATTTGTATACAAATAAATCAACCAATTCCGGAAGTGTACGAAGTTGGTAGTACAGCTTCTTCTTCTTCCTGATCAGCATCACACTTAACTCAGAAACGTGATGAACGACACATTCATCCACCAGCATATATATGAACCCCCTTCCTCTCCTGCCTCCCCCCTCCCCTCCCCCCTTCCCCCCTTCCCCCTTTACCCCCCCTCCCCCTCCCCTTCCCCCCCCTCCCCTCTCCTTCCCCCTCCCCCACCTTACCCCTCACCCCTCCCCTCCATTTCCACCCCTTCCCCCCTCCCATCCCCTTGCCCCCCTCTCCTACCCTCCCCCCCTCCCCTCCCCTTCCACCTCCCTCCCCCATCCCCTCCCCTCTCCCCTTCTCCCCTTCCCCCCTCCCCTGCCCCATTCCCCGCCCGGCAATGCCGGGTACTTCTGCTAGTATTACATATATAAGCCTGAACTTTACTCGGTGATTGGACAGACCAAGATTGGTCAAAAACCCTTCAGCAGTTCCCCAGTTATTGGGGTCGTGGAAATCTGCTACGCACACACGCACACATGGAAGGACGCACAGCCAACTGTCTTCGGCCTTCGGCTGTGGAGACATGAAAAGTCACAGAAATGAAATAATGATTTTGGCAGAACCATTGTCGATGACATAATATCGTATTATGATGATGCTTCATCTAAGATTATGATGGTTCTGCCATATATACGATGGTTCTGCCAAAGCACAAAAGTGAGAACAGAAACCTGCAAAAGGAAATAATGATTTAAAATAAATTCATTTCATTTTACCCGCAAGGCAGTAGTTTCTTACAACAAAGCAATGAACGGGGCTTATTTGGCGTTTCCAACTGAGCATTCACATCATGATGCCAGGATCACAGGCAGAAATCTCCCACACAGCATTAATGGGCTAAGGATAAAGCACCAACACGATGGCCAAACGGCCCTCCTCTTGTGTCCAGGTTCCTTGAATTTACTTGTACTATGTTGATTTTCCCATTCTCGCCGACCCAGAAGGCAAAAGTACGTTGAAACAACGCTATCCGACGTGGACTTGACGTTGTAGTCTTGTTTAATATTGCGACGTAATTTCAAGCGAACTTCAACACTGAAACAACATCGAATGAATGCTGGGAATGTCTTTGTAACTCAAGTCGAGGTGTGCTGATATATCTTAACGTCTTTGTCTTGCATGTAATATACACACAAGCACCTCCTTCAGTCATTTTGGTTCAAGGTCACTATCCTTTGTTTTCACTGACGTCACAGTTACCCATCTCGCATTGCGCGGCGGCCATTTTGATACCCAAGCTAATCTGTCCGTGTGCGCTGATATTGATTTGTTGCGTTGGTTTATGGTGAATGCGGATCGCAAAAAGTCTGTTTTATAAAGTAATTTTGTTTGTTTTGTCACGTTCATGTGGAGTGTGGTGCCATCTCGTTTATATTACGTATTGTTGCCCAACAAACACAGAACATTCGGTTTAAGTTTGCCGTGGACCAGTGAACTGGTGAACACCTGGGCAGTGGGTCAACCTGCAACCAACTACCTGTAGAACAGACTTGGAGTGTACGTAAGGATACGGTAGATCCAGGCTTGAGTATGGCTAGCAGTGCGAGTGCCAACCTTGGCTACCAAGAGACGCTCCCCCCGGACGTTCTTGTTCGTTACAAAGAGAAGATTTCTGTCATTGGGTGTGATCCTTATGGTCTATCAAATGATCAATTTGAGAAGAATGTGAGCAAGTGGCCTCAGATGACCCACATCGACGTGATCAACTACCTGTTGTTCAGCAAATCGGCCTATACCAAAGATGAGTTGAAGAAGTATAAATCCCTCGAGGCATACAGGTTGTACCAAGATGGATGGGTGTGACAAATCCTACACAAAGAACTGAATGATGCCACTTGATTCGATCCAAGGTATTAATATATTAAACAAACATGTATTTTGTAAAGCTGCTTGTGTTAATGTTATGGACCTGATTGATTAAGTGCCCTCCATTTGTTCAAAAACCACTGCAGTTTTCAGCTGTGCATGCATGTGTGCATACTTTGTAGACATGTGACGCACAGTGCGAAGTGAGTGCTGCCATATGTGCTTTGTGCGTATGGCCATAAGTCATCACCTATATTTATCATGTAAGCAACGAATACATAGCACGTTCTTCACATGATAAATCGAGATTCATTTTGACCGAGTTGATAAGAGTACATAACTTTAGAAAGTTTATTGGACAGTTTCAAATTCAATACTTTTATGTTCCAGGTTTCGCATTCCATGAAACATGTTCTTACTTACTGTTAACAAAATGCTCGGAGCAGACAGGTGTGCGATCCCACTGTGATTCTGTTTGGATGTCACTGCGATTGATGGCAGCCTTCCACAAACGCCGCCTCTCTTCACTTAAATTTCTTGTTTCCTCACCCTGATTCAGTAGAAGTTTGGGCGTTTTGTAAAACTTGACTCCTGGCCTAACGCCTGGCCTTTTTAGAACAACGAAATAGGCCGCAAATTGGCATGACTGGTCGTGAACAAAAACTATTTAATGTGAATCCGCTGACGACGTTGTTCGAGAGGGTATCAAAATGGCCGAGGTGTCCCAGGGCGCCCTGCGAGCGTGCTCCGATGACGTCACAAGAAAACAAGCAATTCACAAAACGGTCTGTAATTTACATACCTTTAGTTTAACGTCTTAAAATAGATTGAAAAGTAAAAATCCCCCTTTACTTTAAAGACAAAGCCCTTGAACAATGTATTCTACCAATTAATAACAGAATATATATATATATATATATATATATAATATATATATATATATATATATATATATATAATTTAGGGTGGGCTTCAAAAAAGCAAAATGCAGATTTTCTCCGGGACATGGTCTATTTTTGTTCCTTTTGGTGTCAAAGGAAACCACACCAAATTTGAATGGAATCCAATAATATTTAGGGGTG
>NC_136261.1:116501543-116624043 GCF_964187855.1 Myxine glutinosa | reverse complement strand
GTTGCAGACGCGGTTTTAAAGGTGTTAGGTTACCGAGCGGTTTGGTATTACCGCGTCCGAACAGTTACTCCTCAATTAGAACCCGATTCCACCCGAACGTTGACTAATCGCGCTACAGATATTCAATTGGGAAACCTCTAAAGCGACCGGAAGAGAAGAAGAGAGAAGAAAGACAGAGTTTGGAGGAAGAACAGATTTATTATACACACACAAGCAATATTCTAGAGCGACCAATATTATTTACAGCAATAGATGGAAGAAGCAGTAACACAGTGCATTGTTAACTTATTCTATTTTATTTACTTAATCCCCAAGACAAACGAGTAGGACAGGACGTTCACACTCACACGGTGGATATTGCAGGCAGGTAATGGCTTGAGGTAGATTGCTGGAGAGGGAGGCAAAGTCGGAGGCAGTGGTTTTCAATCCCTCCCGGTTTTGGCGGGAAAACCCTCCGTCGTGTAGCTGCGGCCGTCACGCGCTGGCTCGGTACCCCTGCTCCTTTTCTTTGGGGTGGAGCCGTCTCCCACCGTTCAGCGCGTCTCTCCAACGACCAGGGATATTGCAGGCAGGTGGTGTTTGCGGTGGATTGCGCTCCTCTCTCAGGTCATCTCCTTGGTGTCAAAGCGCATTTCTCTCCACTCCTCAAGCAGTCCCTTGCACTTGCTTTTATTACCTCCGGCGGAATTAAGCCGCCGGCTCCGAGGGCACGCCTACCGGGTCACTCACCGCGGTGCTGGTTGGCTGTTAGGGCCTGTTCACTTCTTCCCTCTCATGACGAGGTGGAGACACGCCTTTCTTCTCCGACCCTGTTTCATGGCCAATGGCGGATTGAAGGCAACCGACCAAAATGCAGAAGGCAATTGGAAAGGAGGTTCTGGGGAAATTGAATAGGGCCTACGCTTATTTTGTTTGATACAATGCAAAGTCAATCTAGTGGAAAACACATACTTAGCCTACATGGAATAAGGAAATACACTATTTAAAAGATATATCGTGACCTGCGTGTATGTTCTATGAAATTAATTAGGAGGACGGCTGCGACCATTGTTTACATTACCATAACAAAACCATACTCTTCACATTCGTTACCCTTCCTCCAAAATTGTTACACTCCTCAAAACCCGTTACACTTCTCAAAACCCGTTACACTTCTCAAAACCGTTACACTGCACCCTCCTTTCTTCAGGCACGTCCTCGGGCCTACTAGACTTAACTGAGTGTGACACGTAGGTGTAATTCCCTCTACAATTAACCTGACCCTGAGTGTGACAATTTTAAAACACAAATAAGTATGTCCCCCTAGTGCATTGCATCCTGTCTAACAGACTCAAGCCCACAGCTAACCGAATTACGGAATTATTCTGAAACTATACATTTACGGTGGGGAGCATTATTTACAATGACGTGATTTCTTATTTACAACGCAACCCAGGACCTGTGTGTTTTTTTTTTCTTTTTAGGGAACAAGAGAAAGAAATTCCTGTTGGGAGGGAGGAGACAGCACGCATTGCATCGATGCACCAGTACCAATACCACCAAAGCACCCATAAGCACCACAAAGCACCAAAAGCACCAAAAGCACCACAAAGCAGCAAAAGCACCACTCGGTGCGCAGTCACCATGGTTCATAATAAACACAACAAAACAACTGGTGGTGGTCTTCTCCTTGTCTGCTGGGCCGATGTTCTTCCTGACGTCTTCTGGCTTCATGCGGCCTATTTGGACATAATAAAAAGCACAACTTGTGTTCGTTTTTTAAAAATTATTATTTAGGGCCTCAGGGGCCAACTAAGGGTGGTCCACCTGTTTGGCATAGGTGCCACCTTACCGAGGTCCGCAAGCAAGATTCTCTGGCCACTATGGCCGGTCTCCAACAGAGGTGCCCTGCCCCAGAACCTGGGGTCCATCAAGTGGTACTTGGCCGCAGAACAGCGGTCCATAAAGTGGTACATCAACGCAATGCGTGCTGGTTCTGGGAATCTCGGGCGCACAATGGCCACCTCACGCACGCTCCCCTCGGCACCCAATGGTGCACAGGTCATGTGGGAGACAAAAGAAAGACAATGAGCGAGGGGTAAGGTCACAAGGGTACACGTCAATAAGGCAATGCAAGGCGAAATGCGTACGGAGGGCGAAGTGAGAAAGCTCGTCCCTACCGTACGTCACCCCCCTGTCACCTACACTCACCCCTTGCCCTTACCCCATATGTACAAAATCTACACATTTACAAATTCGTCACTACTGTCACGTCTTCCCCATATTTCCCTTATACCAAATTCGTCGCCACAATCCCTCTACTTCAAAATTTGCCATCACCAAATTCATCATCAATCCTCATAAGGAGGCAGAGATGGAACATCAAAGCACAATGTCACACCCACGTCATGATGCGTCTCACAATCCAAACATTTGCATCATAAGAAATAATCAAAACATGGCATGGTGTGGAGTACCTGTCACCTCAGGTGAGTGGATGCAGATGGTGCGAGGAGATCCTTCATCCTAACTACTTTCTAAATGACATTAACACACTTTACACTACCCGGGGTCTTTCTCCGGCCAACCCATTGGCCCTCTTACACTATGGGTTCTAAAAACCAATTCCCATTGACCAATCTGTGGTGCTTCTCAATTTGGGGTCTCACTCCCCCGATTCATCTTCCAGTGCCCTCGCACAATTTCTGGGCCGCGACGCGTAGCTCTCCCAACAGGTCTACCCACCTGCACACCTCCACCACTGTAGTTGCCACCCGAGCTTACCTAGCTCCTCACCCTAACCTAACTAACTGGGGACAGCCCCTCTCCTGGCTCTGTCACCCCATGGTGCCCTCTGGCACTGGGCTACCCGGGTCCGTCCTCCGGATCCTCGGGCCCCATCCACAACAACTACTACCGGCTCCCAGAGCCCACCTGCGGCCTCACCTGGCCGACATCCTCACAGTGGTGGAGTGCCCAACCAACTACACACACTAACAGGCTACACGCCCAGCCATTTCCACAATACTAATGCACCCATCCAAATACCATTCTTTCACCACGCACCACAGATGCCAATATCCAACCACAATTTACCTGTACCCTTTACCTAACACTTACACTACCCGCCCCGGGTATCCGTGATGGGGGTCCACCCTTCCCCCATTCACACCATCCACTCCACTCCACAATTTCCACCCTACTCACTCCACGACCATCCATTCCAATACTCCATACCATTTATTCCATACACCTGTCCTCCATTCACCTGTCGTTGCACACCTGTGCAATCTCACCTGGTGCCACCTGCACCCTCCTCCTCTTCCTGGACCATCTGGTCATCACAATACACAATCACCATCACTCACTCATACACTGCTCCACACACCTGTTCAGTTGCACACCTGTGCAATCACACCTGTTCAATCACACCTGTGCAATCCTCACACACACGGCATCATCTCAGCTAACTCCTCCCCTCTGAAACTTGCGCTTCCCAGTCGTCCCTTTAAACTATTGCGCTCCCACGTCATTATCATCCACACTAATCTACCTGCGTCCCCACTACAGGTATCAGTCACTATCTAATCTTATCGGTACCTAATGTCATCTTCGCTAGATCCCTACACATGATATATCCTAACCCACCCGGGCTAGTTTTCACTGCCATACACCCCATAAGCTATTGCGCATTTGCCCCACCATCTGTGAGGGATGGTGGATTTGCCATCCCACCACATCGGGGGTCTTTCACTATCAATTTTGTTCGTCCAGATTCCAACCATCAAAAATTTTCTATTTACTGCCAATTCTACCCGCTTTTATAAATTTCGTACCAAATCACTATCACAGTCCGTCTACTTATTACATCCTCTCGGTGCGCCAATTCACATCTACAGCTCGGCTTCGTACAGCCGAGCTATGAACGCGGGTTCCTTTGTGCCCGCCGCTGGATACGTCCCGCACCCGGTGCAGGGACGGAGGCTTACCCGGGCCGAGATCCCACGCACCACCTCGGCGTGGAACCATCCAATGTCCCGATCTCGACCTGCCGGCACGTCTCAATAGAAAGTGGTCGCCATGACGACCCTTTCTATCGGGCTGCCCGACGCGCACCGAGGGCCCGATTCGGCTATAAGTCGTTCTAACCTTTAACCCGTTTATCGTCGACGCCTCACCTGGATGCTTACAAGCATACGCTACCCCTTTCGTTCTCATACATGCAGCCGTTCCCATCCTCCTCGTCGTACCTTCTCTTACACACCC
Organism: Myxine glutinosa; assembly: GCF_964187855.1. Classification (NCBI taxonomy): domain Eukaryota; kingdom Metazoa; phylum Chordata; class Myxini; order Myxiniformes; family Myxinidae; genus Myxine; species Myxine glutinosa. The sequence continues at coordinate 116,619,798 of NC_136261.1, read as the reverse complement.
AGGTACACTCATTCCGCTCACCGACTTGGTCACACACCTGACCACTGAACACTTTGGCACACATTCGTCGCTCGCACACCTCACCAACACACCTCTTCGCGCCCCCTCCTCGGTCACTTCCTCTGTGACAATCACAGGTGTGCTCTCATTCACACACCCAACCACGTGCCTCACTACCAACTCAAATGTGCCTTCCCACACACGCTCTACCATTCCAGGTGTGCATCCTTGCTCACCTGTCACAACCAACTCACGCTCCGTTTCACTCTCACTACTCTCACCTCCACTCTTGACAGCGCACTCACCCTTACTCTCGACGGCACACTCTTTCCTCATGCACCCGTCCGTTACACACCTTTCTCGCGCACACCCTCCCGTTACATCCTCTGTAACACTCACCACAGGCGTACACTTCCTCGTTACATCCTCTGTAACACTCACCACACCGCGCTTCCATGTACCCCCTCGCACACGCGCTTCGACCAACTCACTCTTGACAGCACACTCACTCCTCATGCACCCGTCCGTTACACACCTTTCTCGCGCATCCTCTCGCGCACACTTTTTCGTTACTTCCTCCGTAACACTCACCACACCGCGCTTCCCTGTGCTCCCTCGCACACGTGCTACGACCGGCTCACTCCTGACGGCACACTCACTCCTCGGCGTGCACTTTTTCCTCACACACCCCATGGTCGGACATTCTCGCACACCTCTTTCTTCGCACACCAGACCTGTCGCACACTTCACCAACGGCCTTTCACGAACACCCGGATCCAATCCAATCCCCAAGCCGACTGAAGCTTTCCTCACATCATATACATTGCCACCCACCTTGGCACCTCGTCGCACCTCCTCTGCCACCTGCAAACTTTTTATTTGGTTAGTGAGCACCGCATCATGATTTGAACACAGACCTTGCACATATTCCATGACTTCCTCCTTTATCTCCCTCTTAGTTTCTGTCCGTCCCTTCTTAATTTCACTCACCTCTTCTTCCACTTCCTCTAATTGTTGTTTAACCTCTTTTATTTCTCGGTGCGTCTCTTCAAGTTCGTCCTCTAAGGCTACCGTGACCGTCTCTACGTGCCTCCTCACCTCCCGGTCCTTCGTCTCCATTACTTCTGTCACCTCGTCCACCCTCATTGTCAGTTCCTCCCTTACCATCTGACATTGCCTCTGCGTCACTATTAATTCATTTTTAATTTCTTTTTGTGTCGCCTTCAACCCTCCTAGTACCGCAGTGTTCCTTTGAACCTGCTCCGTTAACTTAGTTTGTCCCTCTGTCAGCTGTTCCACCTCCTCCGTCAGATCTTCTATTCCCCCTTGTAACTTAGCCGTATTATTTCTCACTTCTTTCTCTATACGCTTTTCTCCTCGCTTTACCTCCTCGCGTAGCCCCGAGACCTCCTCGCTCATACCTCGTCGTATCTCCTCCGTCTCCTTTGTAGATGCCACCCTCATCTGTCCCAATTCATCCCTCTGAGCATCCAGTTTGGTTTCTACCCCGATTTTTACCTCCTCTATCTGCTCTCCCATTTGTTTAATTTCTCGGGCGGATTGCTCCCCTATCTCCCGCAATTTGTCCTCCATCCTATTTTCTAACCCCATTAACCCATTTTTCACCCCCTCTAACTGATTCTCCTGGGCAGCCATTCTGTTTTCCACCCCCGTTAACCCATGTTTCACTCCTTCTATCCCATTGTCTAACCCCTCAAATTTCTTGTCTAACTCCTTAAAATTATTGTCTAACCCCTCAAATTTAGCTTCTAGCCGTTCCCCCATTTCCCCCATTTTGCCCCCCATTTCCCCCATTTTGCCCCCCATTTCCCCCATTTTGCCCCCCATTGCCCCCAATTGCTCACCCTGAGCCTCCATCCGGTTCCCCATTCCTAAAATTTGGTTTCTCATCCCCCTGTTCTCTTCCCTCTCCTCTTCCGCCTTGACCATGAAGGCCTGCATCTGCTGCATGAATAGGCCCCAGTTCATTGGTGCTGCGGCCGCTGCTACGGTCACGGGCGCGGCAAAATTTGGTGCCGCTACACCCACGTACGCGAGGACGCCATTTTGCGCGTCTGACACTCCCTCAACCGCCTCCTCATTGCTCTCCTCCTCCCTTTCTTCCTCATACATTTCCCCTGGTTCCTGGGTTACCCCTAACCCGTCTATCTCCCCCACCGACATCCGATCGCCTTTATTGTCCATGGCGCGATCTCAAAATTCGTGTTTTTATAAAACAACTCAATTTCGGCAGCTCGTAATTTTGACCAAAATTTTTTTTAAAAATTTGGGCCTAACAAATTTAGTCCCAGGTCCGAATCCGACTCCTCGACACCAATTGTTGCAGACGCGGTTTTAAAGGTGTTAGGTTACCGAGCGGTTTGGTATTACCGCGTCCGAACAGTTACTCCCCAATTAGAACCCGATTCCACCCGAACGTTGACTAATCGCGCTACAGATATTCAATTGGGAAACCTCTAAAGCGACCGGAAGAGAAGAAGCGAGAAGAAAGACAGAGTTTGGAGGAAGAACAGATTTATTATACACACACAAGCAATATTCTAGAGCGACCAATATTATTTACAGCAATAGATGGAAGAAGCAGTAACACAGTGCATTGTTAACTTATTCTATTTTATTTACTTAATCCCCAAGACAAACGAGTAGGACAGGACGTTCACACTCACACGGTGGATATTGCAGGCAGGTAATGGCTTGAGGTAGATTGCTGGAGAGGGAGGCAAAGTCGGAGGCAGTGGTTTTCAATCCCTCCCGGTTTTGGCGGGAAAACCCTCCGTCGTGTAGCTGCGGCCGTCACGCGCTGGCTCGGTACCCCTGCTCCTTTTCTTTGGGGTGGAGCCGTCTCCCACCGTTCAGCGCGTCTCTCCAACGACCAGGGATATTGCAGGCAGGTGGTGTTTGCGGTGGATTGCGCTCCTCTCTCAGGTCATCTCCTTGGTGTCAAAGCGCATTTCTCTCCACTCCTCAAGCAGTCCCTTGCACTTGCTTTTATTACCTCCGGCGGAATTAAGCCGCCGGCTCCGAGGGCACGCCTACCGGGTCACTCACCGCGGTGCTGGTTGGCTGTTAGGGCCTGTTCACTTCTTCCCTCTCATGACGAGGTGGAGACACGCCTTTCTTCTCCGACCCTGTTTCATGGCCAATGGCGGATTGAAGGCAACCGACCAAAATGCAGAAGGCAATTGGAAAGGAGGTTCTGGGGAAATTGAATAGGGCCTACGCTTATTTTGTTTGATACAATGCAAAGTCAATCTAGTGGAAAACACATACTTAGCCTACATGGAATAAGGAAATACACTATTTAAAAGATATATCGTGACCTGCGTGTATGTTCTATGAAATTAATTAGGAGGACGGCTGCGACCATTGTTTACATTACCATAACAAAACCATACTCTTCACATTCGTTACCCTTCCTCCAAAATTGTTACACTCCTCAAAACCCGTTACACTTCTCAAAACCCGTTACACTTCTCAAAACCGTTACAATATATATATATACATATATATATATATATATATATTTATATATACATATATATATATATATATATATATATATACATATATATATATATATATATATACATATATATATATATATATATATATATATATATATACATATATATATATATATATATATATATATATACATATATATATATATATATATATATATATACATATATATATATATATATATATATACATATATATATATATATATATATATATATTGTTACGGTTCTCCGCCGCCCTTCTTCCCCTTACAAAGGGGGGATTAATCCCCTTGTTCTTCCAGGGCTTGACGGAACCGAGACTTGAAACGCCCCTTCCGGGCAAACGCAAAGTAGGGTTTCGGGACCAAGTCTCACTCGTACCTAATGCCCTGCGCCGCCACGGAAGCGAGGAAGCAAGCCTCGCACGAGCCACGTGTGGTTTAGGTATGCCGAGCGGATTGAGTACCATGTGGTCCATGCAGTTTAGGTAGTGGAACCCGATTCGAGCGTTTCTATTCGTACCACGCTTAGCCAATGAGGAATCCACAGGAACGATCGAATGGAAAAGGAAGAACACAGGTTTAATTATTCCCACACGTATATACAGTTATCGGGACACAGAGACACAGAGCAGCACTTATCTTAGACTCAGAGTCAGTCTTATCTTATCCCCGGACTCAGGCCCATCACACTCACACAGGGAATTGCAGATGGATTGATGTCCCAGCAAGACGCGTCGACGTGGTCATCCAGGAACGGACCCGTCTGGCTCTCCACTGTCCTAGCACGTCCCGCGAAGATGGCAGCAGGCGGTGGAAGGAATCTCGTACCGTGTCTCCCTAACAAAGGCAGCCGATGAGATGGAACGGCAAATGCGGGACTCTCAGCGTGGCTGGCGATTGCACAGCCGTTATCATTCGCGCGACTTAATGCACTGCATGCGGATCGGCTTCCAACTCAACCGAGCGTCACTTTATAATAGTGCGTATTCCGATTTATGCGCGTCTTTCTTCACGCGCGTATCTCTCACAGTCCTTGGACGCTCTCAACCCCTGCTCGGCAACGATTCCTCCGGGTTGGTCAGTGCGCGCGAGTTCTTCCTGGGCAGCAGTCCTCTCGGGGACAAAGTCCTTTTACTGCAAGTCCTTTTACTGCTGCGAGTCGAGTCCTCAAGTCCTCTTGGGGGCTTTGTGCAACGCTTATATAGATAAGCCCCCGAACCCTCTCAAACCCCCTCGAACCTTCTTACCACGCACTGTGACGCAGTGCTGCTGCCACCACCTCTAAGCCCTGATTGGCGGCTCGTGCTTACCGTCAGTGCCTCTGCCGCCCCTCTTTCGGCTCCGCCCCGACCCTCCTAGGCCTGCCTCGTGTTAATTCGCCCAAAATGAACCAAAGTCAGCGCAAAGGGGCATGAGGCTAGGGAGGCTGGAAAGTCGGTAGAAGTAGGGCCTATTCTCCTGACTCTACTCAACGCAGAACTAACCTAGGAAAAGGACTAAGCTCACAAATACGAAGAAATAACTACACTATTATATCGCGAGGCTACATGTTGCTTGTGTGACTAACTATGAGGGGGAAATTTTAACCTTTATTATACTCACTGTACAAACTCAAAACCGCAACACTACCCCTCTCCCTCGTCAGACTCGTCCCTGAGTTGAACCTACAAAAATTGGAACGACCGGTTTTGAGAAAGATCTGGGACTAACCTTTACATTTACATGTGACATATAGATGTGGTTCCCCCTAACATTTACTCTAACCCGTGTATGCGACAGTTTTAAAACACTAAATATGTCCCACCGAATGCATTGAGTAGCTAACTAACAGAATCACGCCCACAATTAACCGAATCCGGAATTGTTTTCCAACTAAACATAGAGCCGGTGGGCAGCAATTTATATACAAGCACAAAACCTACTCCTTATTTACAGTTCTATGACCCAGGACCTGTCCTTTTTGGAAAGAAGATTGGAGGGGAGAGAAAGCACAGCAAAGTACACAAACACTCTCAAAAATCACATTTTTGCTGCTTGCCTCTTGCATCTTCCTGCTTGCATCTTCTGTGTGCATATATCAAACCGGCAAGCCCCCGGACCAGCATACAGGCCATTCCTGCTGTTCGGGGCTAAGTAAACTTACAATTCTTCTCGTCCCTAGCACACAATAATAAAAATGCACAAAGACTGTGTTTGTCGTATTTTGCCATCAGGGCCAACCCTATGTGGTCCGATTACGTGACAGTTATGCCACTCAAAACAAGTGGTCTGAAGATGCAAGGTGAGTTTGCAGCAAGGTGCTACACAGGTGAGGTGTAAGGCCACAAAACTTGTGGTCCATAAGTGTAATATGTGCAGCAAAGTGTTTGTGGCAGCAGGGTGCTGCACACATGCAGCAAAGTTATAACAAATGAAAAGAATATGGCAGCAAGGTGCTGCACAGTTAAAGCTGCACAGATGTAGCAAAGTGCAGCAGGGATGCTGCACAGGTCGATGGTGCTGCACAGTTCCACATCCAAAATGGTCCTGGGGTGGGGGGAGAGACAAAGCACGACCAGCAAAGCGGAAAGGGCACAAAGGTACACAGCAAAACAAGGTAATGCAGCATGAGGGGCATGGAGGAGCGAGCAGAGCAAGCTCGTCCCGAACCGTTCGTACCCCCCAATGTCGGCTTACATTACCCTAGCCCTTCCTGGTATTTACAAATTCAAATTCGTCTCTACGTCTTGTCTCCCATATCCCCCTCTAATCCAAATTCGTCTCCCAATCCCTCACAGGAAGGAAGGGATGGAACAAACACAGTGTCCCATTACGTCATGATGCGTCTTACACTCAAAGAGTTCACTTGGTCTTGGTGCGGAGCTTCGTCCTCCTGGTGAATGGCTGTGGATGGCGCGAAGGGATTTCCTCAATTCCTAACTACTCTAATGACATTTTTACTTTTAAACTACCTGGGGTCATACCCTGCCAATTGGCCTCTTTAAACGATGTGGTTCTAAAAACCGAATTCCCATTGCCCACCCTGTGATGCCATCCGAATTTGGGTCTCACTCCCCAATTTTTCACACTGTGCCTTTGCACAATTTTGGGGCTGGGTCGTGTGGCTCCACTAGCAGGTCTACCTACCTGCGCACCTCCGCCACTGAAGTCGCCACCCGAGCTTACCTGCTCCTGCCACTACCTAAACTGGGGAATGCCTCTGGCGGCTCGTGCTTATCGTCAGCGCCTCCGCCGCCCCTCATTCGGCTCCGCCCCGACCCTCCTAGGCCTGCCTCGTGTTAATTCGCCCAAAATGAACCAAAGTCAGCGCAAAGGGGCATGAGGCTAGGGAGGCTGGAAAATCGGTAGAAGTAGGGCCTATCCTCCTGACTCTACTCAACGCAGAACTAACATAGGAAAAGGACTAAGCTCACAAATACTAAGAAATAACTACACTATCGCGAGGCTACATGTTGCTTGTGTGACTAACTATGAGGGGGAAATTTTAACCTTTATTATACTCACTGTACAAACTCAAAACCGCAACAATATCTATATATATATATATACACATATATATATATATATATATATATATATATATATATATATATATATATATATATATATATATATATATATATATATATATATATACACATACATACAGACTTGGCATTTAATATGGCATTTTTTTTTTTCTTGACTTGGGTTTACTTTCTTAACTCAGTATATCAATCTGGTGAGTTTCTTTTACGCTTCGGTGATTTATTTGTTAAAAGAACCATGTCACTGATTGTCTGTCACAGCAAGAAGTCAACAACAGGATTATATCACAGGTGGTGTGGCAAAATGTACGGACAGGTGCATTTGATGATTGGCTTCACAGTCGGGTATACAAGGGTTGTTGCGTTCTGTATTAGTGGAAAACAACTGCTGCATGTCTCCAAACGTTATTGCCGCTTCCTCAGGAGATGGTCCGTCAACTCGACAATGCTGTTTGTCATGGAGTGGTGGCTTTACAGAATTACGGCATGAAACAGCGTGCTATTGCTCGGCAGTATGGCATCACTCAAGGTCAGGTGTCAAAGATCCTGAAACGAAATGCTCAGAGGGGTGTCCCTACTCCAATACCGAGGCCAGGACGTCCCCGCAGAATCACAAGGAGGGATGATCGCCAGCTGCACCGGTTAGTCCGCAATGGCCGTACCAAGTCAGCTAATCGGCTTCGGGCTGAGTGGCAGCAACTGACAAATGTGTCTGTATCCAGAAGGCTAGTCAACCAACGACTGGTTCAAGCAGGCTATCGTGCCAGGTGTCCCCTGAGAAAACCACGCCTGACCAGACAACACCGCCAGCGCTGATTGCAGTGGGCCAGAGAGCGCCGTCAATGGCAGCCAGGATACTAGAATCACGTGATCTTCAGTGACGAGTCTAGATTTCAGGTCTATCGTCAAGATGGCCGCGTCCCAGTGCGCAGACAAGTGCATGAAGCCTACAACAAAGATTGTATAGTGCCAAGAGTCCAAGCTGGAGGTGGTGGGGTGACCGTTTGGGCTGCTTTTCATGCAGGGGGCAAAACTGACCTGGTTGTTTTGAATAGAAACCTGAACCAGTTCAAGTACAGGGCCATTCTGGAAGAAACATTGCTTCCATTTGCTCGTACAGCCTTTCGAGGAAACTTTGTCTTCCAAGATGACAATGCACGGCCTCATCGTGCTCGCATGATCCAACACTTTCTTGCTGACCGTGGTGTAGAACATATGGAGTGGCCTGCCATGTCCCCGGATATGAATCCGACAGAGAACTTGTGGGCAGAATTAATGCGTCAAATCGACCACTTGGACCAGCAGCCGACCTCTGTGCATGAATTGCAGCAGGCTATTGTCACTGCATGGCAAGCGATTCCTGTCCAAAACCTTGGCAAATCTCGTGAACAGCATGCCTCAACGTGTACGTGCTCTCCTGAATGCTCGTGGGGGTTACACGAAGTACTGAACTGTAATTTTACTGTCCGTAATCCCAGTCGTAATTTAACATTTGTTTTTGTTTAAAAAAAATTTGGCTAATGTGCAAAATAAAGAGATACTTCTGGAAAACGTACAGAAGTTTAACACAGTACTGTCCATGAATTGTGTTCGATATCAGTTTACATCACTTTCAAGGATCAATTTATTTGTTTCGAAATGTCAAATGTGGTTTTTGTTTCTTTTAAAGGTCACATTAACAAAATCTAGAATAATTTCAACATAATTCCAATGAACTTTTGGTTCTAAGACATCTTGAAAAGTAAGTTCACCCCCACAAAAAAAATAATCCATATTAAATGCCAAGTCTGTATATATATATATATATATATATATATATATATATATATATATATATATATATATATATATCAGTCACTATGCGATTTCATACCAACAGTGGTGAACCGCCATTAAGGTATCCCATCCAGCTATGCTGTACCTTAATGGGAGCGATAAGTGCCATCTGCCACATGGCACATTACCTCTGGTATCCACTCATTATATGGAATCCCCTGGATGCAGCCGGGAGCAAACCAATCCAAATATATGGATTTGACAGTATCTGAACTAAGATCAAAATTCTGCTCTGTCAGAGGGTTCTCTTGAGAGCTTGACAGCAGAGTGTATGTACATGGCAGTGACGTCATTACTTGCGCTCATTGAAAGCTGGAGAACTGAACATATATTTGGATTGGTTTGCTCCCGGCTGCATCCAGGGGATTCCATATAATGAGTGGATACCAGAGGTAATGTGCCATGTGGCAGATGGCACTTATCGCTCCCATTAAGGTACAGCATAGCTGGATGGGATACCTTAATGGCGGTTCACCACTGATGGTATGAAATCGCATAGTGACTGCTATATAACCGAAAGGTTTTCAGAGACATAAGTGTATGCAGTACTCACTGCGTTGCCCTGATGAGCCCCAAAAAAGGGTGAAACCAGGTCGGTAACTGTGAGTTTTACATACACTTATGACAGTATCTGAACTAAGATCAAAATTCTGCTCTGTCAGAGGGTTCTCTTGAGAGCTTGACAGGCAGAGCGTATGTACATGGCAGTGACGTCATTACTTGTGCTCATGCAAAGCTGGAGAACTGAACATATATTTGGATATATTGTTACAGATCGCGGTTAGATGTTATAGACCGAGCGGTTGGTGACCGCGACCTAACAAACTGACCCGATTCCACCCGGACGTTGGCCGCGTCGCGCTATGCTAAATCAATTAAGGAAAAGGACACAACGGCTGGGATTAAATGACACGACACCAGGGGTACAGTTCTCAAGACCTCCGGAGGAGGTTATAATATGGGATATGCGGAACGTTGAGATTACAAGGACAAGAGGTACAGCACAGAAAGATAGGCACTTAATTACGGTCTTATTGTAGCCCCGACAGACGACAGATAAACAGGACAAAACTGACTCACACAGGGATTGATGGCAAGGAAGGGCAGAACCGATGGCTCCAGGTGCACCTGGGCTCAGGGCAGGATACAGCTCGGTCCAGTCCAGAGATGCGGGGCGGTATTCAGCGCTTGGAGGTGGCGACTTCTCTCTCCAAGCTGGGGGCGCATCTCACGTCACGTCCGGTAAGTCGCTGCGTATATCCGGCGGGGAGTGACACGCCCTCGGCTCGTTAGCTCCGCCCCAGATGGAATCGGCTCATTGCTTCTTATTGGGTGCGGGGGTTACCGGGCTCCGCCCTTGACGAGGGGCCGACAGGGAGCCCCTATTTGGTAACCCCGTCGAGCACATGGGCAATGGCGGCTAACCAAGCCGGAGTGAGGACGCACACTCCCCGCGCCGCGCCACGCCGCCCCCCTCTGTTGTTGTAGTTGTTGTTGTTGTTGTAGTTTCTTCATGGGGAAGAGATGCGGGGAGGTATGGGGAGGTCCTAAACTCACTACTGGTGCCATACAATCACATTCTGGTGCAACGAAGAGTCAGAATTAATGGAAACGAGTCCTTAACTGACATAGACTAAGAATAACTAGCAAGATGTCCGAAAGTTGTCTACGTGAGATGCGGTGGACCTGGGTACGACATTTAATGGGGGAAAAAGGGGAAGGTCGGTTCTACAGAGTGTTGTTTACAGACAATGGGACTAGGGAATGGGGGATTGGGGATAGTTGGGGAGTATTGGGGAAATAGGGGAATATTTACAAGCGGATATGGAGGCCAAATCCCATATCCGCAACAATATATATATATATATATATACATTATATATATATATATATTGTTACGGAATCCGACGTCAGCCTCTTCCCCCTTATCGAGGGGGGATTAATCCCCTCATCTATGACTGACCGACGTGGTCCCGGGGGTATGACGCCACGCCCGGTCGACGCTGGGTAGGGTAGTAGGCCCAAACGTCCTATGACCTAATTACCAGCGCCTCCCGGCACATGAGGAATTACTCCCGCTCACGGCCGCAGCGTAATAGATGTTTGCGCCGAGCGAAGCGAACTGCGGCGTGAGCCGTTTATCCAAGACTAAACCCGATTCATGTGCGTCGGCCGAATCGCGCCACGTACACTCAATGTGGAAACCTCTAAAGCGACCGAAAGAGCATGAAGAAGTAGAAGACAAAGTAGAGAATAACAGGATTTATTACTATTTACACACAACTAAAGCAGAAAGGAAAGGAAATGCGATTTACAAGGCAATGGAATGAGCAGGAGACATAGTGCAATGATTAACTTAACTATACAGTCTTACTTATAAACCCCAAGACAACATGAAAGACAGACGAACAAGCAGACTTACATGAATGGGGAATTGCAGAGTGGATTGGCTGGAGGGAGAGGAAGGTTCAGCTCGGACCGAAGCACGGTCGGGCCGGGAGGGAGCAGCCGCCGCCCTCTTGATCGGTCTCACATGGCGCGTTCCTTTGCAGCCACGGTCGATACTGCCGTTGAAATCCGAAGCTGCTGTGCGCTGAGGCTGCTGCGTGCCGCTGCGTCGCGTGCTCTTTTAGGGATTCCTCCGCCTCATGTGCCGCGTGCTCTCCACTGGTTCATCTGCTTTCTCTCCCTCGTATCTCATCTGCACTCTCTTCCGTATCTCATCTGCACTCTCCCCCGTATCTCATCTGCACTCTCCCCTGGGGGTCGCCATGTGACGGGTTTTATAGGCCACCCCCTCAAGCCTACGCGAACGTTCTCTCCACGCCCTCGCAAAGCCAAACCCCTCGTTCTTGGTTGGTCGGCAAGGGCTGGCTCACTCCTCCCCTCTATGACGAGGTGGAGACACGCCTTTCTTCTCCGAGATTACCTCGTGGCCAATGGAGGCAAGTGCAGCAAACCCAGCAAACCTGGTACTTTGAAGATGCCATGGGGACGTCGGAGGGATCCTATCTTATTTAATTGACGCAACACAATGAATTAGTGGACCACAGAGCCTTATACTGACATTTACAAAGGACATAACAAATGGGGGAAATCTATGATTTGCTACGTGTGTGCGATGGCCTAACTACGGATGACCTTTGATCTTTATACTACAGAGGGTGATATTTACAACAAGTTTTACATCAAATTACACACACAATTCCCAAATCCCCAACAATATATTGTTATGTCAGTGGGGTAGTGATGACTTTATTTAGACAAGGTCTATTTGGGTAGGTAGCATGCTCTGACTCTCGTGAAGAAGAAGAACCTTGATGTAATAAGTACTTGTTTAGCCTGGATGTCATATTAAGTTGTATATTTATCCGTATTACGAGGAATGGGGCAATGACATGTTGTAGTTGACTAACTAGTTGTAGGGATTATGTTAACCACTACCTTGTACGTCATACCCTTGGTGATTTATCTTTTGTCCCTTTTGGCACTGCACCATAGACACTAGCGCAGGAAGTGCTCATTAAATTGCACTAAATAACAATAAAAACCAACCGGAAGCCAGTTCTGAGCACTGCCGATAGGACACCACCATCTACATCACCACGAAGGTCGGGCAGGCCGAGAGCCACTCCCAGAAGGACTGTGATTGGGCAGGAGTTGACCAACAGGAAGGCTGGGGTAAGAAGGGACTCGATGATTGGCAAAGTACGACCGGCGACGTCAGAGCCGGGACTGAGTGTGAGTGGTGGAGAGCTGAGCCTGTAGTGTTGGGACTGGCTGTTTGGAAGAGAAGCGCCAATGACGTCAGAGGTGGGACGTAAAAACCATGTCTGGCCAGGATTCTTGCTCTTCTCCCTCTTGCTCTTGGCACTTCTTGTTCTCGTGCCTTCTTGTTCTCCTGATCCCTTTTGGCCTGCTTGCGTTCAGGGTGACAGTGGATGGCTGTGCGCTGACGATTCTACTCTCCGGTCTTGACGTCCTGGACCTCGGTGCAAGCGGTTGTGTGCCGGCATCATCTCCTTGTTCCCCTGTTCATCTGGCGTCTGGGATTGAGAGCTGCATTTGACGTGACAGGTGGCACGTGGACGAGTGTACGAGCACGAAATAACGCAATGAGGCCTGATTACCGCCAATGAGCGCGCTCCGTGCGCAACGTCGCCAGCGCCCCGGACGACTTTTGACAACCCTGACGAGATCCCACCAGTGATCGGAGCTAAGTGCACACACACCCCATTATTTTCCAGGTTATTCTTCCCTTCGTCTGTGTTCAAGTCTGGTGTGGGGGACGTCCCGTTTAGAAACATAGTTTACCGTTGCGTTTTCTTGGTATCGGCATCCGTTTTAATAAACCTGTTTCTTTTTTTACATTTAAACCCGTTTTGTTTGAGTTTATTTTTCGCAGGTTCGGGAACTGCCGGCGATCGCGACAGGTTAGACCCTTTGGTTTTCCCTTCCCTTTCTTCACTGTATAAAAATCAGCATTTGACCTGAACGCCTCGGAGTAATGCTCGATTGCCTTCGGTGACTCTCCCGGTGTTAACTGAGAGCAGTCACACGACGTTTGGTGTCAGGAGTGTAGGATTCGAACCTAGGGGACATTTATGTCCGGAGGTTGAGAGCTCGACACCGGATGGGTGCAAATTGCACCCAGCCTTCCGGTTTAAATTATCATAGTACCGGGGTGTCAAATTTTGTTGTAATTTATTGGGGTATACGAGGTACAACATCGCATTTAAGTAAAAAAATAAATTCTGAGCTAAAAATAATATACGCACGGGAGAACCACTTCCTCACAGTGGATGGAGGGCCTGGGTGATATGGAAGAACGTGTTGGGGAGCCTGAAGGCCCTGGAAATGAGCCAGATATAGTGGAATTAGAGGTTAGGAGTGAAACATCGCCGTCCCGAGTATTAGTCCATCCCCCTCCCCTAACAGGTATGTATATATATTGGACATGTGGTTGCTGAGAAAAACGAGGTTTAGCCTGTACAGAAGGACAACCTGAAAACATAATGCCTCCGGCCACCTTCGGGTAATGAAGCTGCATGCATGCATATGAAGGCTTCAAACCCATTGGCTGGAGAGCTGGCTTGACTCCACCCACTATAATTTTCATGAATAAATCATATGCCCGCCATGTTGGTTTTATGGTAAGCCTAAATGTCTTGGGATAGTCTGGTGTTGGCTTAGCGGTTAAGATGCCGGCTTGGGATCCCAGGAATCCTGGGTTTGAATCCCAGTCAATCATTGAATTAACACCAGGGGGGCTACCTCAGCCTGTCATCCTTCTGAGGTCGGAAAATTGAGTACCAGTTCACTGGTAATTCCCTGTGTTTCACAAGAGGCGACTAACAGGGTTGGCGGCATGAAGGGCATCTGGCCATAAAATAAAAAAGGGGACCAGGGTGCCCGAAAAAAGGCCAACCCCTGCTCTGCTGGGATAAATGGACTCCAAAGGTGGTTCCTAAATGTCTTTGAAAGTCTCATATTCACAATTTTAATTATATGAGCGATATAACTACAAAGAATTTTAAGCACATAAGCAGTATGCCCGCTTGGAGTTTGCAAAAAAAAGCACCTAAAGGGCTCTCAGACTGTGAGAAACAAGATACTGTGGGCTTTCATGTGTCTTTCACCAAGGAGAGGCTTCCGTCTGGCCACTCTGCCATAAAGACCAGATCGGTGGAGTGTTGCAGTGATGGTTGTCCTTCGGGAAGTTTCTCCCATCTCCACACAGGATCTCTGTAGCTCAGCCAGAGTGGCCATCGGGTTCTTGTTCACCTCTCTTACCAAGGCCCTTCTCCCCCGATTGCTCAGTTTGGCCGGGCGGCCAGCTCTAGGAAGAGTCCTGGTTGTTCCAAACTTTTTCCATTTAAGAATCATGGAGGCCACTGTGCTCTTCGGAACCTTCAATGCAGCAGAGTTTTTTGTAGGCTTCCCCATATCTGTGCCTCGACACAATCCTGTCTCTGAGCTCTGCAAGCAGTTCCTTCGACCTCATGGCTTGGTTTTTGCTCTGATATAAATCGTCAGCTGTGAGACCTTATATAGACAGGTGTGTGCCTTTCCAAATCATGTCCAATCAATTGAATTTACCGCAGGTGGACTCCAATCAAGGTGTAGAAACATCTCAAAGATGATCAAGAGAAATGGGAGGCCCTTGAGCTAAATTTCAAGTGTCATAGCAAAGGGTCTGAATACTTATGAAAATGTGATATTTCAGTTTTTTCTTTTTCATAAATTTGCAAAACTTTCTAAAATCCTGTTTTCTCTTTGTCATTATGAGGTATTGAGTGTAGACTGATGAGAGAAAAAATGAATTTAAACGATTTCAGCATAAGGCTGCAACATAACAAAATGTGAAAAAAGTGAAGGGGTCTGATTACTTTCTGAATGCACTGTATATGAAGATAGGTCCTTAAATTCTCCAACCTGGAACGAACACCGTGACAATATCATAATGACTGCAGCCCAGAAAGGCCTCTTTCAGTACAAAGATTCCAAGATCAAATGTTGTCACCAAGCAGATGAAAAGTGAAGCGCCTGACTAGTTCTGCCATTTTTGGGGCATGTCAGGTTATGACATCACTGTTCCATCCACTTAGTGACTTTGAAGCCTTACATCTTTATACTGGTTCATGATGCACCCCTAATTGGCTGCAGGGTGATCACAAAAATGGCTTTAGTTTTCACCTTCTGTGGACCCCCTCCAGAAACTACTTGAAATTCTACATACAGTATACAGTCACGTGAAAAAGTAAGTACACCCCATGTGCCGGCTTTGACTTTTTCAACATATTTCAACATACAGCTATTTGATCTTCATTTCAACAATATTGATAGATAAAGGTGATATAATATAACAAATATCATGAAACATTTACATTTTGTAGACCATTGTATAATTTAAATAAACATAAATGCAAATTTCGCATGTGGAAAAAGTAAGTACACCCTTGGCTCTGATAGGTGGTATTGCCCCCTTTTGCAGAAACAACGTCAAGTAGGCGTTTCTTATAACTGTCTACCAGTCTCTGACATCGACTGGGAGAAATTTTTGCCCACTCCTCCATGCAGAATTCTTTCAGCTGTGCGATGTTTGAGGGGTTTCTTGCATGCACAGCTCGTTTCAAATCCCCCCACAACATCTCGATGGGATTTAGATCCGGGCATTGACTTGGCCATTCCAGAACCCTCCATTTCTTTCTTTTCAGCCATTCCTTGGTGGTTTTACTGGAATGTTTAGGGTCACTGTCATGTTGCAAGGTCCACCTTCACTTGAGATTCAACTTTCCGACAGATGGCCTCACATTATCCTCAAGCACCCTCTGGTAAAATGAAGAATTCATAGTGGATTATATGATGGTGAGCTGCCCAGGCCCTGATGCAGCAAAGCTGCCCCAAACCAAAATATTTCCACCACCATGCTTTACAGTTGGTATCAGGTTCTTGTGGTCAAATGCTGTCTTTGGTTTTCGCCAAACATGTCTTCTGGTACTGTGGCCAAATAGCTCCACCTTTGACTCATCTGTCCAGAGCACATTGTTCCAGAAGTGCTGGTCTTTGCCTTGGTGTTCATTGGCAAACTTTAGTCTTGCCCTGATGTTCTTTCTGGACAGCAAAGGTTTCCTCCTGGCACGCCTCCCATGTAGATCAAATTTGTGCAGCCTCTTTCTAATGGTAGACTCGTGCAATTTGACATCAACAGTGGCAAGAGCTACCTGTAGGTCCCGTGATGACATTCTGGGGTTCTTAGAGACTTCTTTCAGCATCTTGCGGTCTGCTCTCGGGCTGAACTTGCTGGGGCGGCCTGGCCTGAACAAGTTGGCAGTTGTTTGGGATCTTCTCCACTTGTAGATGATCTTCTGGACAGTCGAATGATTGATTTCAAATTGTTTGGAGATCTTTTTAAATCCCTGCCAGACTCGTAGGCATTTATAACCTCCTTTCTGAAGGCCTCAGAGAGCTCTTTTGATCTAGGCATGGTGACGCCGCACACTTCAACAACAAAGAGCAAACCAAACTAAATGTCTGAGGTTTAAATAAGACAGGTTCCTCCAAGATCCTCTCTGATGATGTTCTAATCATTTGCACCTGAGCTGGTGCACCTGATTATAATTTTAGGTATTTGAAGTAGTGATAAATGTAGGGGTGTACTTACTTTCTCCACATGCGAAATTTGCATTTATGTTTATTTAAATTATACAATGGACTACAAAACGTAAATGTTTCATGATATTTGTTATATTTTATCACCTTTATCTATCAATATTGTTGAAATGAAGATCAAATAGCTGTATGTTGAAATATGTTGAAAAAGTCAAAACTTTACATGGGGTGTACTTACTTTTTCACATGACTGTATGTGGAGAAGAATATGCTGAGCAACATTACAAAACTCGTCAGTGGTGGAAGTTGCACATTCATTCGTTATTTGCAATTCAAAATGCATTAATTATGCAGGATGCTCTTTTGTCCTATATAAGACATCTGTGTATATATAAGGTGGAAATGCCTACTTGGTGATTGTATTAAGTAGAAGTGGGGTATGTTACATTTTGGGTAAGCAATAACAAACCGTGCTTCATACCTATGTACATGATACATATAAGCTTTATGAATGTCTGCAAGGATCACCGACCTGCTGCTAGATATAAATTTAGGTTAATTTCTTTATTTATTTTAAGGACGTGTTTACGATTTTTACGTAAAAAATTTTTGATATTTTTTATTTCACAGTTTACATTTATAAAAATTACAATTTTCAAATGCAAGATATCTTTTGATGGTTTTTTTTTCATACGCTTTTACGGTTATTTCCGTAAGTTTTCATTTACAGATCCTTCTTTTTTCTTTCTTTTTTTCATTTTCGGACATTATTATCATGTTTATTTCACAGTTTAAAATTATAGATATTACAATTTTCAAATGCTAGATATCGATTGAAGTTTGTTTTTTTTTACACACAAGTTTTCGTTTTTTAAGTAAATTTTCATTTACGGACGCTATCCGACGGTTCTGTTCTGTACCAGCTTCGATATCCATTAGGACGCCAAATTTAAGCTTTCGACGACACCCGGAAGGTACCAAACATGAATATCAGTCAGTCATTCAATCAGTCAGTAGTTAGAAAGAGCTTTATATTTTAGATTATCGCAACTGTACGAACCTTTCATGATATAAACTGGAAATACAGAAAGGATACTTCACAGATTTCCCCTCCCAAGTGATAAAATATGAGATTTATTGCACTGATTTAATTCATTGATTTGGTAAGTGATTGTATTTGTATATCAAATAGCTAGTTACATCCGCCACCGAAGGTGGATGGAGGTTATGTTTTCACCCCTGTCTGTTTGTTTGTCTGTTTGTGAACAAGATATTTCAAAAAGTTGTGAACGGATTCGGACAAAATTCATCAAGTGTCTGTGAGGGATTAATTAATTATGCCCTTTTGTTTTTGTGTCTACCTACTTGTGTCTAACCAACCGAGTTGTGTTTAACCTATAATACTTGATTGATTTTCTTTATAAACCTTCAATGAAGCCATCTCCAATATCCTCTCCATTTTTGTGAAAGTGTCTCAGCACATCCTTTGTTCTCCAAAAGTTGTTCAACGTCGTGCAGTGAACTCCATTGCTCTTGACACTTGTTCACACCTACAGAAAGCTTCTGCGGACACTTTGCCAACGGTGATTTTGGCTCTGTTGGCAACGTTAAACTGCATCTGGCTGGAGCTGAGGTCATGAAAATCTTGTCTTTATTGGGTACGTGCAGTCGGTACCGAACAAATTGAAGGGTTTTAGAGCGTTCCTGTCAAAGGGCATCACATGCTTGGCCGTTGGCGGAGAGCACAGAATAACAGGCACATCAAAGGTAGTAGCTCAGCCAGGTTATGAGATCAAAGAATTGCTGGAAGTTTCTGCTGACGATTTTATGTAAACCAAGCCAAGTCGAAAAACACATAGAAAACCAACAGGACAAATCCCGTAGGAAGTTGGACCAGTAGGATCTACTGGTTTCAATAAGGAAAGTTAAATACTGGACCAGTAGAAAATACCAATAAAAAAACAGTAGGTCAATCGGTGCGGACCAGTATGAGAACAATAGAATACAACATATAAATTAACAGGATTGAAAATAACCAAGTGACATCTGTGGGAAAATTACATGTCCAAACTGGGAATTGACCCAGTTCCTTTGATAAACCATACCAGTGCTCTGTCATCTGAGATATCTGGCTCCTGGATGGCAAAAAAACTTATATGAACATGGCTATAACTCAATCCTACATGGAACTGTGTTTTTTTATTTTGTTTATAAGAAAATAAAATTAAAGCATTCTGGTTCATCTCTGAGTTTTCAGGCCAGTTAACTCTAATGGTTTATACAGGACCAGTTGAACTTAAAGGTTTCTATGGGTTTCAGACCAGTTGCAGCGAATTGTTTATATTGGTTTCAATCGGATATGGTTAGGTTTCTACTGGAAACGCTACTGGTTCTTGTAGAAACCAATAGAAACCGTGATTTCCAATAGAGACCCATGTAAATTTCCAACTGGTCTCTATTGGTTTCTATGGAATTTTCGACCTGGGAAACCATTGTCATCGACCAGATACAATAATCTTTGAGGTGAAAGAGGTGAAAGTACAGAAGAGTAAAGAAGAATGACCTGAACACCAAGTTAGAGCCAAAAGTGACATACATATATCAAAACAGGAGTGCAAGTGTTTAAAAGCAAAACTGCTAAAAATGGAACAGCTTCCAAAAGGCATCAATATCTTACTATAATTCACCAAATGTCCGTCCGTCTGTCTGTCTGTCCGTCCATTCGAAGGTACCGTAAAAATGGCTGAATTGATCGCAACTATATTTTGGGTGGGTAATCCTGGGATCTCCTGGAGTAAAATAGGGTATATTGTTTTTCCAATTTCAGCTTCGGCCTCCAGCATTTTCAGGTTTGGACTCCTGCACAACGTTATTTTCCTGGGTGCTGCACAAATGGCTGCACCGATCGCTGCATGGCTGCACCGATCGGCTGCACCGATTGGACTCGGTGACCACGGACAAAGACCTTTCATAAGGACATGGGTTGAATCCCTGCTTGAGAGAATGCCAACCCCCTCCCTGCCATCACGGTCGTCTCTCCAAATCACAATCCCACGAGATATGCGGAAAGGACGACCCAAAACCAATTATCTTCTTTTTGATTCATATATAAACATCATTAAAAGTAAATAATGACCTCGGCCAAAGTTCAAACGACGTGCGTTTAATCTCTACATGAGAGAATTCCACATAGCTATTTGGGCGGTGTATATGCTAACAGATCGCTGTCTCCATCGATCTTGCCAAGGCCGTAACTCCTATCGGCTCAAAACCCTTTCAACTGTTGACTTGGTAGTTTTTACAATGAAGAAAACATTAACAATGTTGTTAAAAGTTTATTTTGTGATTAATTTGTGATTGGAGTTATGTTGTTTGGAATGAAAAAAGAGATATCGAGTTCAAGTGAATGATGACATGCCGTGATGGTTTCTACTTTCTAAATGAGAACTTCGTCGATCGCCATATGCAGATTCACCACGGACCCACGATCGATGTTTCTATACATGAATATCCCCATTTGTTTGCGAACGGGTACGTTTTTCATGGAAGTCCTTCACGAACTTGCTGTCCATGTCTGACGGGTGACTGAGGGTGTTACATGAATGTGGAATTTATTGGTTTCATGCTTTAGAATTCGCCGTATCTGCATTGCCTGTTTGCTTCTGGCGTCCCACCCGTGCATAGCACGGGTATCTCACAAGTTTCACAAATTTAAATTCAAAGTTTAGAAATAAATGGGCTGTAGTTGTAACACCCCAGGACACAAACCCATCTGGGGCCCACATGGGTTTTTGTCGGTTAGATGGGCTGAACTGGATTTGGGCTTGGAGGGGGCTTTGAACTGGGCCGTATGTGGATCCCAGGTGGGCCAAGCCTATTTTACTTTCAAGGGTTTTAAAAAATGGCAGCTATATACCCAGCTATCATGTCCAGCTGGGGCCCATATGGGTCCTATGTGGGCTAACTTGTGGGTCCCAAATGTGTCCGGCACATTGACCCCAGCTGGATTTGTCCATAGGCTCCACCGTGACCCAACTGGGCTAGGCCACGTGGGTTGGGCATGGGCTTTTTGTGGGCTCGCCCACATAGGCTAGAAATGGGATTTGCATGGGTTATAAATGGATTTTTCCTGGGCCTCATGTGAATGTAAATGGGGTGTAAATCAATATTGCATTAGCAACAACATCACATCTGCTTTACTGTCAGTAGAAATATTAAATGGAGTGTATTTTTAGAGAGGCTTTTGCATGAAGTTATCTTTAAGAACATCCTAACTTGGATCTGTCAAAACAAGCTAATAATGGTAAATACTTTAATAATTCAATGGTGTTCCTGTGGCATTTGAAATGTCGTGAAACATCTTGCTGTGGTATTCCTGCTTCCAGAATACCAAGGGTGTGAACCTCTGAAACTTTGATGAAGATAAAATCCGTTCACCTATCCCTGAGAGAAATGGCAACACACAAACACACGAACAAACACACACACACACACACACACACACACACACGTACACACACACAAATATACACACACACACACACACACACACACACACACACACACACACACACACACACACACGTACACACACACAAACATCTCTCTTATAGTATGTAAAGATTTATTAAAAATCAAACTTTCAACCCTCTACATTGAACCACCATCCAAAGTACCATAAAATTGACGATTCAAGTATTTATCGATCTACAATATGCCCATTGATTGGAATCTACAAGATGGGAAACTACAATGTTTCTTCAAACGAAATGATTCACAACAAACACCAACAATCTCACGTTTAAAAACTGTTGTTGAACTGGTCTCGATAACACGTTGGCTGCTAGCTACTGCAATAGACTCTGTGCATGCACGAGGAAAAATTAGCAGAGTTAATCACCGGTGGAAAATAACACTGGAGTCGATTTTCAAAGCGAGCAGTAAACATGAACGTCTCTTGATCCGATTTTGCGCCCACCATAAATCTCGCCCATTCAATATTAATATGATTGTTAAGAAATACAATATACAGAAGATATATATATATATATATATATATATATATATATATATATATATATATATATATATATATATATATATATCTGCCATTTTTAAAAACTTATGAAAATAAGATTGGCTTGGCCCACCTGGGACCCATATAGGGCCCAGTTCAAAGCCCACTCAAAGCCCAAGTCTAGTTCAGCCCACCAAACCGAAGAAAAGCCATGTGGGCCCAGCTGGGCTTGAGACACCCCCCCACCCCCCCCTTTGTGTTCTATTACTGTTTGACCAATTACCAAGTATAACCAACTATATGTTTTGTTTTGATTAAAAACTTTATCCATTATATTTCCTGTTAAAGAGTTAAGTTACTGTGATGGCATGTTCTCTTACTGTCGAAATATTCCTTTGGAACTTGCTATATCCTTATAAGGAGTTATATGTTTTATAAAAACCAGGCCCTGATGGCATAATCCTTCACTCTGTGAAGACCAACCGTATCTTTCCAGTCTCCCTTAAGACTGTGTTAGATCACTTTCATGTTTGGCATTTTTACGACTATCCACCCTCGCTGAACTTTCCCCCCCAAAAAACAGGATTCTAGAAATTCGTCAACATGTTGACTGACCCATGAGTGACCTTGGATGAACCGAGGAGACCACTCTGTCTTTCTCTTTGTCTTGAGAGCTAAAACCACACCCCAATATATTCCTTTATAAAGTGAAGCTAGATCGAATTATTTCAGAGCATCTTGTTGGAACGTTGGTCTATGTGAGCTTCTGTTCGACGTGTTTTGCTCTCCACAAGCTTGTGTATACGAATCCAATAAATATATCAGTTGTTCCTTCCCTCAGTCATGAGTCTTGAGTCCTAAGTCAACGGATCCCGTCAATTGGCGAGCCAGGCAGGAGTCAGCTCGGGCAGACTCGGGACGCGGCTCCAGGCGCGAGTGAGTGGGAAAAACACCAGCTGGTTTTAATCGGTCCGGGTTAGGTGAGTTTTGGGTTTATTTTGTTATAGACTGGGATTTTAGGCGAAATTGGAACCACTCTGTCGCAGAGGTGCCATTTGCCCCGTCCCCTGCTCGAGCCTGATCCTCAAACAAAATTTAAGAACGAGCCGTTTGGGGCTCCGGAGCAACTGACTGTTTATGGATTCGTTGGGGTAACGGGATGGAAGCGGAGTTCCCCAAGAGGGCGCCGAGGATAGGGAATAATTTGGTTTCGTAAGTAAGGTTAGAAGCGTCATAAGGGCAGTTACCTGGACAGGTAAGATATGGTTAGCACACGGAGAGCTGAGATTAGGCGGGCGAGCCTCTCAGGAGTTAGGTTAGAAATCTGTGAAGGCAGGGTGAGCCTCTCAGAAATATCCCAGCATTTTTATTGGAAAATCTTTAGTTGATGGAAGGAGGCGGCTGTGAAGGCGGGCGAGCCTCTCAGAGAGCCTCTCAGCCTCTCAATGGCCTGAGGAAGCAGGCAAACTAATTGCAGGATACTGCAGGACAAGGCGATTAAGGAAATAGGTAAGCGAGCCTGCGAGCGACCGATGCCGCTCGTCGAAAATCAAGACCTGTGAAAGGGTTAGGTAGACACCAATCCCCTACCCTCCAAGCCCTAAGCTCTGTCCCGAGGCTTCAGGCAACACCCCCCCTGCGCAGCGAGCCCCCCCCCCCTGCACACACCCCCTGCCTCACCCTTCTCACCCCAACTCACTCCGTCCCAAAATCCCTTTTTCCTTTGAATGAAGTGAGACGTATATGAATGAATGGGGATTGTTGCACAAGATGTTGAACAAGATTGTACAAGGGGACGCGTGTGCATGAATCTACGCTGTACTGTACGTGGTTAATGACAAGTTGGAAGGATGGGCATTGTGCACTACCCGGGTCGTTGTGCTGTGAATTTTGGATCGTCACACTGCTGGGTGTGCGCAGTGGTTTGGGGTGCGGGCCGGTTTGTCAGTCGCGTGTTGTGGAGGAGTGTGTAAGAAAACGCATGATGCGAAGTACGTTGCATAGGTTGGCATGGGAGTTTCAATTGGGGGCGCATGGTTGGAGTCAGTCCGGTGTTCGCGCGACGTCTGGGAGACTCGCTGGTGTGCGGGTGGATGCGTGAATGTATATTGGAGTGTTGGGATTTGTGTGGAAGCACGAAAGTGCGCACCGAACCGAAAACGGCATGACGTCATCGCGTTGAATTTGTTGCGATTTGGGAATGTCGATTTTAGCGTCTATCCGAGGGTCCCGGTGATGTTCGTTTATAATTGAGTCTGGATTTTCATTTGTTTGGGACGAGGTGAATGAATGGTTTGGCGGTTTTATTGTCGGTGTGGTACGAGCCTGTGGTTTCTGCCGTGCGGCTCCGTGGAGGTTTGGGTATAGTTATTGTGCATTCTGGCTGGAGCCGAGCGAGCCGCGAGTCATGTGTGCGCTGTATGGGGGGCCCTTGGTTTGGGGCGGTGGTTGTTGTAGTTGTTGTTGGATGGATTGGTCGGGTGCCGCTGCTAAATTGGCTGCGGTCTTGAAGTTGTGGATTCTTGGTGTTTCCGCCTGGCTAAATGGAATCCATTGTTTAATTTGAAATTCTTTATAAGACTCTTGTTGGTCACATGACCATGCGGGAAGCGACCTGCAGGTTTGTAGTTGGTTTGTTGGGATGTTGGTCACACCGATGTAACGGACAAGACACCACATTTAACGTCCATCCGAAGGATGTAGCACACATTGTGAAGCAGCACATTGCTTGACAAGACATGGGAGTCAATGAGTCGTGTAATGAGAGGGATTAAAGTTCTGCTGGTGTGGAATGCTGTCAGAGGTGCGAAATACACACCTTTGATCTGGAGGGGAGGTATTTTGGTAACTTACTTCCGTGATTTACGTTTCATTGGATGGGTGGACGATCTTGGGATCACGGAATGCGTTGAATAAAGAGATATGATATGATTTGATATAAAATGACATTTTATTCCGGCTACTCGGAGGCTTAGGTTGAGGGATCGCTTGAGGACGGGGCCCTGCACCGTGTGTGTTGTGCGGATGCGAGCCCTGTCGGACTTTGGAATTTGTTGAATTAAATTCAGAACATGGGATTTGCTCAGAGTGCCGGCGATAACCTGCCTACTCTCAGAGGGGATGTGTCCCGCACAGGGGGAGAACCCTGCTATGAGGTTGCTCGGAGGATGTGTGCCCAAATGCATTGTGGGCCATTGCGACTTTGCTGGATGTCGGACGCTGGATGTCGGACGTTCGTGTCAGACAGAACATTCGTGTTACAATCATGGTAGTTGTGCATGCAAGCTTGGATGCTTGTGTTTGCATGCAAGCAAGTTGTGCATGCTTGTGTTTCATGCGGTGTGCCGTGCGCCATGTCAGTATAGTGGGGGCCTGTGCCGAATGCCATGCATAAGGAATACATTGGCATAAGGAATACATTGTTTAAGATGGAATTATAAGGGGAATGCTGAATAAACGTTGATGTAACGTGAAGTATATAAAAGGAGGCGATTGGCGTGGTCAAATGGAGGATTTTAGGACAGTAATGAATTTCCGGTGCCAACCGGAAATCCTATCTACAGTGAATGAGGTACAGTGTGGATGGGGTGCGTAATGCATCTTGGAGATGCGTCGGAGCGAAGACATAGGGAGGTTATGGTTGTGGTATTCAGCGGTCGGTATTGGTGTGGCTTGTGCCGGGTGAATGATGTGCGAGAGGGCACATTGACGTGTGTGATCGGGCGTGCAAGAGAGTGCAGGGGGAGTGGGCGCGAGGAGATGTGTTGATGAAGTGTGTGAACAACGAGCGTGTGGCAAGGTGTGCTGTGGTCAGGTGTGTAACGAAGCCTGGGAGCGGAATGAATCTACCTGGGAGGATATTGTTCCAGGTGCAAGATAAGGTGCAATGACGGGGGGCATGGAGACACCTGGATGTGTGAATAAGGAACGTCGAATGGTTGTCGGAGGTTGAGGTTTTGGTCGTGTTACATGAGGGGGCTGAGTTGGAGGACTGTGCGGAAGGTGTGCACCAGGTAGAGAGGGTGCTGCATGGTAGAGCACGCCTCCCAAGAAAGGCTGTGGGATTTGGGCGGGAGTTCCTGGACGGACCGGTTGGTTGTTGGTCTGGTATATACATCGGGTGGTTGCATTTGTAATGCCTAATGGAGTCTCACTGATTGCCGTTTACCAAGCTGTTAAACTTGGGAGGCTGAGTCAACCAGCTGGGTGTTGATTTAACGGCATGATATAGAATTTGGATCAGGATAGAAGTAGATGTATTGTTGGTTGAACCGGAAAGCGTCCGTTACAGTACGCTTTGAATTTCCGAGTACAGTATGTCTGGAGAGGTCAGTCAGGCAGGATGGGGCCAGGTTATGGAGGGCTTTGTAGGTCAAGAGGAGGATTTTGTACTGGATTCTCTGGGAGATGAGGAGCCAGTGAAGCTTATAAGGGACGGGGGTGATGTGGTCACCAGTCCGGGAATGGGTGAGTAGACGGGCAGCGGAGTTTTGGACGTATTGGAGTTTATTGGTGATTATTGCGGGTGAACCATAGAGGAGGCTGTTGCAGTAGTCAAGACGGGAGGTGATTAAGGCGTGGATGAGGGTTTCTGCAGCCGTGGAGGAGAGGGATGGACGGAGACGGGCGATGTTTTTCAGGTGAAAGAAGGCTGTCTTTGTGATCTGTTTAGTGTATTTGTCGAAGGAAAGGGTTTGTTCAAAGATGATGCCAAGATTCCGGATGTGAGTGGAGGTGGATACTGGTAAACCGTCAATGTTGGGGGCAAAGTTATGGGTGGATTTGGTGAGCGTTTTGGGCCAATGATGATTATTTCAGATTTATCATGGTTAAGTTTGAGGAAGTTGATTTAAAGCCAGGATTTTATTTCAGTGATGCAGTTTGTCAGGATAGAGCAGATTGTGGTGATTAAGCTATTGTAGATGTTGTCAATTTTGCTTTGGAAGAATGAAAGCAAGGAGATGCAGTTGTCTACTGTGAATGACTGGGTGGTTGTATTCGGTGGGCTGAGGAGTTTGTTTATTGTAGAAAAGAGTGCTTTCGGGTTTCCGGAGCCAGAGTGGATAATTTGAGAGTAGCAGGCGGAGCGGAAGAGTGCATCTTTGTAGTGCTGTATGTGGTCCTTGTAGGATTGGGAGTGAATTGTGAGACCTGTTTTATTGCGGAGTCTTTCAAGTTGGCGAGCACGAATTTTCATCAGGCGGAGGTCAGGGGTAAACCAGGGAGCAGAATGGGTGAAAGAAACTGATTTGGGTTTTTATAGGCGCAAGCTGGTCAAGGCATGGTGAGGAGGATGGTGTGATTGATGGTGTCAAAGGTGGCGCTGAGGTCGAGGAGGATGAGAATGTTGAGGTTGCCGGCGTCAGAGGAGAGGAGAAGGTCATTGGTGATTTTGAGGAGAGCAGTTTCAGCACTGTGGTTGAGGCGGAATCCGGATTGGAATGTTTCATACAGGTTATTGGCAGAGAGGTGATGTTTGAGTTGAGTGGCTACAGCGCGTTCCAAAACTTTGACAGAAAGGGTAGGTTGGAAATGGGTCTGAAATTATTTAGGGTGTCAGGGTTGAGTCCAGGTTTTTTCCAGAATGGGGGTGAAGTTTCACGAGTTTTTTTGGGAAATCGGTATGGGTAGCTGGATTAAGTTTTGAGTGGTTGTTACATAGTGGTTGTTACATAGTGGTTGTTACATATGCTCTGGGTACATGTGACTTAAAGGAGGAATTGGACTCGCTGTAAACAGTGTAGATGCAAGAAGAGATAGACAGGGACACAATGAGTTGATTGGTGAGCCATTGAGGTGGATTGGATATTTTGTTGTTGTTTGTCTGGGAGTTCAGTTGTTGCATTGCCGCCAAAGGTTTCTGTGTGGTGTGGTGTCTGTTGATGGTGGATTGCCTGTTGTGGCTGTAGCTGCCTAGAGTCGGGGAGGCGGCTTCAGTTGTTGATATTGGCTGCGGGTTGGCCGGGGTGCTTTGATTTGCACAGGGGGTGAAGTTGGGATGGC
Organism: Myxine glutinosa; assembly: GCF_964187855.1. Classification (NCBI taxonomy): domain Eukaryota; kingdom Metazoa; phylum Chordata; class Myxini; order Myxiniformes; family Myxinidae; genus Myxine; species Myxine glutinosa. The sequence goes on along the minus strand of NC_136261.1, from coordinate 116,591,777 downwards.
AGTGCATTCATTAAGTAAGTTATTAGTGATAGGAGTAAGTATTAGTATGAGTAATTACATAAGTAATTATGAGTTATTATGAGTAATTATGTTATTATGAGTAATTAGTATTAGTAAGTATGAGTATTAGTTATGAGTAAGTGATTATTTTAGTAAGTTCCATGTTTCGTTTTGTGAATCTGGGGACAAGCTAGTTTGATGGGACCCTGGGGTCTTCTGTGTGTCTATGTGTTTGTCTGGCTGTTACACTGGACTCTCCGGTAGGGTAGCTTAAAAGTAGGTAGAGGGAATAGGTAAATTGTGGTGGATATTGGCATCTGTGGTGCGTGTGGTAGAATGGTGTTTGGATGGGTGCATTAGTGACGTGTGTGTACACCAACAGGGGAAAGAGTAAAACAGGACACCTGCACTCAAACAGTGAGAATCTATTTTGAGTGAGTCACAGTGGGTGAGAAAAATTGACCTCAATGAAATTTATGAGGGAATTAATAAACGATAGTAGTGAGAAAATGAATGACAAAATGGATGGATTCAGTCAGCAGATGGGGGGAATGAGTAATAAAATTAATGAATTGAAGGGAGACATGAAGGGGCTGGAAAACAAAATGGATGCTCAGAGTGAGCGATTAGAAAAAATGGAGTCCCATGGGAATTAATTTAGGGAAGGAATGAAGGGAATGAGTGATCGATTGGAAGGACACATTGAAGGAATGGGAAATAAAATTGATGGGTTGAAGGGGGAATTGAATGCCCAGAGTGATAAAATTGATGGATTGAAGGGAGAATTAAAGGAACAGATGGATGGAATGGAAAACAAATTTGATGAAATAGAGGAAATAACACAACAACTGGGGGAACAAATTGATAACATTGAGGGGAGAGTGCAGAACCAAATTACGGACAGACAGGGGGAATTTGAGGCTAAAGTAGAAACTAAAGTGGGGGAGATGGAAAAATCCATGGGGGTAGAAATTGAATTTGAACGGGAAGAATTAATGTCAAAAATAGAAGAGGGCATGACCCAGGCTGTCCGAATGGGGGAAAATTTGGAAGATAGAATTGGGGCCACAAATACCAGAATTGATAAAGTAAATGGAGACCTGGAAGGCTATCGGGGCCGGGTGGATGCCAGAATGTGACAACAGAGTGAGGAATGGGGACTGCTCAAACAACAGGGGGGCGAATTGGCCGAAGAGGTAAAAGCGTTTGGAAGCCCGCATAACAGAGCAAGGGCGGGGGTTAATTGAAAAAGGCCTGTGGGGGCCGCAATTGGATAATTAAAAGGTGAGTGATTTGATGCAGGAGCGACTGGAGACCTGGGACAATACCATCAAGGCGGACGTTGTTCGGGTCCATGAAAGCCGAAGAGAAGATGTGAGTCGGTCCGTTAAACATCTCCAGGATCAGATTAAGGTGACCCTGGACACTCTCACCATGAGCCACATTTGGACACCAGAGACTCCAAAAATAAAAACCCAGTTGGGGGTGGGGGGGGGGGGGTTGTTTTGGCCCCGGGCTGGATTTGGACAGAGAGGAATCAGGGAATAGAGTCTCTGGAAAAACAATCCCCCTCGTACATTTTGATGGATCAGGGAGTCTAGAGGCTTTCCTGACACAATTTGAGTGCGTGTTTCAGCTCAATGGTTGGGGAGAGCGGGAGCGCATGGGGAATCTGGTGGCGACACCGCAGGGGTCAGCTGCAGACGTGCTAAACATAGTTCCAGAGGGAATATTGACCAGCAAGGCCATCTGTGAGGCCTTGACTCACAGGTATGGGACAGGGGCAAGGTGTGTCTGGGTCAGGGCACAGTTGCTGCATTGCAGGCAAAAGCCTAACGAGCTAATGCAGGAGATGGCCCAGGATATTTACCAATCTGTGAGGATAGCATACAGAGACCTACCAGCACAGGCGTGGGACAAGCTGACGATAGAAATATGTATGGCTGCTCTTCCTGATTCCGAGGTCCGGACGTTGGTGGAGTTGCAGGACCCGCCCACGGTGCACCATGCAGTGGAATGCATGGCAGGACTGACCTTTTTGAGAAGGTCGAACCGCGCATCAGAGAGGGCACCTGTGACGGTACGACAGGCAGAGGTGCGGGATCAGGAGAATCCAGAGGATGACATAGGCCGAATGCTAAGGGGGATCAGCCACCAGCTGACAAATTTGACCGGGGATAAATTTTCAGGGAGTGAGTCACTGAAGTTTGGTCCAGGTTTGCCATCAGGACGGCCTGATTTTCATCGGGTTGGGCCAGGAGTAAGGAGTGCTCCGCCTGGGTACCAGAGGGGTCCGTTCATGGGGACTTGTTTTACAGACTTGGCATTTAATATGGAATATTTTTTTGTGGGGGTGAACTTACTTTTCAAGATGTCTTAGAACCAAAAGTTCATTGGAATTATGTTGAAATTATTCTAGATTTTGTTAATGTGACCTTTAAAAGAAACAAAAACCACATTTGACATTTCGAAACAAATAAATTGATCCTTGAAAGTGATGTAAACTGATATCGAACTCAATTCATGGACAGTACTGTGTTAAACTTCTGTACGTTTTCCAGAAGTATCTCTTTATTTTGCACATTAGCCAAATTTTTTTTAAACAAAAACAAAGGTTAAATTACGACTGTGATTACGGACAGTAAAATTACAGTTCAGTACTTCGTGTAACCCCCACGAGCATTCAGGAGAGCACGTACACATTGAGGCATGCTGTTCACGAGATTTGCCAAGGTTTGGACAGGAATCGCTTGCCATGCAGTGACAATAGCCTGCTGCAATTCACACACAGAGGTCGGCTGCTGGTCCAAGTGGTCGATTTGACGCGTTAATTCTGCCCACAGGTTCTCTATCGGATTCATATCCGGGGCCATGGCAGGCCACTCCATATGCAAGACGGCCACTCCACGGTCAGCAAGAAAGTGTTGGATCATGCGAGCACGATGAGGCCGTGCATTGTCATCTTGGAAGACAAAGTTTCCTCGAAAGGCTGCACGAGCAAATGGAAGCAATGTTTCTTCCAAAATGACCCTGTACTTGAACTGGTTCAGGTTTCCAATCAGAACAACCAGGTCAGTTTTGCCCCCTGCATGAAAAGCAGCCCAAAAGGTCACCCCACCTCCTCCAGCTTGGACTCTTGGCATTTTACAATCTTTGTTGTCGGCTTCATGCACTTGTCTGCGCACTCGGACGCGGCCATCTTGACGATAGACCAGTAATCTAGACTCGTCACTGAAGATCACGTGATTCCAGTGTTCTCGCTGCCATTGACGGTGCTCTCTGGCCCACTGCAATTGGCGCTGACGGTGTTGTCTGGTCAGGCGTGGCTTTCTCAGGGGACGCCTGGCACGATAGCCTGCTTGAACCAGTCGTTGGTTGACTAGCCTTCTGGATACAGGCACATTTGTCAGTTGCTGCCACTCAGCTCTAAGCCGATTAGCTGACTTGTACGGCCATTGCGGACTACCCTGTGCAGCTAGAGATCATCCCTCCTTGTGGTTCTGGGGGACGTCCTGGCCTCGGTATTGGAGTAGGGACACCCCTCTGAGCATTTCGTTTCAGGATCTTTGACACCTGACCTTGAGTGATTCCATACTGCCGAGCAATAGCACGCTGTTTCATGCCGTAATTTCGTAAAGCCACCACTCCATGACAAACAGCATTGTCGAGTTGACGGACCATCTCCAGAGGAAGCGGCAATAACTTTTGGAGACATGCAGCAGTTGTTTTCCACTAATACAGAACGCAACAACCCTTGTATACCCGACTGTGAAGCCAATCGTCAAATGCACCTGTCCGTACATTTTGCCATGCCACCTGTGATAAAATCCTGTTGTTGACTTCTTGCTGCGACAGACAATCAGTGACATGGTTCTTTGAACAAATAAATCACCAAAGTGTAAAAGAAACTCACCAGATTGATATACTGAGTTAAGAAAATAAACCCAAGTCAAGAAAAAAAAAAATTCCATATTAAATGCCAAGTCTGTAGATGTGGGAGAAGAGGGCACAGTCAGAGGTATTGTCGGCAACCACCTCCTGACAGGCTTCACAGTCCAGAAAGGAGGGGGCCCCCAGTAGGTCCACAGGCACCAGAAAGAGGACCACAACCTAGTTCTGGGCCTGTCGCCATAGGGTGTGCGGGAAACTAGAACGAGCCGAGCATACGGGGCCATGCTCGGCTGGCAAGTGTGTGGAGAAGCCCCATCCTTTGGTGAAAATAGTAAATTGTGGAAAAATTGGCATGGGTAATCTAAGGGTTAGATGCAAAATTGAGGGAGAATTTTGTGAGGCTGTGGTGGACACTGGAGCCAGTGAGACCATTATCAATCCGAGTGTGCTAGACCAGAGTGTTCGAGGCTGGGACAAAATTGATAGGGTAGAAGGACACAGCGCTCAACTGGCTACGGGGGCAATGGCGCCAATTTTGAGACGTGGAGTGGTGAGGATGGAGTTGGGTGGTCTGGAGGTCACCGTGGTTGCATGGGTGGTGGAGTGGCGGAGGTGTGCGATCAGTGTCTGTTGGGACTGAGTTTCCTGGTGGAACACGAGTGCCAACTTGGGCGTGGTCATATGTGGTTGGGCACTGAGTGGCTGCAGTTGGTGGGACTGGGCGAGGACGAGGAGGTGCAGGGGACGTGGCTAGAGGTGCCACGCACTGTGACCGTGCCTCCCAGGTCCGAGACGGTGGTGATGGCGGATTTGGCAGCAGGTGCTCAACCCACTGGCCAGCTGGGGCTAGTGGAGTCGTGGTCCTCACAGGGGACCGAAGGATTGATGGTGGGTCGCACCCTCGTAGACACCCGTGGGCCTATATTGGCAGTAAGGCTGCTCAACTTGTCTGATAGCCCTCGCACTGTAAGGGGCGGAGCCATCATAGCCAAATGCAGTAGTGTCGTAGAGGTCACCGGAGGAAGTGGATCCACATGCTTGCCAGTACAGCTGGATAAAGGGGAAAATTTGGGGAAATGTGATTGACCAGAGGGAGTGCGGGACATGATGACACACTCTGAAGAGGGCCTAACATCAGAGCAGGTAGAGACATTGCACAATTTGGTTGGTAAGAACTTGGATGTTGTTTCTCTCTCTCTCCCGAGGATGTTGGATGCACGAGTCTCGTCAGGCACCAATTTAGTACTGGCGAGGCTGAGCCTGTTCGCCAACCGCCAAGGCGGCTCCCTTTTGCTAAGAAAGAGGAGGCGGAAGAACAGGTGAGCAAAATGGAAAAAGCCGGACTTATCGAGCCCTCGGTGAGTCCTTGGGTGTCACCCATTGTGCTGGTGAAAAAGAAGGATGGGACCACTCGGGTCTGTGTGGACTACCACCAGCTCAACCACGTGACACTCAAAGACTCGTATCCCCTGCCAAGGATTGATGACACCCTCGATGCCGTTTCAGGCTCAAAATGGTTTTCGACATTGGACTTAAATAGTGGTTATTGGCAGGTGGAGATGGATAAAGAGGCGAGAGAGAAAACAGCGTTCACCACAGGAAAGGTTCTCTGGCAGTTTGTAGTCATGCCTTTTGGATTGTGCAATGCCCCTGCCACGTTTGAGCGTCTGATGGAACGTGTTTTGATTGGCTTACCATGGCAGACTTGCCTTGTCTATCTGGATGACGTATTGGTCCATGCTCCCACATTTGAACAGGCTGTTAAAAATTTGTCAGAGGTATTTGAGAGATTAAGGGGTGCTGGGTTGAAATTGAATCCGAGCAAGTGTGAAATTTTCAGGAGAGAGGTGACTTACCTGGGTCACGTGATTAGCGAGAGCAGCGTGTCCACTGACCCTGGAAAAGTAAAATCTGTAAAAGAGTGGCACGCCCCCAAAAATGTAAGGGAGGTTAGAGGATTTTTGGGCATCTGCTCTTACTACAGGAGATTTGTGGCAAATTTTGCAGAAATTGCAAGACCCTTGCACAAATTGACGGAGAAAGGAGCCCGATTTATATGGTCAGAGAGCTGCATCGAGGCATTCAATCACTTAAAACAATGTCTGGTGGAGGCCCCAGTTTTGGCATACCCGACGGATGATGGCAATTACATCCTGGACACAGATGCGAGCCAGGAAGGATTGGGAGCTGTGTTGTCACATATGCAACAGGGAGTCGAGAGGGTTATTGCGTATTACAGTCGGGCACTTTCGAGGCCCGAGCGAAATTATTGCGTTGCCCGCAAAGACCTATTGGCCCTACTGTCTGCAGTTGGACACTTTCACCCTTACCTTTATGGGAGGGAGTTTGTGATCCGAGTGGATCATGCCTCCTTGCAATGGCTTCTTCGGTTCAAAGAGCCGGAGGGACAAATTGCAAGGTGGCTTGAGAGGCTGCAGCAGTATAATTTCACAGTGCAACATCGGCCCGGCAAAGCACATGCCAAGCAGACGCTCTCTCTCGGCGCCCCTGTTGGGAGGCACAGTGCAAATTTTGTGGTAGGCAGGAAGCCAGGGATTCAGTTGGGCAGGACCAAATTGATGCATGCCTATATGCAGCGAGAGTGACCAGGCAAACTTTGCCACAACCCCCACCTGAATTGGGTGATGTGAATTGGTGAGAGAGTCAAAGGGAGGATCCTGTTTTGGGGGCCCTTTTTCATTGGGTAGAGGAGGACAAAAGACATTCTTGGGAGGAGATTGCTCCACATGGGGCCCAGGTAAAGGCCTATTGGGCACTGTGGCAGATGTTAGGGTTGAAAGATGGCTATTTGTTTATAAAATGGGTAACACCAACGGGCGATGTAGCTTCCTGGTTGATAGTTGTGCCAAACAATTTGAAGGAAGTGGTTATGGGGCACGTACATGGGACTAGGACGATGGAACATTTGGGCATGGCCAAAACTTTGTCCAAATTGCGGCAGAGGTTCTACTGGGTGAATTCGGGTGGGGACATTCAAGATTGGGTGAGATCCTGCAACCTCTGCCGTGGTAAGAAGGGACCCCCACGTGCGCACAGGGTCCCGCTCCAGGTGTACAATGTAGGAGCACCACTTGAGTGGGTGGCAGTAGATGTGGTCGGGGCCCCTGCCAGCCACCCGCCAAGGGAACCGGTCATTATGGTGGCAATGGACTATTTTACCAAGTGGCCAGAAGCCTACCCATTGCCCAACCAGGAATCCCGGCTGGTAGCTCAAGTTTTAGTTGAGGGATTTTTCTCCCGATTTGGTGTTCCAAGGGAGTTACACACCGACCAGGGCCGGAACTTTGAATCCACGCTCCTGTGGTCGGTGTGCGAGCTCCTCCAAATTCACAAGACCAGGACGACCCCCCTTAGGCCTCAGTCGGATGGGATGGTGGAGAGGTTTAACCGCACATTGTTGACCCAATTGGCCCTCTTTACATCTGAAAACCAGCAGGATTGGGACGAGCACCTCCCCTTTATACTGATGGCATACCGGACCGCACAGCATGCGACCACTCGGCGCACCCACGCCTTGTTGATGTTCGGTAGGGAGATGCGAGTCCCCACACATTTGTTGATGGGACCGTCACCAGAGGAACCGGGTGAAGCATCTGTGGAAAGTTATGCAACCAATTTGAAAAAGAGCATGGAGAAGGCTCATGAATTTGTGAGGAAGCAAATTGGCTTGGCTTCCTCGCATATGAAAACGTGGTATGACGCTCGGGCACACACACCTTGGTTCCTTCCCGGAGACCTTATTTGGCTCTACTGGCCCCGGAGGAGGAAGGGGGTGTGCCCAAAACTCACCTCACCCTGGAAGGGCCCCGGGGTGGTACTTCGGCAGGTGACTGATGTGGTGTTCAAAATTCAGATGGGCCCTCATACCCTTCCACAGATAGTTCACGGGGATAGATTGAGCTCCTACATGGGTCGGGAGGCTCCGGGGTGGATTGGAAGGGTGAGGGGGGAAATTAGGTGTGGTGGATGGCACTCTAGGACCCGACCAACCTGCAACTACCTGCACTTGAGGTAAGTGCTTGATGGTTACTGTCCCAGGCTTCAGGACTTGGTATCTAAATTGGGGGACAGGTAAGTTGGAGTTGGGGGCAGGTGAGAGTGATGACATGGCCGGTGAGGGTGGATGGAATGTGTGCCACAGAGTCTTGTGGGTGGCGTTTGTAGTAAGGGAGACATATGAAAATCTGTTAACTAAATTGTTACCAAAACATTTCTTCACCAATATATTTGTAAAGGTGTGTAATAACATGTGTTAAAATGTTGAAGGTCAACTCCCGTGGGAAACCCAGAAAAAAAGCTGTTGAATTCGGGTACCGAAAAATTATTTTCGAGAATTTTTATTTTTTTAAATCGGCCCTTAAGTAACTTATGAGGGGTCAAATAAGGGTTTTTCATGATTCTGAGTTGATTGTTAACATTTATATTTCACCACAGACACTCCTTTGTGGAAAAATAATTTCTAAATATATCTCATTTTCTACTTTGCAGGACATGGAGTCTAGCAATATGGATGAAGACGTTACTCCACCTGTGCTCAATTGCTTCATCTGTGCACGCTCGGATACACCAGCTGAAAGGCTCATACAGGCAACTCCAAAGGGATACTCAACTTTATTGAAACAAGCAGAAACTGTCGAAAATGTTACTGTTGTGGAACGTATGAAGGAGGCTCAAAAGGAAGGAAAACTGAGGTACCACCAGAAGTGTAAAAATGATCTGTACAACAACTTTGTTGCAACCACCAAGAAGTCAGCTCAAGCATCAAAGGCAGAGAAAGAGTCATCAAAGTTGAAGAGAAGACGCACTACTTGTTGTGAGTTCAGTTCATCAACTGGCTGCAGTTCTAGAAGATCACAGTCAGTTGACCTCCTGTATAAGGATGTATGCATTCTTTGCAACCAACCAGCCCAGCTCTACAAAAATAATCCAGCACAAGCTAGAAAGAAATACAGAGTGCCAGATAATTTGACTGCAGATACACTGAAGGCAAGCTTGCTGAAGACAGCACGGAGTCGCGGGGATGTCTGGGGCACTGAAGTCACTGGACGCCTGGAAGGGATCAACGACTTGGTAGCAGAAGAAACACTGTACCATTTGCGATGCAAACTTATGTTTGCGAGAGGTGACAGTTTGTCCAAGACTGATGAGGAAGGAAAAAGGAAGAGAGGACAGAGGAGTATTGATGAGGAGCGAGAGGCAGTTTTTATTGAATTCTGCGAATGGTTAGACTCAGAATTAGAGCATGGGGTAATGAACATGGACTAAGTCCATGAAAAGCTGCAGGAGTTTGATCAGTCACCAGAGAAGAGCCTTTCTTATTCAAAGCATTGGCTAAAGATAAAACTTCTAGAGAAATACGAAGACACCTTGTATTTCACAACACAGGAAAGAAGGGCAGATGTACTCTGTCTCAAAGATGGCACCGACAATATTCTGCGAGGGCATCATGCTAATCTTGACCATGGAGATGAGAAGACTCAGATCATAAAGACGGCACTCAAGTTCATATCCAATGATATTGCCTTGATTGATTTAGGTCCAAAGTCATACCCCACCACACACAGTATGACTGACATCGATAGTCAGCTGACACTTGTTCCTGCAAGCCTTCAGATGTTCTTGAGACCGATTGTCAAGACAGACGAAAGAGTTGCCGTTTGGGGGCAGAATTTTATTAAGGCCTGTCAACTTCGGTCTGGAGTATTGCCACACCAAATGGGACTTGCCATACAACTTGATCATAGATTTGGGTCAAAATGGATGCTCAACAAGTTCCACTGGCTGGGATACACAGATCACTGAGGAGTGATCAAACCAGAGACTCTACCTCCAACAGAGGGTGCAGCTGCACAACATTCACTCCGTGCCTACCTGCAGACCCGGGACTGGATCCTTCTACAGAGCATGTCTCTGAACCCCAGTGACTATGGATGGACAATAGGTGTGCATGGGTATGAGCCAGTTCCAACACTGGACCCCACGGCTCCTGAGGAGCTATTGCAGTTCACGAGCTGTAATTGTCATGGAGATTGCAGCAACCGGCGATGCAGCTGCAAGAAGAATGGGGTCACGTGCATCTCGGCCTGTGGAGTCTGTAATGGCATTACATGCAGAAACTGCAGTCATGATGTTGTTGAGTTTGAAGAAGACATAGACAATGACTGTTGAAACTTCTGACATTGTGAATGAGAAATAACTCTTGAGTATTATATATGTATGTGAAATAAAAGCTACTTTGTGTGTAAATGTAAAAGTGAAAATATAAATGTTAACAATCAACTCAGAATCATGAAAAACCCTTATTTGACCCCTCATAAGTTACTTAAGGGCCGATTAAAAAAAATAAAAATTCTCGAAAATAATTTTTCGGTACCCGAATTCAACAGCTTTTTTTCTGGGTTTCCCACGGGAGTTGAACTTCAACATTTTAACACATGTTATTACACACCTTTACAAACATGTTGGTGAAGAAATTTTTTGGTAACAATTTAGTTAACAGATTTGTGAAATATCTCATAAAATGCCCTTACTATTGTTTTTGTGTTGTGGTTATGTGTTTTCATGTGGTCGTTGGGTTGGAGATAATGGATGAGTGGTGATTATTGTGAAATGTGCTTTTGGAAATGTAATGGTAAAATATGAAATGGGGAATTCACAATGGCAGGCCATGGCAACTCTTTTGTACCATCTTTGGCAATATGTGTTGGAAAGTTGAATGTCAGCAGGGGAGGAAATGTGTTTTGGGATTTTGTGGGTGGGGAAGGTGTGTGCGTGTCCGCAGGTACAGATCAAGCTCTGAGGAGCGATGCCTGCAGCCCCCCTCTGCGGCAATTTACCCCTGGCAGCCAGTGGTATCTGGAACTTGGAGCTCGTCAGTGGAGGGTCTGGTTGGGCGCCTTGGGGTAAGGGAGGCTCCGGCGACCCTTGTAGCTGCGCTGAAGCAGGAGGCAAAGGAGCCTGGTGTGTGGAGACCCTCACTGGCGGGGTAACAGCGGAAAGGGCTGTTTGGCTGTCAAGAGGTAAAGGGGGGGGGGGGGGGCAATGAACATGTGAGTCAAGTGACTTGTTTTTGGGACTGTTGGCACCACCGCCTGGAGAGCCCCCACCATCTTACTTGTGCGGTACCTCCCCGCTGCCTAGTTGAGGGAAATGCACACACAAATATGACATCTATGCCATGGTCCTGCAGGGGGGGGGGGGGGAGGGTGAAATGAGTACGTGCTTGGTAATGGTTTTGTGTTGTGATGACTTTTGGAGTGTGTATGAGTGGTTAAGGGTTTGTGTTGTATGAATGGGGGCGAAATCCACTGAGCCATGTCACTCACCTGTAACACATGGACAGGGCCCGCGGAAATTTATGGGTGTATTGGGATGGCCCCACAGGTAAGGTTGCATCTTGTGGGGATGCCATCTTTAGGAAGGGGTTTGTACAAAGGTTTTATTAGAGTTTTTCGAATTTTTGAAGTTTTGGTTTACGTTAAGGTTTGTGGTTATGTTAGTTTTGCGTGTTGTTTGTTTCCTCCCACCGCAGGAACAACGAATTGTAATAATTGTACATATTTGCTTGATGGTTAAGGGGAGTAGCATGTTAAGGAGAACAGGTAGGAAGTTCCGGCTCACTTCCCACAGCCCTCCTGATTTATTTCATAGGTTAATTAAGTGTGAGACAGTAAGTGTTAATAATGCAATGGTGGTGCCTGCAGTGAACCTAGCAGGAGCTATGGTTCCAAGGGGGGGTGGGGGGGGGGGGGCTATGTTATGTCAGGGGGGTAGAGTGATATATAGAGTCAGATAGATCTGAATAGGTATCATGCTTCGTCTGTCGCGATAGGGAATCTACCTCGTAATAAGTTCTATGTTTAGCCCGGGATGTCGGTATAAGCTGTATTGTTGTCCCCGCCACGAGGCAGCGGGGCGTGCTAAGTAATACAGGGATAATGGATAAGATTCCTTTGTTCGTCATCCCCTCTGTCACCAAACCTGTGTCCCTTATGGCAACGCATTCTCATATAGACACTTAGATAGGTCCTTAGTGCACTCATTAAATAATTCCCCTCCCTTACCACAACGACTTTGGGAAACAGGCAGGAAGCCAGATCGGGCCACCGCCGTGTGGGCCGCAGCCAGCCACGACACCAGCTGGGTTAGCAACGAGCCTCGTGGCAGGCTATAGCCATGCCCAGGAGGATTGTAATTGGTCTGTGGAAGGGATAGAGAACTGCCCCGTGATTGAAGGGAAGGGAAGGACTGGTGGTTGGCCACGAGGGTGGCGTGACATGGTTGGGGCAAAGCACTTGGCCAATGGGCGGGCACCAGCACAGGCAGAACATTCGAGAGGTCGAGAGACAAGACTCTGGTTGGGGGAGAGAAGGGATTGACGTCACACACAAGGTGACAACAGGGCTGGCTGGACGACATTTGCTCTCTTCGCGCTGGACCCCTTCATGTTGGAGATCCCCCTCGTGCTTAAAGCTAGCTCTCTGCTCTGCGCTGGACTCTTGCCTGGGTTGATTTGCGCTCTTCCCTGCGTTCCTGACTGGTGGTCGTTGGTTCGTCATCTTCGTGGCACTTGGAGCGGTGCTCGGCCCTTCGCGGTGCTTTTGGTGCTGGGAGCGGTGCTCGGTGCTGTGAGCGGGCGGGACCTCGTGTGCTGTCGATGAGGAGATTGGAGCGGGGCAGGTCGCTTGGGGCCTGGTGGAGCATGCGAGTGAGGCGGACTGAGGGAGCCGCGTTGGATGACGGACACACAGACTACAGACAGATAAGCTTGCACCACATCTCACAATACATGACGAGACATTTCTTTTATTAATTCATTTCCCCTGTGCTGTTGTTGTAGTGCGGTGTGCGGGATCCTGATTTCGGACATTTTATTACCGGCGCGTATTTTCCTGTCCCGCTATTTCTTGTAAAATAAACCCTTGTATTATTTTATTTGCCATTCCAAAATCCTGTGTCCGTTTTGAGTTAATTCCCCTGCAGGATCAGAGCTGCCGTCGGTTCGCTATAGGTAAGTGCTTCCTCTTCTTCTTCTGCTTCTTCTTCTTCTTCACTTCTTCCACCCGTGCTCTTATAGTCAAATCCGTGTTTGGTCGTCGCCTCCATTAAAGCCGTTTGGTCATCCGCGAGCCCTGGTGTGAACCTTAAGGGATCGCGCCACAATATATATACAGTAGGGTGGTTCTTAAAAATGAAAGTTAGACAAGTCATGCTCCTAACTCTTAAAACTTTTTGTATGTATGAAAACACCCTTGTGGTGAAATAAATATTTGGAGTCGATTATTTATTCTCCACTGCTATACTTGTGATTTTGACCATTACAGTTTACCTCTGTCCTTGCTATGTACTGCACATTTTGAAGTTGTTTTTAAGTTAATTGAATCCAGTACAGCTGTATTCTGGTGTATGCGTTGCTCTCATTGAAGTGTGCAATAGTCTCCTGACAAGGGATGAACAGCAAACCCAGTATCTGCTTCAAGTTGTGACAGAACATTGCAAGAGGTTTCCCGATTGCAGGAAATCAACGGATATCGGGCTTATCGATCCAAGTTAGAGGTAAGGCAAAGCCGCTTCCGGTCCGGTCTGGAGAGGACGCTGGCGTTACTTGTTCGCCGCTTCTCCGACTGGGTCATTGTACATAGTCTGCTTTTCTGGTGGTCGTGGTGGCTTTTTTGGCCATTGGGTCTGCCCTCTGCTCGGTCCCGGCTCTGCTCCTGGCTTCGCCTGCCCGGCTCTTCCACTGTTTCCTCAGGCCCACTCCCGTTGTTTGTGGCCGTTGTTTGCGGCTGTGGCTGTGGCTGTTTGCCGCTGTGGTCTTGGTTTGCGGTTGTTTGCCACTGCGGCCTTTGTTGTCTTGGCTTGCGGCTGCGGCCTTTGTTGTCTTGATTAGCGGCTGCGGTCGTTTGCCGCTGCGGCCTTTGCTGTCTTGATTAGCGGCTGTGGTCGTTTGCCGCTGCGGCAAGGCCTACTCGTCCTCCTCAACCTTGGCCTCTTACTCGTCGCTTCGCTCCTGCCTGGCATGGCTCGAAGGTACTCCGCCGCAAGGCTTCTTCTGCTCAATACTCACTCCACCCCATCATGCATCTCTGCAATCAAATACCACAGACTCCTGCGACGACCCAGATACATTCATAGAGGCTCCGGTCGTAAGTTTGTTTACTTACAAACAGGTCACTTCATTCCCGTACTCTGGTCGGCTCAGCACACTCCCACTCATCGTCCCAGCGCACCTGGTCACAGCAACGCACATGGTCGCACCTCCTGTCTGCAAACCTTGGCTAAATCACCTGAGTTCATCCCCACCGTACAAAGCAGCATCAAGCTCACCCTGTTCAATACCCAGTCCCTCAACAACAAAAGCCTCATCCTGAACGACTACATTCTGGAAAATAAACTGGACTTTCTCTGTCTCACTGAAACCTCGCAACAACCACTGGACTACTTCTCACTCAACCTCACTACACCCAATGGATATTCTTACGTCAATAAACCACGCTCGGGGGGCCGAGGTGGTGGAATTGCCATAATTCACCGACAGGACATCAAGACCAGCCTCATCTCCATCTCATCGGCTCCATCATTTGAACACCTGGCTTTTAAACTGTCTGGTCACACACAGTCAGTCATGGCTGTTGTCTACCGCCCTCCCAAACCACACCCATCATTCCTGTCTGACTTCTCCTACTTTCTGACCCAGCTATGTTCCCTCTCCCCCTCAATCCTCCTCCTTGGTGATTTCAACATCCACATGGACTCCACTGACTCCATAATAACCACTGACTTCACTGATTTACTCACCTGCTTTAACCTCACTCAACATGTCAACTTTCCTACCCATAACCGTGGGCACATTCTGGACCTTGTCTGCTCTACTAGATTAATTTTGCACCATCTCTCTGGCTCCGACCTCACCCTCTCTGACCACTTAGCCATCACTATGACCATCAACATCCCCACCCCAGCACCAAGGCATTATCGCACTATCAACTTCCATAAGCTAACCGCTCTTTCACCTACCTCATTCTCATCCACCCTCTCTGACAAAATGTCCACTTCTCCCTTCGTTGACCTCCACACCCCTTCTGACCTCACTGACTACTACAACCACACTCTCTCCTCCTGCCTTGACCAGCTTGCGCCTATAAAAACCAAAACAGTTTCTTTCACCCATTCTGCTCCCTGGTTTACCCCTGAACTCCGCCTGATGAAAACTCGTGCACGCCAACTTGAAAGACTCCGCAATAAAACAGGTCTCACAATTCACTCCCAAGCCTACAAGGACCACCTACAACACTACAAAGATGCCCTCTCCCACGCCCGCTCCGCCTACTACTCTCAAATTATCCACTCTGGCTCTGGAAACCCAAAAGCACTCTTCTCTACAATAAACAAACTCCTCAGCCCCCTGGACACCACCACCCAGTCATTCACAGTAGACAACTGCATCTCCTTCCTTTCATTCTTCCAAAGCAAAATTGACAACATCTACAGCAGCTTAACCACCACCGCACCTGCTCCCCCTCAAACCACCTGCCCCCCCTTATCCTGCCAACCCCTGTCTCAGTTCTCCCCAGTCTCCCCTACTGACCTCTCTGAACTCTTCATAGGAATGAAAACTGCCACCTGCACTCTTGACCCCATCCTCTCCAGCTTTGTCAAGGCCTCCCTTCCTGCTCTCTCTCCACTTATCACTGCAACAATAAACTCCTCCCTCTCTACAGGCATCGTCCCACCATCCCTCAAAATTGCTGCTGTTACCCCCATTCTGAAAAATCCTGGACTCAGCCCTGACACCCTAAACAACTTCAGACCGATCTCCAACCTACCCTTTCTGTCAAAAGTTTTGGAATGCACTGTAGCCACTCAACTCAAACATCACCTCTCTGCTAATAACCTGTATGAAACATTCCAATCCGGATTCCGTTCCAACCATAGTACTGAAACTGCTCTCCTCAAAATCACCAACGACCTTCTCCTCTCCTCTGACGCTGGCAACCTCAACATTCTCATCCTCCTCGACCTCAGCGCCACCTTTGATACCATCAATCACACCATCCTCCTCACCCGACTTGAAACCACCTTTAACATTACCGGCACTGCCCTCTCTTGGATCAAATCATACCTCTCTGACAGACGCCAGTTCATCTCCATCAATAACTGCAAATCCCCCACTGCTCCCCTCCCCCAAGGTGTCCCCCAAGGTTCAGTTATTGGCCCCCTCCTCTTCGTCCTGTACCTGTCCCCCCTTGGTCACTTAATCCGCCGTCATGGTCTCCAATTCCACTGCTTCACCGATGACATCCAGCTTTTCATCTCCACCAAGTCCATCTCCACCGCCACCCACTCTATCCTGACAAACTGCATCACTGAAATAAAATCCTGGCTTCAAATCAACTTCCTCAAACTTAACTATGATAAATCTGAAATAATCATCATTGGCCCAAAAACGCTCACCAAATCCACCCATAACCTTGCCCTCAACATCGACGGTTTCCCAGTATCCACCTCCCCTCACATCCGGAATCTTGGCATCATCTTTGACCAAACCCTCTCCTTCGACAAATACACTAAACAGATCACAAAGACAGCCCTCTTTCACCTGAAAAACATCGCCCGTCTCCGTCCATCCCTCTCCTCCACGGCTGCAGAAACCCTCATCCACGCCTTCATCACCTCCCGTCTTGACTACTGCAACAGCCTCCTCTTTGGTTCGCCCTCAATAATCACCAATAAACTCCAATACATTCAGAACTCCGCTGCCCGTCTACTCACCCATTCCCGGACCCGTGACCACACCACCCCCGTCCTTTGCAAGCTTCACTGGCTCCCCATCCCCCAGAGAATCCAGTACAAAATCCTCCTCTTGACCTACAAAGCCCTCCATAACCTGGCCCCATCCTACCTTACTGACCTCCTCCCCAGACACACTCCCACCCACAACCTCCGCTCTGCTGGTACCAACCTCCTGACCCTCCCTCCCCCCCCCCCCCCATGCGGACCAAATTCAGATCCTGGGGGGACAGGGCCTTCTCCATCGCTGCTCCCACCCTCTGGAACTCATTACCTCACATCATCAGAGACTCCTCCTCACTCACCACATTCAAAACATCACTCAAGACCCACCTGTTCAACACTGCATTCAACATTTAACCCACAGCATTTAACCCCTGACTTTCTCTTCTCCTTATCCTTCCTTTTGCTTTGATTATTTACCTGTTGATTTTTGTCTTTTTGCACTTGTTTTTTTGTACTCTGTCAAAGCGCCTTTGGGCTTCTTGAAAAGCGCTATATAAAATAAATGTATTATTATTATTATTATTATTATAAGTTAGGGCACAACGCTTATTGGGCACAAACATTGAGTGGCTGGCAACCATCAGTCACTGTGCAACCCCTAAAAGTTGATGTATTCAGCAAATATTTCAGACAGAAGTTCTACCTCAATACCAAGAAACGTAATGGTTAGGAGTGAAACAATTCAATTCTTGTTTTGTTTTATGTAGCTAAGAACCACCCTAATACACAGTATATATATATATATATATATATATATATATATATATATATATATATATATATATAGTCATGTGACTTCCCTTGGTGAATACCGTAGGGTAGCACGGAAGGCAATCGAGCGTTACTTCGAGGCGTTCAGTTCAATTGCGGACTTCACTATATGCACGCCGGAGGAAGAAAGAGTGGAGGGGAAGATGAAGTTTACCTTCACGATCGCCGGCAGTTCCAAAGCCTGCAAAGAAAATAACTCACACAAACACGGATTTAGAAATGTACAGAGAAAATAATGAAACGATTTATTACAACGGATGCCGGGACAAGAAAAGCGCGACGATAATAAATAATGTTCCTATATGGAGCGCTCCCACACCAGACTTATAACACAGACGAAGCGGAGGATAAATGACAGCAATTAATGGGGTGGGTGTGCACTTAGCTCTGAGGAGCTCGTGGGCTTCGTCGTGGTCTCGCCAGGGTCTGCGAATGGGTCCAATGGCGTGCGCGCTCAGACATGGACCAATCCATCATGTCAACCGTCCACAATGGAACTTAACGGTTAACACCACACTCAACGCCTCTGAGGAAGATAACTAGTTTGTTCTCGAAACGTCTGGTGATTAATAAAGAATTTTAAATTATTTTTACTGCTCAGTGTGCTATCCTTTTCAATATATACGTATATATGTATATATATATATATGGGTTATTTGAAGAGGTTCTTTGAGAAGCCTTTTTAGTTTATGAAGGATCTGTTGGAGCCGTCTCGATTTGGTGTACTGAAGGTACCAAAGGAAGAGTTGGAAGGTCACCTGCGTGTCACTTATGCAGACACAAGGAGGAACGAAGTGGTGGAGGACATCGAAGGATTGGTGAGACCGACAGAGCCAGGTGTTCCATTTGATTTGTCAGCGCCAAAGATGTCTGATGTTGAGGCAGTTTTGAGGAAGGCACAGGCGGCATCGACTCCAGGACCAAGTGGAGTGCCATACAAGGTGTTTACGAGTTGTGAAGGCATCGGGCAGTATCTGTGGAAGGCTCTGAAGGTGGTATGGAGGCAAGGAGTGGTGCCCAGTCAATGGACTAGGGCAGAAGGAGTTTATATTCCAAAGCAGGAGGAGGCTGTGACATTGGAGCAGTTTAGACCAACATCATTGCTCGATGTAGATGGGAAGATATTGATGAGTGTCTTTGCGGCACGGCTCTCAGGCTTCATCAGTGGGAATGGTTTTGTGGATGGTTCTGTGCAGAAGGCAGGAATACCAGGATCACCAGGATGCATTGAACTCTCGGCAATGGTCTGGCAAGTGTTATAGGAGGCAAAGAGGTAAAGGAAGGATGTGGCGGTGGTATGGCTGGATTTGGAGAATGCATATGGGTCAGTGCCGCATGCCTTGATCAGGTATGCCATGGATTTCTTTTGGGTGCCACGGAGATTTAGGGATTTTTTGATGGCATATTATGATCAGTTTTGGATGCGGTTTGCGACACAGTCCGATGTAACAGAGTGGCAGAAGTTGGAAGTGGGGATCACGATGGGATGTACCATCTCCCCGATTTTGTTTGTGCTGGTTATGGAGTTGTTGATACGTGCGGTGAGTGGACATGGGAAAGAAGTGGAGCTAGCCCCTGGTCAGAGGTTGCCAGCAATGTTTGCTTTCATGGATGACCTGACAGTTGTCCAACAGTCCGCTGATGCAGCAGTAGAGGTACTGGGACGACTGGAAAGGTTGATGCGGTGGGCAAGAATGGGATTTAAAGCAAGAAAGTCGAGGAGTGTGGTAGTGAGACGAGGAGTGGTGGATAACATGCACAGGTTTGAGTTTGGAGGGGAGGTGGTTCCATCATTGGTAGAGGGTAGAGGCCCCTGTCAAGAGTTTGGGAAGATGGTATACAGTGGAGTTGAATGATGTGGGAAGAGTGGAGGAGGTCAGAAACAAGCTTTTGAGAGGTTTGAAGAGGATTGAGGATTGATGGTTGTGGTTTGCCAGGTAAGTTGAAGGTATGGTGTTTGAAGTTTGGGTTGATGCCACGATTATTGTGGCCATTGATGATGTATGATATTGCAATTGGGCATGTAGAGAGGATGGAGGTTGTGGTGAGTGGGTTTGTGAGGAGGTGGTTGGGAGTGCCACGCTGTTTGACGAACATTGCCTTTTATGGTCAGGGTGGAAAACTCCAGTTTCCCTTGACATCATTGACCGAGGAGTTTAAGGTGGTGAGGGTGCGGGAGTTCATGATGTTGCGGGATTCAAGTGATGCAGTGGTAAAGAATGCTCTCCCAGAGAAGAAGGGAAGTCGGAAGTGGCATGCAAGAGCAGAGGTGGACGAGATGGAGGAGCGGTTGCAACAGGAGGAGGTCATGGGGATGGTTCAGCATGGGAAGTATGAATTGGGGTGGATGAAGCATGAGCGATGGGGAAAGGCATGTGTGAAAGAGAGGAGGAAGATGGTTGAGAGGGAGGTGAGAAGAAAGGAAGAGGAGGGGAGATATGTGAAAGCAGTCGGTCAGGCACAGCAAGGTGCTTGGACTAAGTGGGAAGGTGTGCGGGTGAGGATATTGAAGTGGCAAGAGATTTGGAGGATGGAGCCAATATTGTTGAATTTCCTGTTGCGGGCAACGTATGATGTGCTTCTGTCACCAGTAAACTTGAGATTGTGGGGGTTGTTGCAGGAGGAGAGATGTTATTTGTGTGGAGGTGTGGGAACGGTGCAGCATGCACTGAGTGCATGCTCAGTAGCATTGGCAGCAGGAAGATACAGGTGGCGACATGATCAGGTGCTGGCGGTGGTGGTGCAGATGGTGCAACAAGAGGTGCTGAGTTCGAGAGAGAGAAGAGTGGAGAAGGAGACTGATGGGGGAGAGGTGTGGTTTGTCAAAGAGGGCCAAGTGGTAAGAGGTGGAAAGAGGAGGGGGAGGAGGAGGGGGAGGAGGAGGAGGTGGAAAGCAAGAGGGCTGTCAGATGCTTGTGATTGGCAGGTGGTGGCAGACCTAAAGCCACAAATGGTATTCCCAGAGGAGATCTGTGTGACAAGGTTGCGGCCTGACATTGTCATTTGGTCAAGTGCAACAAGACAGGTCATCTTAGCGGAGTTGTCTGTACCTTGGGAAGAGAACATGGAGGAGGTGCACGAGAGGAAGAGAGGAAAGTACAGTGAGCTGGAGGCAGAGTGCCGGGAGAAGGGTTGGCGAGTTTTGTGTCAGCCATTTGAGGTGGGGTGCAGAGGGTATATTGGCAATTCCTTTTCTGCATTTCTTGCAAGGCTGGGAGTGTGTGGGACAGAAAGAAGGAGGATGTGTGACAAGGTGGCCCAGGTTGCCTTGCAAGGCCCATTTGGGATATGGAGGAAGTTTATGGAGGCACGTCGAACAGTGTAGGTTGGTTGTGTGTTTTCTTCCTTTTTTTTCTTTCTTTAAAAAAAAAAAATTTTTTGTTACCATTATTATTTCTTATTTTGTGTATATGAGTGAGTGGGTGAGGGTGTGTGTTTTTGCATAAATTAATTTTTGCATGAGTGTTTTTGTGTGTTGAGTGGTGTATGATGTGAGGGTAGGTGGTTGGTTGGTTGGTGTTGTGTGTGTATGTGTGTACATGTGTGTGTATGGGTGTGTATGTGTGTGTATGAATGATCTGGTGTGTTTTGTTGGTGAGTGGTGAAGGGTATAAAGGTGGGTGTTTGAGTGTTCTACCATGTTTGTTTGGTGCTGTGGATTCTGGATGTGGAGGTGTTGTTGTTCGCACTGGCTGGGGGTGGGGGTATGTACGCATCCAGGTGCACTTGCTGCATGTGGATCTGTATGTGCCCCTGCTGGCCCATCTTAAGCCCCAGTCATACCGGATTTGAGTGGCCACGAATCGCCCCGATCACCCCCGATCTGGCGATTCCCCACACCAACATGACTTTTCGGCAAGATCGGCTGTAAATTTTCCCACAGTCATACCAAAACACCCCTGCCACGACTCCCGTACGATCGCGCCGTGACCGCCGCGCCGATAAAGCCCGATCCGCCAAGTGCACGGCAAGATCGCCACAAGTCCTAGCCCGTGCCCACACGTCTTCGCCCCGATCCGCCCTGATCCGCCCCGATCCACCCCGATCCCACTACGACCGCACTACGACGGCACTACGACCTCACTACGACCGCAGTACGCATGCGTACGTGCCCACCCGTCCGAGCCCGACTGCGTGGCGGCCGTCCTTGCCCTATATAAGAACGGCCAAGAATCACGCCGACCTAACTACGATCTTAAAATTCAGACGACGCTAATTCACGTTATTTTTGTATGTCGTTTATATAAATCATCAACTCCAAGCCTTCCAATGATGCCGCCAGCCAGGAAGAGGGGGAGGGGATCCAGGAAGACGTGCACAATCACGCGGCCGCCGTGACCAGCTTGTATGTGATCGATGTGACCAGCTTGGAATCAGGAGATGAAATGATTTCACCGCCGGGGATCGCCTATATATACCCGGTCTTGTGACAGGTCGTACTGGCGCCTACTGGTGCTTACTGCATGCTTACGGCAGTCTTGGCGGAGTCTTGTTAATTCGTGAGAGATCGGCAATGATCGTGAGTCGTCGTACTGCTGCGCAAACGTGGTCGGGACGGATCGGGGCAATTCTTGGAAGATCGTGATGGCAGTCGTACGGCGTCCATGTGAGGACGTACGGCGGTCGTATCAGTGCTTGCTGGATGCGGAGCGAATCGTGGCAGCCAAGTTTCCCGACCGCCGCAAGACACTCCTCGACCATTTTCCCGATGCCCACACGCGCCCGTACGACACCCTCCAGACAGCAGCAAGAGTTTGAAAAACGCCACGAATCGCCACGATAATTTTGAACAGTTCAAAATTGTCGGGGCGGCTTCCCGTCTCGACCCGAACTGCCAAGTACACCCCCGATCATCCAGGAATCGCCAGGACCCCAATACGATCTGGCCAAGAATGTCGCCCCGATCTTAGGTCGTGGCGATTCGTGGCCTGAAAATGGCCGGTATGACTGGGGCTTTAGCTGACCGTATCGAGGTTGAAGGGCCGAAACGGGATGATGCTGAGGACCTCGACTGAGGACCCGGTCAGTGCGGCACACTTGTGACCAGGTGTGTGTTGAACTTTATATACAGGGTGATTGAATAGTAACTCCCTATTTTAAAATATTTAGAAATTATTTATTTATTGTAATATATTTCTCAAATTTTTAGTGTTTGTTCCTTAATGTATGAGAATTTAATGTGTTGGTTTTTTTTCAGATTATGTTTTGTTTGAAATTCGGAAGCCCTACAAACATGGCTGGACGTCTTACCCTGCAGGAGTGTGCCCAGCTAGCGGCACGTTACGAAGTTTGGAAATCCGTTGTTCAAGTGCAAAGATGGTGGAGGACCATTAAAGGAGCACATGCTCAAGTTGAGGCAAAGACGATCAAGAATTGTCATGCAAAACTCATGGCTACAGGATCTGTATCTGATACTCGAAGAAGCGGTCGCCCTTCCAAGTCCAGTGACCCGGAGACAGTCAGTGCAAGCAGTTCAAGAAATGTTTACACATAGCCCAAGAAAGTCAATTCGACAAGCAGCAAGGGAAAGTGGGCTCTCCTTTCACACAGTACGAACTGTGCTCAAAAAGGAGCTTAAATGGCATGCTGGGAAGCCGCACTACTGTCAAGCAATCTCTGCTGAAGACTGCGACATTCGCATGGAGTTTGGGGAGGTGATGCTGGCTTGGTATGAAGATTGGTCTGATCTCTTTAAAAATATCCTCTGGTCTGATGAAGCGGTATTTCACATCGGTGGGTTTGTGAACCGTCACAACTGCTATTACTGGGCAGGAGAAGATCCTCGTGTTACGGTATTTCTGAAAAAACGCAATATCGGCCCAAGGTAACGGTGTGGTATGGAATGACAACACGTGTTTGTAGGCTTCCGAATTTCAAACAAAAAATATCTGAAAAAAAAACCAACACAGATTAAATTCGCATACATTAAGGAACAAACACTAAAAATTTGAAAAGATATTACAATAAATAAATAATTTCTAAATATTTTAAAATAGGGAGTTACTTTTCAATCATTCCTGTATGTATATAGTATATATATATAGTATAGTATATAATATACTATATATTATATATATATATATATATATATATAATATATATTAGATACTATAATATATATATATTATGTGTATATATGATAATATATATATGTGTATATATGTATATATATATAATATATATATAATATGTATATATGTATTATATATATATATGTGTATATATGTATATATATAATATATATATGTATATATGTATATAATATGTATATATGTATATATATATATATATATATATATGTATATATGTATATATATATATATATATGTATATTATGATATATATATATATATATATATATGTATATATGTATATATTATATATATCTAATATAATATATAATATTATATATATATATGTATATATGTATATATGTATATTATATATATATAGTATATAATATATATTTATATATACATATATAATATATATATATTTATAGTTTGTGTGTGTGTGTTTGTGTGTAGAAGTCTTACAGTTTGGTGTGGACCTTTAATAACATGACTCCATGGTAAGAACTCCAACCTTTAAGTGAACAATCGCTCAACTTTTCGGTTCAGACATTGTGAACAAGCCACATGCATCCACTAACCTTTCTCAATGGTGATAAAAATAAAGCACAGAGCACTAACAGCCCTAACCCTAACAGCTTGGAAATGGACATGTAGACTTAAATACAAGAACCTTTTAGATATATACCTGTGTAATTTTAAATGCCAAAGGCAACGGGGTTAACACGTGGGATCCATGATTGTTGCATCCCAGCCCCGTGACCTAATTCTGCTAGACTAAAATGTACTTTGTCTCACAATTGGTACTCCAGTGAGTCAACAGCTGTATGACAATGGGGACGATATTTCAAGGACATAATGGAAGTAGCTGAGGCCCTCTCTGATCTTGTGAAATTCGCTGGTTTCACACTTACAAATTATACCCACTGCCTTTGTCACATTTGTGTGTATACTGTAGGACTCGTCAAGAGGATGTTTCAAAAACTTTAACAACACAACATTTCAGCACCTTGAATCAATCAAATTGGTAACAATATATCACAAAAATATTATAACATCAATAAACTAGAACGCCACTCAATGGAGCGCATACTCCCGCCGTGGGTTTAGTTGGAATAATACGTTTTGTTTAACATCTCCTCTCCCCAAAACAATAAATGAAAAAGAAAGTAGGCCCTAACTGTTAGAGAATTAATTTTGATATATCTCGGAATTAGGGGTTGAAAAACATCATTTAAGAATAAGAATAAAAGCTTTAATGCAGTAAAACAGAAAAAAATCTTTCCCAAAAAAATTCATAAAAAAAATCCTGGATCCGGAATAATATCCTGAGCTTCACCAAAAACTAATCAATTCTTCCTTATCCCAAGGGCAATCATCCCACCAACTTTCATCCAAATCCTTTCAGAACTTTTCCAGATATCTTGTTCACAAACACAGGAACACACGAACATACAAACACACACACACACGGACGGACACGATCGAATGCATTACTCCCTGGCGGGAGTAATAAACCTGAAAATCGCAGAGCCAGAACCAGAATTATTTATTTGGTCTGGGAAGCCCATGCGAGGTTTCTTCTTCTTCAGCCTCTCACAACCCTGGGTGAATACTGGTATGCGATCTTTTTTTTTAAAGTTGGAATTTTGCCAAATCTGTTTTATTCCTTTGTTAATATACCTCAGCCATTGACAAATCTGGAATTATAATTTTATTTGAGGTTCAAATTAACCCGGGACATTGTGTCAAACGATGCCTGCAAGTCTGTACATGTGATAAATTATTAATCGTCCACTGTCGAAGACTCTTCTTCTTCACACAATAACAACTTCTAGCTTCCTGACTGTACATCCAATCATCTTCAAATTTTTCACACTGGTTACTCTTCATGACTTCTACTCCAGTACGAAGTTTCATGTCGATCAATGAAGTGGTTCAAGAGATATAAATGATTTTATTGTTTGCGTTTAATTAACGATGTCTGCCAAACCACGTGACCAATCGCAAATTCCAAAAGGACATTTTAGTAGACTGATATGCTGAACAGATCTGTGACGTTTCCCCTCGATTGGATCACAAATGAGGGCGGAGCTAGGTTTTAAAGGTTTGTGCTTAAAAACATCATAACTATGTGATGCATGACGTCATGCTCGCTGACGTTTTTTGTTGGTCATGGGTATGCGATTCTGCCTTCAAAGTTTGGCCTCGAACTGTTCAGGCGTTTTGGAGGAAATTGAATTTTAGTGTTTTTCACTCAAAACAATATGGCGGCCGAACCACGTGACCTGTGACGTCATAACTACCATTAAAATATTCTTCAGACCGAGTCCCTCCGATGGTGAAAATTTGCTCTCATTCGGTCCAATTATTGCAGAGAAAATGGTTTTTAAACGAAAACAGAAAAAAAAATTCCCTAAAAAATTCCCCAAAAATATCCTGGATCCGGAATAATATCCTGAGCTTCACCAAAAACTAATCAATTCTTCCTTATCCCAAGGGCAATCATCCCACCAACTTTCATCCAAATCCGTTCAAAGCTTTTCCAGATATCTTGTTCACAAACACACACACACACATGGACGGACACGAGCGAATGCATTACTCCCTGGCGGGAGTTACTAGGCTCGAAAAAATATTGGACGCCAATCGTACACCGATATCTACAATATAAAAACACAATGTCTGTTTGTGTGTTTCTGGTGAAATCTGTCACCCTTCATAAAGACGATTTAAGTCGGGTTTTAAAACTCAATCTTTTAACACGAATGTGTTCACTACGGTCTATTTTTTGAGAATAAAACAAACTCGAAAAATATTTTCCATAAAAGAGTAAGTAGGTCTCTTCTATTGGAATTGTAGACGGTGGCTTGCAGACCGAGCCTCAAGGGCGGTGTACAGCAGCGTTTTTTTTAAATAACAATAAATACAAGGTGCAGGGAGGTTACATGCGCTGCATGTGATGTACAGCGTGCACAGAGTCAGACAAGTGTTCATTTACGTCTGTAGGATGTCTAATAAATAAAGAAGATTTAAGCACACCTGACACGAGGACGACGCTTCTGACTTTGGCATGCTCACGAGGCTGTACTGTTAAAAAAACTGTTCCAACCTGTCATTTTTAACTCTCAATTATTTCACCAACCACAACAACTCCTCTTTCCCTTCCACTGAAACGAGGAGGTAATTTAGCTAGACAAAATACTACAGATATAACTATGCTCGGGATCCTTTATGTATTCATATGTCTCCCTGGGGCCTACGAAAGCTGTCCCTATTAGTGGGGTGGCTAAAGTCCAAATTTAAGTGATATCGTGACACACTGGCCCAAAGGACCAAATTTGGCACAGTTCTACTTTAGGACCATACAAAACTTTTGAGAGGGGGCTGCCCGATTTTAGAGGCCCAGGTCAAGGTCAGGTCAAGGTCAAAGGTCAAATTATGTGTCTGTCATGTTTTTGCAATATCCAGCTTATATATAACCTAAAAAACTTGGTCTTAGTCACATAACCAACATATTTAATCAATGAATCCATTACTATTATGGGAAGTTCCACCAGGTGACGGCCATATTGGCAGTGGCGGCGCCAGGCTGTCCCCGACCGGGGGGAGGGGGGGGGGGGCTAACATCCCCGACGAGACAATATCTTCATCCCCTGGATAGAAAGGCAACTTCAAGGCTGTTCCAGGATGGACATCGTTTGGGACACTTACCGACCCGACAGCCTCAAAGCCACAACTCGAGAGAAATGAGGGAAAGGATTACGTAGAAAGGTATCCCGCAATACGAAGTTACCAAGTAACTTCGCTGGCTTTCTACAGGGTCCTACCAACAAGGAGGAGCTTTTCGCACTGCTGACGGAGGACGTAGTCAAACACGACTATCCGCTTACCAAGCAGGTTTACATTACATCTGGTCCACGAGTCCAATCGAATCAGGCTAACATCACAATGGGAGAGAGTGATCACGAAGAAGCAGACAGTAGAATATGTCTTCATGTAAACGATGCCCTAAGGGAAGGGGCGACTACTGTTCTCATCAGAACCGTAGACACAGACGTGATTGTGATTCTGGTGGGAGTGTTTCATGATCTTGTGCAGCACCATCCAGGTATGCAACTATGGGTTGGCTTTGGTACTGGTAAACACTTCCGCTATTACCATGTCAACTCAATCTGCCAGGAACTTGGGGAAGACAAAGCTCGTGCTCTGCCGTTTTTCCATGCATTCTCTGGCTCTGATGTAACACCCCAATTCAGTGGTAAAGGCAAAAAGTCAGCTTGGAAGGCATGGAAAGCTTACCCGACAGCCACAGAAGGATTCACCATTACGTCCCTGACTGCGTTTGTTCCACAGGTGATTACATCTCCAGCATTCAATGTGATCGAGCGGTTTACCTGTATCATGTACGACAACACAACCCCACATGTCAATGTGAATGACCTTCGACAGGAGCTATTCCCAAGGAGAGTGAAGATGATGGAGAAGCTTCCTCCAACTTAGAACGCACTGCTCCAGCATGTAAATCGATGCCTGTACCAAGCCAGCATTTGGAGAGAGAGTCTGAAGCCCATCCTAGCTGCACCAAATCCAGATGGCTTTGGGTGGACCAAAGCAGATACCGGGTGGCGTCCAACCTGGACAACCCTGTCAGCTGCTGCTCTTAGTTGTAGAGAACTACTCAAGTGCGGATGTAAGATGACACCCACTTGTTCAAAGAATTGCACATGCAGGAACGCAGGACTGCCATGCACAGGACTGTCTCTGTCGCGGAAATTGTGACGCATAAGTCATGCAGGCCGCGACCTCCTCTGTACTGGCCAATCCAGTATCCTCCCTCAGCGTATCGATGTACGTCAAAAACACCGATGCAAAAATGACCAACACATAATTTGACCTTTGACCTTGACCTGACCTTGACCTGGGCCTCGAAAATCGGGCAGCCCCCTCTCAAAAGTTTTGTATGGTCCTAAAGTATAACTGTGCCAAATTTAGTGCTTTGGGCCAGCGTGTCACGATCATTTCCATAAGCCACTCCACTATATATAGGTTTCTTAATACATAAAGCTAGCGATATATCTAATCAGATTTTTTTTCCTTTCCCAAATGCAACATGCCCTGCTGATTTTACTCCATGGCTGCACTCACTTGTGGAAACGTGTGGGTGATGATGTGTGAGAAAGGGAGAGGATAAGAGAGTGAGAGCACATTGTGTGTGTAAGTGCATCACTGAACAAATTCTGCATTTCCTGTAATAGTCAGGTTCACTATGTTTTTTCGTTCAAAATTTTGGTAGATTAGCAAAACTATACATTTTTGGAATATTCAGAACATGAGGAATCCAAAAATTAACGTTTACATTTGCATAGACACCTTTGCGAAAATGACACTCAGGACAGTGATGAAGATCTGTAAAAGCATATTCCTGAACGGTATAGACCTCGTAGATCCTGTGTATAGGACTTATAGTTCAATCTGATACTACCTATAACTTCCTATAACAACCTATAACTTCAAAGGACTTGCAATATCATGTATTATGTAATACAGTTATATCACAAATATAAAGACAATGGTTTTCAATTACCTTTGTTTGTTGCTTTTCTATAATCCTGAGCACTATTTTGAGGCCTTTATTGGATTCCTTGACCCAGAAAACATAGGATTAACATATTTAATTAAGTCTCGAGGTTGACTAGAAGCCGAGATCGCGCAAAATATGTATTTTATGGCGGCCATTTTCAAAATCCAAAATGGCGGCCATGCAGGTGTCTGTGCAAATGCCAACATTGATTTTCAGATTCTCCATGCTCTGAAGATTCCAAAAATGTGCAGGTTTGCTAATCCCAAAATTTTGAAAGAAATTATATTTGTTAACATGGTGAACCTGACTATCTTCATCACTGTCCTGAGTGTCATTTTCGCAAAGGTGTCTACGCAAATGTAAACATTAATTTTTGGATTCCTCATGCTCTGAATATTCCAAAAATGTATAGTTTTGCTAATCTACCAAAATTTTGAACGAAATTATATTTGTTAACATAGTGAACCCGACTATATGGGTGAAGTGAAAAACTTCTCGACTTCATGCATCCGCTAAACAGTAATGTCTTGAGTATGACATTGGATTGATGATGGATTAGTCTCCTTGTGCAGGAAGCACATGGAGCTGCCGAGGCAGTTTCATTGGCGAAAGGGTACAACCCTGAACAGGAACAGGTCGAACAGGTCGGGTCGCCACTCCGACACATGATGCTCGACTAGCTCTCTCCCAGCAAGCTGGAACTCATTTTTCTGACCTTGGAAGGATGGCAGGCTGAATTCAACTGTCTGGTGTTATCGTGGTATGCTTGGGGATGGAATCTCAGAAGCCAACCGTCTTAACCGTGAAGCCACCACCAAGTTTTATGATTACCAAATTGACAGATACAGTATGAATAAAAAAAGTTAAGCCATTCTGGATAGTGAATAATGGTGAAGTGGTTAACCTTTCTGTGAACAGGGAGGATTCGCTCTCTGATGTATTTATGTCATGGGATTGGTGGATAGGCCATGAAAAATGAGAAGCAAATCTGGGCTCTGATGCCCATGTCTTCATTATGCAATTAGCCGTGCCACCAGCAAAACAATGTGAGTCTCACACCGTGGAAATTCTGTAAATTGTAATTATCCTGCTCATGAGAAATGTGAAAATGCCATGGTGTTTCACTGCCTCATGTTTTGACAATGGGTGGACAGAAACAAGCGACAAAAGCTACACTTAACATTTTTGGAAACAGAACAGTATTTCAAATGTTCCAGCCGATTGGTAATTAAATTACCACCGAGTCACACGACACAATTGGTAACCAAACCTTTATTTAATTTCCTAGGTATACAATAGTACGGCAGTACGCTGTCCGACATGTGGTGCAGAGGTAGTGTACTTTTTGGACATGCAGAGGCTGGCACACTTACATTTTTAGCCGTCTAGCCTGGTTCACGTTAAAGATACCGTGGTGTAGGTCCACGAAGAGTGTGCGACCCTATCACTGGCACTCCGAAACTATATTAGTGACAACCAAGTCTTTGTATTTGACCATATCTAATAATTATTTGTATTTTACTGGGTCTCCCGTCCCCCTCACCCCTCCAAATGTCCCCATGGCTGAGATAAGGAGAAAAGAGAGAGTGGTGGTAATATTGTGGAAGGACTAAGTAGATTAATCATTAAATGGCTATATATATACACAGACTTGGCATTTAATATGGATTTTTTTTTTTCTTGACTTGGGTTTCCTTTCTGAACTCAGAATATCAATCTGGTGAGTTTCTTTTTCGCTTCGGTGATTTCTTTGTGAAAAGAACCATGTCACTGATTGTCTGTCGCAGCAAGAAGTCAATAACAGGATTATATCACAGGTGGCGTGACAAAATGTACGGACAGGTACATTTGACGATTGGCTTCACAATCGGGTATGTAAGGGTTGTTGCGTTCTGTATTAGTGGAAAACAACTGCTGCACGTCTACAAAAGTTATTGCCGCTTCCTCTGGAGATGGTTCGTCAACTCGACAATGCTGTTTGTCATGGAGTGGTGGCGTTACGAAATTCCGGCATGAAACAGTGTGCTATTGCTCGGCAGTATGGCATCACTCAAGGTCAGGTGTCAAAGATCCCGAAACGAAATGCTCAGAGGGGTGTCCCTCCTCCAATATCGAGGCCAGGACGTCCCTGCAGAACCACAAGGAGGGATGATCGCCAGCTGCACCGGTTAGTCCGCAATGGCCGTACCAAGTCAGCTATTCGGCTTAGGGCTGAGTGGCAGCAACTGACAAATGTGCCTGTATCCAGAAGGCTAGTCAACCAACGACTGGTTCAAGCAGGCTATCGTGCCAGGCGTCCCCTGAGAAAGCCACGCCTGACAAGACAACACCGCCAGCGCTGATTTCAGTGGGCCAGAGAGCACCGTCAATGGCAGCCAGGACACTGGAATCATGTGATCTTCAGTGACGAGTCTTGATTTCTGGTCTATCGTCAAGATGGCCATGTCTGAGTGCGCAGACAAGTGCATGAAGCCTACAACAAAGATTGTATCGTGCCAAGAGTCCAAGCTGGAGGTGGTGGGGTGACCGTTTGGGCTGCTTTTCATGCAGGGGGCAAAACTGATGTGGTTGTTTTGAATGGAAACCTGAACCAGTTCACGTACAGGGCCATTCTGGAAGAAACATTGCTTCCATTTGCTCGTGCAGCCTTTCGAGGAAACTTTGTCTTCCAAGATGACAATGCACGGCCTCATCGTGCTCGCATGATCCAACACTTTCTTGCTGACCGTGTGTAGAGCATATGGAGTGGCCTGCCATGTCCCCGGATATGAATCCGATAGAGAACTTGTGGGCAGAATTAACGCGTCAAATCGACAACTTGGACCAGCAGCCTGCCTCTGTGCGTGAATTGCAGCAGGCTATTGTCACTGCATGGCAAGCGATTCCTGTCCAAACCTTGGCAAATCTCATGAACAGCATGCCTCAACGTGTAGGTGCTCTCCTGAATGCTCGTGGGGGTTACACGACGTACTGAACTGTAATTTACTGTCCGTAATCCCAGTTGTAATTTATCTTTTTTTTTTGTTAAAAAATTTTTTGGCTAATGTGCAAAATAAAGAAATACTTCTGGAAAACGTACAGAAGTTTAACACAGTACTGTCCGTGAATTGAGTTCAATATCAGTTTACACCACTTTCAAGGATCAATTTATTTGCTTCGAAATGTCAAATGTGGTTTTTGTTTCTTTTAAAGGTCACATTAACAAAATCTAGAATAATTTCAACATAATTCCAATGAACTTTTGCTTCCAAGTCAACTTGAAAAGTAAGTTCACCCCCACAAAAAAAATATTCCATATTAAATGCCAAGTCTGTGTGTGTGTATATATATATATATATATATATATATATATATATATATATATATATATATATATATATATATATATATATATATATATATATATACTGTATATATATATATATATACTGTATATATATATATATATATATATATATATATATATATATATATATATATATATATATTGTTACGGCCCGCGGATAAGATGTTGTGTTTGCCGAGCGGCTGGCCCCGCGGTCGTACAGTTACCCCGACTAACCCGATTCCCGAACGTTGGCCGGATTGCACCACAGATATTCAATAGGGAAAAGACTAAGGCGACACGGATGTGAAGAAGAAGCAGACAAAAAGGTTGGAAATACGAATATAATTTATTTGCTATTTACAGGCTCAAAAAAACCAAGGAGAAGGAAAGATAAGAAAATAATATACAGAAGATATTAGAGACACAGTGAAAATCGCTAGCTTATCTAAACAGGCTTAATTAATACCCAGGACAGAACAAACAAAACAAACTCACGTACACAAGAGGATGGAAAGGCAGGAGGTGGATGGCTGGAGGGAGAGGAAGGTCCAAGGGGGTCCTGCAGCACGATCGGCACGTTTAGCAGCCGCCGTTCCTTCGCGGCCCTGCTCAAAACCGCCGTCCAGGCCCCAAGCGGCTGTTGTCTGCTGCTGCGGTGGTGGACGTCGCGCGCTTTTCCAGGACGACAACAGGCTTCTTGCTGTTAACTACTGCTCAGTCCAACCTTGGCGAGCAAGGCGACGAATAGCAGGCTTTGTGCTTTCCGGGATGTCCTCTCCTTGGATGTTCTCTATGTTCTCTTTCTTGGTCCAACCACTCTTTCTCTCTCTTGGTCCAATCACTCCTCACCACCGACCACTCAACGCAACCTTGCGCGCGTGCCTTTATAACGCCTCCGGCGATCAAGCCGCCGGCCTTCAGGACACGCCCATCGGTGTGCTCACCTCGGCCCTGGTTGGTCGCGCGACCCTCTGGCTCCGCCCTTGATGACGACGGGCGGGCACGCCCGTCTTCCCGGACCCGAGCACATGTTCAATTGTGGTTTTGGAGGGGATGTAATTGGCAATCGAGGCTTGGCAATGACGAAAGGGGAAATGTACTTTTTGGGAATGGGAATGAAGAATGAAGGGAATCTATCTATTTCACTTGGTGCAATGGAGTGTCATCTTAATGGGAGACAAGGCCTTACCCTAATACACATAATAAAGATATAACTATCGAACAGGGGTATTCTATGATTGGCTGACGTGTATGCTTTATGGACTAATTATGGGACGCCCTTTGACATTTACACTACGGAGGTATTTACAAGGAATCATTACATTTTACAGCGGGTGATATTTACAACAATTTACTATACAATACAACACAATAAAAAAAACACAATCCTCATTTCCGCAACACTGCACCCTCCTCCTCTTAGGCACGACCCGGGCCTATAACTTTAACTTAGTGTGACACGTAGGTGTAGTTCCCTCTACTTTTAACCTGACCCTGAGTGCGACAGTTTTAAAACATAAATAAATATGTCCCGCTGCTCCATTGCACCCTACCTAACAGACTCACGCCCACAGCTAACCGAATTGCGGAATGGTCTTCAAACTATAGACTGACGGTGGGGAGCATTATTTACAATGACTCTGCTTTTATTTACAAAACTAACCCAGGACCTGTGATTGTTATTTTGGGGGGGGAGAGACAGTCTGCTCTGCATCAATGCACCATGAAAGCACCCAAAATGCACCAACACACCCTCAAGCACCAATCGGTGCACAGTCATCATTGTTCAATAAAATAAAAACAACAACCCCTAACCCTGCAGGTGGTCTCTTGCTCTTCGGCTCCCTCTGCTGGCTATTATTATTTTCCTGGTGTTGTCATCTTCCTTTGCTGGTGGCCTATTTGCACATAAAATGAAATGCACCCAACGTGTCCATTTTGATTTATTTTATTTATGGCCCACAGGGCCGACTAGTGTGGTTCACCTGTGGGGCATCGGTGCCCTGTGATCAAGGTCCGCCAGCAAGATTTCGGGCCTTCATGGCCGGTTCCAGCAGAGGGGCCATGCCCCAACCCATAGGGTCCATAAGTGGTGCTCGGCCACAGACATGTGGTCCATAATGTGGTGCATCGATGCAGACAGCTGGTTCTGGGAGTTCCGGGCGCACAATGGCGGACTCACGCACGCTCCCCTCGGCGCCCAGTGGCGCACAGGTCCTCATGTGGGAGACAAAAGGGGGGGAGAGACAGATGAGCGAGGGGTAAGGTCACAAGGGTACACATCGATAAGGCAATGCAAGGTGAAGTGCGTACGGAGAGCGAAGTGAGAAAGCTCGTCCCTACCATACGTCACCCCCCCTGTAACCTCCACTACCCTTGCCCTTACCCCATATGTACAAAAATCTACACATTTACAAATTTGTCGCTAATGTCACGTCTTCCCCATATTTCCCAAATTCGTCACCACAATCCCTCTAACCAAAATTTGCCATCACCCAATTCATCATCAATCCTCACAAGGAGGGAGAGATGGAACAACCAGCACAATGTCACACCCACGTCATGATGCGTCTCACATTCCAAAACATTTGCATCATAAAAATAATAAAAACATGGCATGGTGTGGAGTTACGTCACCCCAGGTGAGTGGATGTAGATGGTGCAAGGAGATCTCCATCCTAACTATCCTCTAAATGACTTTAACACACTTTACACTACCCGGGGTCTTTCCCTGCCAAACCATTGGCAACCTTACTCTATGTGGTTAAAAAAACCAATTCCCATTGACCAAACTGTGGTGCTTCATCAATTTGGGGTCTCACTCCCCCGATTCAACTCCCTGTGCCCTTGCACAATTTCAGGACTGGGGCGTGTAGCTCTCCCAGCGGGTCTACCCACCTGCACACCTCCACCACTGTAGTTGCCACCCGAGCTTACCTGCTCCTTACCTAACCTATCGAACTGGGGAAGGCCCCTCCTGGCTCTGTCACCCCTCGTTGCCCTCTGGCACTGGGCTACCCGGGTCCGTCCTCCGGATCCTCGGGCCCCATCCACAACAACTCTACCGGCTCCCAGAGCCCACCTGCGGCCTCACCTGGCCGACATCCTCACAGTGGTGGAGTGCCCAAACCAACTACACACACTAACAGGCTACACGCCCAGCCATTTCCACAACACTAATGCACCCATCCAAACACCATTCTTTCACCCGCACCACAGATGCCAATATCCAACCACAATTTACCTATACCCTCTACCTAACACTTACACTACCCTCCCCGGGTATTCGTGATGCGGGTCCATCCTTCCCACATTCACACCTTCGCACCATCCACTCCACTCCATAGTTCCCACCATACTCACTCCACGACCATCCATTCCAATACTCCATATATTCCACACTCCATGTATTTCACACAACCATTCTCCATTCACCTGTTGTTGCACACCTGTGCAATCACACCTGGTGCCACCTGCACCCTCCTTCCTTCCTGGACCATTTGCTCAACACAACACACATCACCATCACTCACTCATACACTGCTCCATCCACCTGTTCAGTTGCACACCTGTGCAATCACACCTGTGCAATCACACTTGTTAACCATGCACACGGCATTATCTAATCTACCTGTTGCCCTGCTAACTTAGTGCTCCCCGTCTTCCCTTTAAACTAAGCACATACCACGTCATTATCATCCACACTAATCTACCTGCGTCCCCACTACAGGTATCATTGTCACTAACTAATCTTAACGTTACCTATTGTCATCTTCTAGGTCCCTATCATTTTATCCTAACCCTCCCGGGCTAGTTTTCACTGCCAAACCCCATAACCTAGTGCTTCTTTGCCCCCGCGTGAGAGATGGCAGAGTTGCCATCCCATCACATCGGGGCATTTCCCACTACCAATTTTTGCTCGTCCAAATGCAACAAATCAAAAATTTGCCAATCGTCTGCCAATCCTCACTCTGCCAATCATCACTGCCAATCCTCAAATTTTGTTTTCCTAATTTTGGGGCCAAAACACTATCCTCATCATCATCATCACAGTCCGCTTTATCTGAGCCTCGGTGCATCGTCACATCATTAAAACTCGGCTTCGCAAAGCCGAGCAATGAATTCGGGTGGTTTGGTCGCCTGTAGTTGGATCCGTCCGGCATTCACGACTCCGGGGAGGAGGCATGCTCGGGCCGAGGTTCCACGCACCATCGCGGCTCTGTACCTTGCGGTCCCGGGCCCGATGGCTGAGGCTCGCCCGGTCGGAACCCCGTCCCCGCGAGGGGGCACCGTGCCGCTTCCTCCCACTCGCCCTTGAACCGGACCGGTCGCCTCGCCTGACAAGGCCCGGACTCGACCGTGCAGGGCGGGGCCAAGCCCGAATCGGCAACGACACTTCGAAGAGAAGCGACGTAGCATCGATCCGCGCCAGGCCTTGCATCCAACAAAGCGCACCGCGCTCCGAGTGCTCGCATCGGCTATCCGTCGCCCTAAACGCTAACCCGGTTACCGTCGATGCTTCACCTGCATGCTCACGCATACGCTACCCCTTTCACCCTCACCGAGCTCGGTGCTCCAACGCCATCCGTACATTCCACCAACGTACTCCCTGTTACACACCACACCTCTCGCGCACACTCACCGTTCGCACACTCCTTTAACACACCTCACGCACCGTCGTGCGCACTCTCCCCACTCGGTACGTACTCCGTACCACTCACCATGGGCGTGCACCCTTGCATCCACCCACAACCGCGCTCAGATGGGCTCTCCCACACCCGCGCGACCACCAACTCAGGTGTGCTTCCTCGCACACGTTCCACCACCACCTTACTCTCCGTGTCACACTCACCCTCGCACGTACACTCCGTATCGCTCTCACTCCCTGTGTCACACTCCGTACACCCCGACGTGCATTCTCGCTCGCACTCGGTATCACTCTCGCGCTTCGTAACACGCTCACCCCTTGACGCACACTTTTTCTTAGACGCGTGCCATTTTTACTCACACGGGACCCTTCACCAACGCCCGGGTGCCATATCGATCCCAATCACGCGACAATTCTCTTCGCGCCAAACCCTCTCTTACAAAATCTCCCGGCACCACATGCAGCCCGTCTCACCTTCGGGGTTCTTCTTCCTCCCTGCACCAAAACCTGCAAATATTTATAAGGATTAATGAGCACAGCATCGTGATGTGAGCACGGACTTTGTACAGTTTCCATTCCTTCCTCCGACTGTTGCTCTTCTACGTCTGTCGTTTCTACAATTTTAATTCCCAGCACTTTTGCTTTCTCTTTATTCACCACGACGACCGTTGGCTTTAATAAAATTCCCTCTTCTACCTCAACGGTCGCCGGCTGCCCCATACCCCGGGTCGCGATTTCTCTACCCGTCATTGTACCCACGCTTTCCTCCGCCTCGCTCAACCAGCGCTTCTTGACCCGCGTTACCCTCCTCGTGCACCCCTGGGACCTGCTCGCTCAACCCGCGATCTCTGTCCCTCTCCGCTTCCCTTACTTCATATGCGACTCTGTCCCTCGCCAGTCCCTCATTTACTTCTTTGGCCTGGGCAGTTATGTCTTTCAATTCGTCCCCTTTTATTCTATTACAACACCCTTCAATTAGATTTCCCAATTTTTCTCTCTGAGCCCTCTTTTCGTCCCTAATTTGGCCCCTCAATCGCTCACTATTAGCCCTCGCTCTGTCTCCCATTTCTTTCATTTCCCTGCTAAATTTCTTCCTTTCTTCCCTTTCCTCATCCGCCTTGACCATGAAGGCCTGCATCTGCTGCATGAATAGGCCCCAGTTCATTGGTGCTGCAGCCGCTGCTACGGTCACGGGCGCGGCAAAATTTGGTGCCGCTACACCCACGTGCGCGAGGACGCCATTTTGCGCGCCTGAAACCTCCTCAACCACATTGCCATTTTTCTCCTCCTCCCTTTCCTCCACATACATTTCGCCGAGGTCCTGGGTCGATTCTACCCCGTCTATCTCTCCCACCGGCATCCCGTCGCCTTGACCAGCCATGGCGCGATTTCAAAATTCGGGTTTTGTAAAACAAAATAAATTTCAGTAGCTCGTAATTTTGAGCGCGTTAAGCACGCTTCGGGTCCGTTCCCGCTCCCGACACCAATTGTTACTGCCAATAGTACAATTGGTGTTCCAAAATTTGGGCTAAATAAATTTAGTCCCAGGTCCGAATCCGACACTCCTGACACCAATTGTTACGGCCCGCGGATAAAATGTTGTGTTTGCCGAGCGGATGGCCCCGCGGTCGTACAGTTACCCCGACTAACCCGATTCCCGAACGTTGGCCGGATCGCGCCACAGATATTCAATAGGGAAAAGACTAAGGCGACACGGATGTGAAGAAGAAGCAGACAAAAAGGTTGGAAATACGAATATAATTTATTTGCTATTTACAGGCTCAAAAAAACCAAGGAGAAGGAAAGATAAGAAAATAATATACAGAAGATATTAGAGACACAGTGAAAATCGCTAGCTTATCTAAACAGGCTTAATTAATACCCAGGACAGAACAAACAAAACAAACTCACGTACACAAGAGGATGGAAAGGCAGGAGGTGGATGGCTGGAGGGAGAGGAAGGTCCAAGGGGGTCCTGCAGCACGATCGGCGCGTTTAGCAGCCGCCGTTCCTTTGCGGCCCTGCTCAAAACCGCCGTCCAGGCCCCAAGCGGCTGTTGTCTGCTGCTGCGGCGGTGGACTTCCCGCGCTTTTCCAGGAGTACAACAGGCTTCTTGCTGTTAATTACTGCTCAGTCCAACCTTGGCGAGCAAGGCGACGAATAGCAGGCTTTGTGCTTTCCGGGATGTCCTCTCCTTGGATGTTCTCTATGTTCTCTTTCTTGGTCCAACCACTCTTTCTCTCTCTTGGTCCAATCACTCCTCACCAACGACCACTCAACGCAACCTTGCGCGCGCGCCTTTATAACGCCTCCGGCGATCAAGCCGCCGGCCTTCAGGACACGCCCATCGGTGTGCTCACCTCGGCCCTGGTTGGTCGCGCGACCCTCTGGCTCCGCCCTTGATGACGACGGGTGGGCACGCCCGTCTTCCCCGACCCGAGCACATGTTCAATGGTGGTTTTGGAGGGGATGTAATTGGCAATCGAGGCTTGGCAATGAAGAAAGGGGAAATGGAGGTTTTGGGAATGAAGAATGAAGGGAATCTATCTATTTCACTTGGTGCAATGGAGTGTCATCTTAATGGGAGACAAGGCCTTACCCTAATACACATAATAAAGATATAACTATCGAACAGGGGTATTCTATGATTGGCTGACGTGTATGCTTTATGGACTAATTATGGGACGCCCTTTGACCTTTACACTACGGAGGTATTTACAAGGAATCATTAAATTTTACAGAGGGTGATATTTACAACAATTTACTATACAATAAAAAAAAACACAATCCTCATTTCCGCAACAATATATATATATATATATATATATATATATATATATATATATATATATATATATATATATATACATACATATATATATATATATATATATATATATATACAGTGGGGAGAACAAGTATTTGATACACTGCCGATTTTGCAGGTTTTCCCACTTACAAAGCACGACAAGGTCTGTAATTTTTATCATAGGTACACTTCAACTGTGGAAGACGGAATCTAAAACAAAAATCCTGAAAATCACATTGTATGATTTTTAAGTAATTAATTTGCATTTTATTGCATGAAATAAGTATTTGATACATCAGAAAAACAGAACTTAATATTTGGTACAGAAACCTTTGTTTGCAATTACAGAGATCAGACGTTTCCTGTAGTTCTTAACCAGGTTTGCACACACTGCAGCAGGGATTTTGGCCCACTCCTCCATACAGATCTTCACCAGATCCTTCAGGTTTCGGGGCTGTCGCTGCGCAACACAGACTTTCAGCTCCCTCCAAAGATTTTCTATTGGGTTCAGGTCTGGAGACTGGCTAGGCCACTCCAGGACCTTGAGATGCTTCGTACGGAGCCACTCCTTAGTTGCCCTGGCTGTGTGTTTCGGGTCGTTGTCATGCTGGAAGACCCAGCCACGCCCCATCTTCAATGCTCTTATTGAGGGAAGGAGATTGTTGGCCAAGATCTCGCGATACATGGCCCCATCCATCCTCCCCTCAATACGGTGCAGTCGTCCTGTCCCCTTTGCAGAAAAGCATCCCCAAAGAATGATGTTTCCACCTCCATGCTTCACGGTTGGGATGGTGTTCTTGGGGTTGTACTCATCCTTCTTCTTCCTCCAAACACGGCGAGTGGAGTTTAAACCAAAAAGCTCTATTTTGGTCTCATCAGACCACATGACCTTCTCCCATTCCTCCTCTGGATCATCCAGATGGTCATTGGCAAACTTCAGACGGGCCTGGACATGCGCTGGCTTGAGCAGAGGGACCTTGCGTGCGCTGCAGGATTTTAATCCATGACGGCGTAGTGTGTTACTTATGGTTTTCTTTGATACTGTGGTCCCAGCTCTCTTCAGGTCATTGACCAGGTCCTGCCGTGTAGTTCTGGGCTGATCCCTAACCTTTCTCATGATCATTGAGGCTCCACGAGGTGAGATCTTGCATGGAGCCCCAGACCGAGGGAGATTGACTGTCATCTTGAACTTCTTCCATTTTCTAATAATTGCGCCAACAGTTGTTGCCTTCTCACCAAGCTGCTTGCCTATTGTCCTGTAGCCCATCCCAGCCTTGTGCAAGTCTACAAATTTGTCCCTGATGTCCTTAGACAGCTCTCTGGTCTTGCCCATTGTGGAGAGGTTGGAGTCTGATTGAGTGTGGACAGGTCTGGAGACGGCTTTGCGGTCGGTCTTTGCGGTCTTTGTGGTCGGAGACGGTCTGGAGACGTCTTTTATGCAGATAACGAGTTCAAACAGGTGCAGTTAATACAGGTAATGAGTGGAGAATGGGAGGGCTTCTTAAAGAAAAAACTAACAGGTCTGTGAGAGCCGGAATTCTTACTGGTTGGTAGGTGATCAAATACTTATTTCATGCAATAAA
Organism: Myxine glutinosa; assembly: GCF_964187855.1. NCBI lineage: Eukaryota > Metazoa > Chordata > Myxini > Myxiniformes > Myxinidae > Myxine > Myxine glutinosa. The sequence continues at coordinate 116,550,276 of NC_136261.1, read as the reverse complement.
ATGCAAATTAATTACTTAAAAATCATACAATGTGATTTTCAGGATTTTTGTTTTAGATGCCGTCTTCTACAGTTGAAGTGTACCTATGATAAAAATTACAGACCTTTACGTGCTTTGTAAGTGGGAAAACCTGCAAAATCGGCAGTGTATCAAATACTTGTTCTCCCCACTGTATATATATATATATATATATATACATACATATATATATATATATACATACATATATATATATATATATATATACATACATATATATATATATATATATATATATATATATACATACATATATATATATATATATATATATATATATATACATACATATATATATATATATATATATATACATACATACATATATAAATATATATATATATATATATATATATATATATATATATACATATATATATATATATATATATATATACATACATACATATATATATATATATATATATATATATATATATATATATATATATATATATATATATATATATATATATATATATACAGTATATATATATAGTATATATATACAGTATATATATATATGTATATATATATATATATATATATATATATATATATATACACAGACTTGGCATTTAATATGGAATTTTTTTTTTGTGGGTGTGAACTTACTTTTCAAGATGTCATAGAACAAAAAGTTCATTGGAATTATGTTGAAATTATTGTAGATTTTGTTAATGTGACCTTTAAAAGAAACAAAAAACACATTTGACATTTCGAAACAAATAAATTGATCCTTGAAAGTGATGTAAACTGATATCGAACTCAATTCACGGACAGTACTGTGTTAAACTTCTGTACGTTTTCCAGAAGTATCTCTTTATTTTGCACATTAGCAAAAAATTTTTTTAACAAAAACAAAAGTTAGATTACGACTGGGATTACGGACAGTAAAATTGGAGTTCAGTACCTCGTGTAACCCCCACGAGCATTCAGGAGAGCACGTACACGTTGAGGCATGCTGTTCACGAGATTTGCCAAGGTTTGGACAGGAATCGCTTGCCATGCAGTGACAATAGCCTGGTGCAATTCATGCACAGAGGTCGGCTGCTGGTCCAAGTGGTCGATTTGACGCGTTAATTCTGCCCACAAGTTCTCTATCGGATTCATATCCGGGGACATGGCAGGCCACTCCATATGCTCTACACCACGGTCAGCAAGAAAGTGTTGGATCATGCGAGCACGATGAGGCCATGCATTGTCATCTTGGAAGACAAAGTTTCCTCGAAAGGCTGCACGAGCAAATGGAAGCAATGTTTCTTCCAGAATGGCCCTGTACTTGAACTGGTTCAGGTTTCCATTCAGAACAACCAGGTCAGTTTTGCCCCCTGCATTAAAAGCAGCCCAAACGGTCACCCCACCACCTCCAGCTTGGACTCTTGGCACTATACAATCTTTGTTGTCGGCTTCATGCACTTGTCTGCACACACGGACGCGGCCATCTTGACAATAGACCAGAAATCTAGACTCGGCACTGAAGATCACGTCATTCCAGTGTCCTGGCTGCCATTGACGGTGCTCTCTGGCCCACTGCAATCAGTGCTGGCGGTGTTGTCTGTTCAGGCGTGGCTTTCTCAGGGGACGCCTGGCACGATAGCCTGCTCGAACCAGTCGTTGGTTGACTAGCCTTCTGGATACAGGCACATTTGTCAGTTGCTGCCACTCAGCCCTCAGCCGATTAGCTGACTTGGTACGGCCATTGTGGACTAACCGGTGCAGCTGGCGATCATCCCTACTTGTGGTTCTGCGGGGACGTCCTGGCCACGGTATTGGAGTAGGGAAACCCCTCTGAGCATTTCGTTTCAGGATCTTTGACACCTGACCTTGAGTGTTGCCATACTGCCGAGCAATAGCACGCGGTTTCATGCCGTAATTTCGTAAAGCCACCACTCCATGACAAACAGCATTGTCGAGTTGACGGACCATCTCCAGAGGAAGCGGCAATAACTTTTGGAGACGTGCAGCAGTTGTTTTCCACTAATACAGAACGCAACAACCCTTGTATACCCGACTGTGAAGCCAATCATCAAATACACCTGTCCGTACATTTTGCCACGCCACATGTGATATAATCCTGTTGTTGACTTCTTGCTGCGATAGACAATCAGTGACATGGTTCTTTCAACAAATAAATCACCAAAGTGTAAAAGAAACTCACTAGATTGATATACTGAGTTAAGAAATTAAACCCAAGTCAAGAAAAAAAAAATTCCATATTAAATGCCGTCTGTATATATACAGTGCATTCAGAAAGTATTCAGTCCCCTTCACTTTTTTCACATTTTGTTGTGTTGCAGCCTTATGCTGAAATAGTTTAAATTCATTTTTTCCCTCATCAATCTACACTCAGTACCCCATAATGACAAAGAGAAAACAGGTTTTAGAAAGTTTTGCAAATTTATTAAAAAGAAAAAACTGAAATATCACATTGACATAAGCATTCAGACCCTTTGCTATGACACTTGAAATTTCGCTCAGGTGCCTCCCATTTCCCTTGATCGTCTTTGAGATGTTTCTCCACCTTGATTGGAGTCCACCTGTGGTAAATTCAATTGATTGGACATGATTTGGAAAGGCACACACCTGTCTATATAAGGTCTCACAGCTGACAATGCATATCAGAGCAAAAACCAAGCCATGAGGTAGAAGGAACTGCCTGCAGAGCTCAGAGACAGGATTGTGTCGAGGCACAGATCGGAGGAAGTCTACAAAAAAAATTCTGCTGCATTGAAGGTTCCCAAGAGCACAGTGGCCTCCATAATTCTTAAATGGAAGAAGTTTGGAACAACCAGGACTCTTCCTATAGCTGGCCGCCCGGCCAAACCGAGCAATCGGGGGAGAAGGGCCTTGGTAAGAGAGGTGACCAAGAACCCGATGGCCACTCTGACTGAGCTCCAGAGATCCTGTGTGGAGATGGGAGAAACTTCCAGAAGGACAACCATCACTGCAACACTCCACCAATCTGGGCTTTGTGGCAGCGTGGCCAGACGGAAGCATCTCCTCAGTGAAAGACACATGAAAGCCCACTTGGAGTTTGCAAAAAGCACCTAAAGGTCTCTCAGACTGTGAGAAACAAGATTCTGTGGTCTGATGAAACCAAGATTGAACTGTGTAATCCGCTCGGCACACCATAAGGTGCGGGAACATGAAGGTTCAATCCCCGGTTTTCCCGGGCCACGTGGTCTCGCAAGGTATTCCGGCTGTGACCGCTAACCCTTCGACCCGTGACAGGGAGATTGGCAATAGAAGTTGCTTTGCAACCCGTTGACTGCGAGTTTAGTCGTGGCCGGCGGCCTGTGGACCCCATGTCTGAGGGGAACGGGGGATTTCACCCCCCCCTCCCCTAGTACGTCGACAGACCCGGGATCCGCAACAATATATATATATATATATATATATATATATATGTATATATATTGTTGCGGATCTCGGGTTCGTCGACGTACTAAGGGGGATTAAGTCCTGCTCCCCCTCAAGCTCCGAGTCCACGAGGCCGCCACCCACACTACACTCGTGGTGGATGGATTGCTAAGCAATTCCAGCCGCCGAGCCCGCAGCTACACGTGGAAGGGTTAATGGTCACGACCCGAGTACCTTCAACACACGCAGCTGTGAGAACGGGGACTTAACCTCGCACGAGTCACGCTGGTATTGAACGCCCGAGCAGTTGTGCGTCCCGTAACTCGTGCCGTTAACACTATTGAACCCGATCGAGCGATTTTAATTCGGGCAATGCTAGGCCAATGTTGAAAAGACGATGACAGCCAGGTTGGAAACAAACCACAGGATTTATTACAATGTACAGTATTCACAGGAAAAGGACACAGCGAAGAATCTTAACGGCCTTACCTACGTTCCCAGACAAGGGCCCTCAGATTCGTTCGGGGAAGGGGAGGAAGAGGGGAATGCGCACAAAGTGTGGCCGCTTGGTGCAGTTTGCCTGGACGGGCTCGTTGGGCGGATACCCCCAAGGATTGGTCCAACCCGGGACACCACAGCCGGATATGTTTGCGGCAGGGGCGTTGATCATGGATGTGCACGTAGCAGGAATCCGAGGAGCATATCTCAGGGTCAGCGAGGCAGAGCGCGCATGGCAGAGAGAGCGTCTATATTCAGGGAGTCCAGGCAGAGAGAGTCTCGGGCAGAGAGAGAGTCGGGGCAGAGATATAGAGAGAGCGGGGGTTCGGGCCGGGTTTTATAGCCCCCACGACCCCCCCACTCGAACGTTCCATGGGCCTTCATTGGCCGCCTGGGGTCATGTGTCGTGACAGCCCCTTATTGGTCACCCTTGGCCACTCCCTTCAGCTCCCATTGGCTGCAACTTATTGGCCACTCCCTCTAGCTCCCATTGGCTGTTCGCTGCTCACCGGCCACGCCCTCCAGCTCCTCCCTCGGGCATGCAAGGCCTGGCCTACGCCCATGACAAGGCACTTCAGGCTTCAATGAGGCCGACCATTACCCTGCCTGCCTCAACGCATACTAACACTGGGAAGGAGACTGTGCTTCACATTTAATAAGAAATAACTAACTAAGCGAGGCTACATGTTGTGGTGTAACTAACTATGGGGGGGGGGGGGGGGGAGGGGGGGAGGGTTGCCTTTAATTACAAAACCGCAGCAATATATATATATATATATATATATATATATATATATATATATATATATATATATATATATTGTTGTGGATATGAGAATTGTGTTTTTTTATTGTGTAGTACATTGTAAAGACCACCTTCCTGCCTCCATTCTGTGTATAAAGGTCAAAGGGTGTCCCTTAGTTAGGTCATATACCATCACGTAGCCAAATCATAGATTTCCTCCCTGTTCAGTAGTTATTTCCTTATTCTGTGTATTAGGTTAAGGCTTTGTCTTCCATTAATTAATACTCCATTGCACCGAATTCAAATAGATAGATCCCCTTTCATTCCCATTCCCAATGCCTCTATTGCCAACTGCATTCGCCGCCATTGCCCATGTGCTCCAACTCGGAGAAGAAGGGCGTGGCCCGCCCATCGTCATCAAGAGGTGGAGCCAAGAAGCCCCTACGACCAACCAAGAATGAGTGGGTATGGCTCAAGAGGGCGGGGTTATAAAACCCATTGCATCAGCCCCCACCATGAGTTGCGCTAGAGACGGCAGATGAGTCGAGACGAGCCCTCGGAGAGAGAAGGGAGACGCGTCCTGAGGTGAGCCAGAGAAGCAGCTTTGGCTCCACCAGCAGTTTTGGCTCCACCCGTAGTTTTGGCTCCACCAGCAGTTTTGGCTCCACTAGCAGTTTTGGCTCCACCAGCAGCTTTGGCTCCACAAGCAGCGTTGACTCCACCAGGCAGCGTGGGCTCCACCAGGCAGCTTCGACCCGTTACCCCGCGGGAACCAGGATCGGCGGCATCGGTGACCGTCGAGGTCCAGCCCGACGTCCCGTGCGGGATCAAGCCCGAACCATCTGCCCCAGCTGAACCTTCCCATTCCTCCTTCCAGTCATTCCTGCCTCCATTCCCCAGTCGTGTAAGTGTGATTGTAGTCTGTCTTTTGTCTTGTCCTTTGGTTTCTAAGTAAGACTGTAATAGGTAAGCTAAGTTTCACTGTGTCCTTCTGGTCCGTCCCTCTTTCTGTCTTTATTTTCGTATCCTTCCTTCTCCTTGGTTTCGTTTGGTTGTAAATAATAATAAATCATATTCGTATTTCCTACCTCTTGTCTTCTTCTTCTTCACATCCGTCGTCTTTGTCTTTTCCAAATTGAATACCTGTGGCACGATTTGGCCAACGTTCAGAATCGGGTTAGTCTTTGGTAACAGTTCGTGCTGCGGTTGCTAAACACCGCTCGGCAATCAAGTAACATCTTATCCGCGGTACGAACGGGGCTGTGCACCGGCCTTTCCAGAGGCCGCGGTGCAGCTTCAGGGACCACGTCGGTCAGTAACAAACGAGGGGACTAATTCCCCCTCAAAGGGGAACCATAGGCCGACGTTGGGTTCCGCAACATTTGGTGCCAGGAGCGAGATACGGACCTGAAGCGCTTAGCGCGCTCAAATTACGAGTGGGCCGAAATTTTGTTATAAAATTCCAAATTTGAAAATCGTGCCATGGATGGTCAAGGCGGCGGGATGCCAGTGGGGGAAATAGAAGAGGGGTTAGGGGTAACCCAGGACCAGAGGGAAGAAATGGTGGAGGAGAACAATGAGGAGGTGGTTGAGGAGGTATCAGGTGCGCAAAATGGCGCCCTCGCGCACGTAATTGTAGCAGCACCAAATTGCGCTGCGCACGTAGCCGCGGCGGCCGAGCCCACGGCGCCGATAGACATGAACCTCTTTCTGATTCAACTCGCGGCAAGCATGGAGAAGCTAAATGATAAGATGGATGCCCAAAGTGATAAATCCACCCGAGAGCGTAGAGAAATGGGTGGCCAGATGGAAGATGGGTTAAACAATTTGAGGAATGACATGGGCAATCAAATAGGGGAATTGAGAGACGGGTTAAGTAATATGGGAAATCAAATAGGGGAATTGAGAGACGGGTTAAGTAATATGGGAAGCCAAATCGGGGAGCTCGATGGAAAACATCGGGGGGCTAGAAGCCAAATTTGGGGGTTTAGACGACAAATTTGAGGGTTTAGACAATAAATTTGAGGGGTTAGACAACGGGATAAAAGAGGTGAAGAATGGGTTAACGGGGGTGGAAAATAGAATGGCTGCCCAGGAGAATCAGATAGAGGGGCTGAAAAATGGGTTAGGGGGGTTAGAAAACAAGATGGAAAACAAATTGCGGGGAAATAGGGGAGCAATCGGCCCGGGAAATTTAACAAATGGGAGAGCAGATAAAGGAGGTGAAAATCGGGGTAGAAACCAAATTGGATGCCCAGAGGGATGAGTTGGAACAGATGAGGGTGGCATCTACCAAAGAGATGGGAGAAATGGGAGAGGAGATCAGACGAGGTGTAAGCGAGAAGGTCTCGGGGGTACGCGAGGAGGTAAAGCGAGGTGAGAAGCGTATGGAGAAAGAGGTGAGGAATAATACGGCTAGGTTACAGGGGGGCATAGAGGACCTGACGCAGGAGGTGGAACAGCTGACGGTGGGACAGAGGGAATTAGTGGAGCAGGTACAAAAGAACACTGCGGTACTAGGAGGGTTGAAAGCGACACAAAACGAAATAAAAAATGACTTAACAGCGACGAAGAGGGAATGTCAGATGGTACGTGAAGGACTGACAACGAGGTTGGACGAGGTGATGGAGGCAATAGAGGCGAAGGACCGGGAGGTGAGGACGCACATAGAAACGGTCAAGGTGGCGTTAGAGGACGAAATTGAGGAGACGCACCGGGAAATAAAAGAGGTGAAGCAAAAATTAGAGGAAGTGGAAGAGGGGGTGAGTGAAATTAAGAAGAGACGGGGGGAAACTAAGAGGGAGATAAAGGAGGAGGTGATGGAGTATGTGCAAGGTCTGTGTTCAAATCATGATGATGTGCTCACTAACCAAATAAAGTGTTTGCAGGTGGCAGAGGAGGTGCGACGACGAGGTACCGAGGTGAGTGACGATATACGCGGAAATGTATATGGTGTGAGGGAAGATTCAGTCGACTTGGGGGTTGGTTTGGACCCGGGTGCTCGTGAGAGGCCGCTGGTGAAGTGTGCGACAGGTGCAGAGTGTGAAGGAGGAGGTGTGCGAGAATGTCCGACTATGGGGTGTGTGAGGAAAAAGTGCGCGCCGAGGAGTGAGTGTGCTGTCGAGAGTGAGTTGGTCGTAGCGCGTGTGCGGGGGGGCACATGGAAGCGCGTCGTGGGGAGTGTTACAGGGGATGTAACGGAAGCATGCACACCTGTGGTGAGTGTTACGGAGGGTGTAACGGGAGAGTGTGCGCAGGAGGATGCGCGAGAAAGTTGTGTAACGGACGGGTGCATGAGTACAGAGTATGCTGTCGAGAGTAAGGGTGAATGCGTGACCGAGTGTGGTGGTGAAAGTAGTAAGAGTGACACGGAGCGTGAGTTGGTTGTGGCAGGTGAGAGAGGATGTACACCTGGAATGGAAGGATGCACACCTGGAATGGTAGAGCGCGTATGGGAATGCACACTGGAGTTGGTAGTGAGGCACGTGATTGGGTGTGCAAGTGAGTGCACACCTGTGGTTGTCACAAAGGAGGTGACCGAGGAGGGGGCGCGAATAGGTGTGTTGGTGAGGTGTGCGAACGACGAGTGTGTGCTAAGGTGTGCAGTGGTCGGGTGTGTGAAGAAGTCTATGAGTGAACCTGGAGGGTGTGTCAGGGAAGGTGCAATGACGAGGAGCATGGGAACAGCTGGATGTATGAGCACGGAACGGGCTGCGGGGTGTAAGCATGAAAGTGGAGCATCGACGCTAACCGGGTTAGCGGTTAGAGTGACTTATAGCCGAAGCGGGCCTTCGGTGCGTGCCGGGCAGCTTTGTGTGCCGCGGGGACCCGCGGGGATCGTGACCGCGTTGGTTTCGAAAGAACCGCCGTGCGGGATCCACGCCGGGCCTCGCTCTGAACGGCCGCGTCCGTGCTCCGCTAGGCGGAGCGGGCGGCCCGGTAGGAAGGGTCGTCATGGCGACCCCCTTTTGTTGAGGCGTTCCGGCAGGGCGAGATCGGGCCATTGGACGGCTCCGTGCTGAGATGGTGCGTTGGATCTCGGCCCGAGTAAACCTCCTTGCCTGCACCGAATGCAGGACGGATCCAACCGCCGGCACCAAGCAACCCGCATTCATTGCTCGGCTTTGCGAAGCCGAGCTTTAGGAATGAATTGGCGCACCGAGAGGCTCAAGTGAGTAGACGTGTGATGAGGATAGTGTTTTGGACCCAAAATTGAAAAGCAAAATTTGATGATTGGCAAAGGATTGGCAGATTGATGATTGGCAGATGATTGGTAGTGATTGGCAAATTTTTAATTGACTGGAATTTGGTGAGCAAAATTTATAGTGAGAGATACCCGATGTGATGGGATGGCAACTCTGCCATCCCTCACAGTCGGGGGCAAAGGAGCACTAGTCTTATAGGGTTTGGCAGTGAAAACTAGCCCGGGAGGGTTAGGATATCGTGTGTTGGGACTTAGAGATTGACCATAGGTAACGTTAAGGTTTAGGTAGCAACATTGAACCGGTAGTGGGGACATAGAGAGGGTAGTTGGATTATAATGACGAGGGAGCGCAATAGTTTAAAGGGGCGACTGGGAAGCGCAAGTTCCAGAGGGGAGTAGTTAGATGAGATGATGCCGTGTGTGTGAGGATCGAAAGTGTATTGAGCAGGGTATGAGTAAATGATTGTGATTGTGAGTTGTATTGAGATTGCACAGGTGTGCAACTGAACAGGTGTATGTAGCAGCGTATGAGTGAGTGATGGTGATGTGTGCTGTGTTGACCAAATGGTCCAGGAAGGAAGGAGGGTGCGGGTGGCATCAGGTGAGATTGCACAGGTGTGCAACTGCAGGTGTATGGAGAATGGTTGTGTGGATTACATGGAGTGCGGAATATATGGAGTATGGAATGGATGGTCGTGGAGTGAGTATGATGGAAACCGTGGAGTGGAGTGGATGGTGCGAAGGTGTGGATGGGAGAAAGGAGGATGGACCCCATCACGAATACCCGGGGAGGGTAGTGTAAGAGTTAGGTAGAGGGTACAGGTAAATTGTGGTTGGATATTGGCATCTGTGGTGCGTGTGGAAGAATGGAGTTTGGATGGGTTCATTAGTGACGTGGAAATGTCTGGGCGTGTGGCCTGTTAGTGTGTGTAGTTGGTTGAGCACTCCACCACTGTGAGGATGTCGGCCAGGTGAGGCCGCAGGTGGGCTCTGGGAGCCGGTAGAGTTGTTGTGGATGGGGCCCGAGGATCTGGAGGACGGACCCGGGTAGCCCAGTGCCAGAGGGCACCGAGGGGTGACAGAGCCAGGAGGGGCCTTCCCCAGTTAGATAGGTTAGGGTGAGGAGCTATGTAAGCTCGGGTGGCAACTACAGTGGTGGAGGTGTGCAGGTGGGTAGACCTGCTGGGAGAGCTGCACAACCCAGCCCGGAAATTGTGCATGGGCACCGGGAGATGAATCGGGGGAGTGAGACCCCAAATTGAGAAGCACCACAGTTTGGACAATGGGAATTGGTTTTTAGAACCCATATTGTAAGATGGCCAATGGTTTGACAGGGAAAGACCCCGGGTAGTGTAAAGTGTATTAAAGTCATTTAGAAGGTAGTTAGGATGGAGATCTCCCCACACCATCTGCATCCACTCACCTGGGATGACGTACCTCCACACCATGCCAGATTGTTTTTGTTATTTTATTGTGCAAATGTTTGGAATGTGACATGCATCATGACGTGGGTGTGACATTGTGCTGTTGTTCCATCTCTCCCTCCTTATGAGGATTGATGATGAATTGGTGATGGCAAATTTTGAAGTAGTGGGAGTGAAGCCGAATTTGGTACAGGGGAAATATGGGAAAGACGAGACATTAGTGACGAATTTGTAATGTGTAGATTTTTTACATATGGGGTAAGGGCAAGGGTAGTGTGTAGTGTAGGTCACATGTGGGGGGGGGGGGGGGGCGTACGGGAGGAACGAGCTTTTCTCCGCTCCGTCTCCATACGCACCTCGCCTTGCATTGCCTTTATTGATGTGTACCCTTGTGACCTTACCCCTCACTCACCTGTCTTCCCCCCCCCCCCCCCCTTGTCTCCCACACGAGGACTGTGCGCCACTGGGCGCCGAGGAGAGCGTGCGGGAGTCCGCCATTGTGCGCCCGAAACTCTCGCAACCACAGCTGTCTGCATCGATGCACCACCTTATGGACCACATGTCTGTGGCTGAGCACCACTTATGGACCCCATGGGTTGGGGCATGGCCCCTCTGCTGGAACCGGCCATGAAGGCCCGAGATCATGCTGGCGGACCTTGGACACAGGGCACCGATGCCACACAGGTGAACCATGCATAGTCGGCCCCCTGTTGGCCATAAATAAAAGCAATGGACACGTTTTGAGCACTTTTATTATGTCCAAATAGGCCGCCAGCAAAGAAGATGACAACAACTGGAAGAACCATAGCCAGCAGAGGGAGCCGAAGAGCAAGACACCACCAAGGGTTTGTTGTTTTTATTTTTTATTTTTGAACTGTGGTGACTGTGCACTGATTGGTGCTTGATGGTGTTTTTGGTGCGTTTTTGGGTGCTTCATGGTGCGTCGATGCAGAGCAGACTGCCTCCCCCCCAAAAGAACAATCACAGGTCCTGGGTTGCCATTGTAAATAAAAATAGCGTCGCTGTAAATAATACTCCCCCATCGTAAATGTATAGTTTGAAGACAATTCCGCAATTCGGGTAGCTGTGGGCGTAAATCTGTTAGGCAGGGTGCAATGGAGCAGCGGGACATATTTATTTGTGTTTTAAAACTGTCACACTCAGGGTCAGGTTAAATGTAGAAGGAACTACACCTACGTGCCACACTAAAAGTAAAGGTAATAGGCCCGGGACGTAACGAAGAGGAGGAGGGTGCAGTGTTGTGGATATGAGAATTGCGTTTTTTTTTTTGTGTAGTACATTGTAAAGACCACCCTCCTGCCTCCATTCTGTGTATAAAGGTCAAAGGGCGTCCCTTCGTTAGGTCATATACCATCACGTAGCCAAATCATAGATTTCCTCCCTGTTCAGTAGTTATTTCCTTATTCTGTGTATTAGGTTAAGGCTTTGTCTTCCATTAATTAATACTCCATTGCACCGAATTCAAATAGATAGATCCCCTTTCATTCCCATTCCCAAAGCCTCTATTGCCAACTGCATTCGCCGCCATTGCCCATGTGCTCCAACTCGGAGAAGAAGGGCGTGGCCCGCCCATCATCATCAAGAGGTGGAGCCAAGAAGCCCCTACGACCAACCAAGAATGAGTGGGTATGGCTCAAGAGGGCGGGGTTATAAAACCCGTTACATCAGCCCCCACCGTGAGTTGCGCTAGAGACGGCAGATGAGTCGAGACGAGCCCTCGGAGAGAGAAGGGAGACGCGTCCTGAGGTGAGCCAGAGAAGCAGCTTTGGCTCCACCAGCAGTTTTGGCTCCACCCATAGTTTTGGCTCCACCAGCAGTTTTGGCTCCACCAGCAGTTTTGGCTCCACCAGCAGCTTTGGCTCCACAAGCAGCGTTGACTCCACCAGGCAGCGTGGGCTCCACCAGGCAGCTTCGACCTGTTACCCCACGGGAACCAGGATCGGCGGCATCGGTGACCGTCGAGGTCCAGCCCGACGTCCCGTGCGGGATCAAGCCCGAACCATCTGCCCCAGCTGAACCTTCCCATTCCTCCTTCCAGTCATTCCTGCCTCCATTCCCCAGTCGTGTAAGTGTGATTGTAGTCTGTCTTTTGTCTTGTCCTTGGGTTTCTAAGTAAGACTGTAATAGGTAAGCTAAGTTTCACTGTGTCATTCTGGTCCGTCCCTCTTTCTGTCTTTATTTTCGTATCCTTCCTTCTCCTTGGTTTCTTTTGGTGGTAAATAATAATAAATCATATTCGTATTTCCTACCTCTTGTCTTCTTCTTCTTCACATCCGTCGTCTTTGTCTTTTCCAAATTGAATACCTGTGGCACGATTTGGCCAACGTTCAGAATCGGGTTAGTCTTTGGTAACAGTTCGTGCTGCGGTTGCTAAACACCGCTCGGCAATCAAGTAACATCTTATCCGCGGTACGAACGGGGCTGTGCACCGGCCTTTCCGGAGGCCGCGGTGCAGCTTCAGGGACCACGTCGGTCAGTAACAAACGAGGGGACTAATCCCCCCTCAAAGGGGAACCATAGGCCGACGTTGGGTTCCGCAACATTTCGCAACGCCCATGACAAGTCACTTCAGGCTGCAATGAGGCCGACCATTACCCTGCCTGCCTCAACGCATACTAACACTGGGAAGGAGACTGTGCTTCAGATTTAATAAGAAATAACTAACTAAGCGAGGCTACATGTTGTGGTGTAACTAACTATGGGGGGGGGACGGGGTGGGCTTGCCTTTAATTACAAAACCGCAGCAATATATATGTATGTATGTATGTATATATATATATATATATATATATATATATATATATATATATATACTCGTGGGGTAAGCTTACACAACAAATCGTGCTTCGTACCTAGGTACATAATAAATAGATGCTTTATGATTATAGAAAAGAATCACAAACCTACTGCTGGATATCAATTTAGGTTTTTTTTTTGTTTTTTTTATGGATGTGTTTACTGTTTTTACATAGATTTTCTTTGAGATTTTTATTTCACAGTTTACAGTGATATAAATTACAATTTTAAAATTCCAAATATTGATTGAGGTTTATTTGTATTTTTTTTTTTTACATATGCGTTTATGGTTTTTTTAATGTAAATTTTCATTTAAGAACTCTTTCCAACAGTTCTGGGATTTTTCCCGGTTTACCGGCTTCAATGTCTGTTGGCACACCAAATTTCAGCTTTCTATGATACCCAGAAGGTCCTGATCATTGATATCTGTCAATCAGTGGTTAGAAAGAGCTTTTTATCACTAGAATAAAGCCCATGTAGCCAGGTTAACCGCAAACAGAAGATTTGGTAAAGGAACTGTCACACAATGGTCTATTGTTTTATAAATATAGTTAGGTTTGATGGGGTAGGTGAAGAAATACCTTAGGAAAGTCAGGAATGTATAGTTTAGTATGGACCATTGACACAAAGAAGAAAAAGCCATCTCTATGTACATAAGCAGGGTAAATGTTCAGGTTAAGAGTGTTTACAGTGTTTGCATGTCACCATAAGAGGGTGGTTTTGTACTAATTAATTATAGGGCTTATGGATAATAATCCCCAGTATGTATTGCCTCCCTGTGATTTTCCCCTAATGTTCTTATAAAACTCAGCTGCCAGGCGATGGGCTCCATTAGCCAACCACGCCTCCAGGGCCGACAGAAACAGCATTTGCCGATTGGCAAGAGAACCCCGTCATCCGAACATTTCCAGAGATTAGATTTCCCCCAACGACCCGTGATGTGGAGGCCACGCCTCGACCTTCATCATTGGGTGTCAAGCAAGGCCGTGAGGCCCCGCCCCGACGACGACGATTTGTTGTGGCCATGGACTGATGTAATGGGTCATCGGTGATTGGACAGAGTGTGACGTCAGTGGTGGAACATTTGAGAGCTAGGAGAGCAAAAATAAGCCATCTCACCATCTTGCTTTCTTCTGGTGCTGGCATTCGTTGAAGGCGGTCACACTCTCCTCTGGTGCTGGCATTTGTCGAAGGCGGTCACATTCTCTTCTGGTGCTGGCATTCGTCGAAGGCGGTCGCATTCTCTCTCATTCTGGCTCTCAGCACGAGTGGGTGCTGTTGTCTAGAGTGCGCTGGTGAGGAGACGTGTCGGAGCTTTGGAAGTTTTGCAACGTCGAAGGAGGGGGTGGAGTTGCCTGTGGTGATTCTTGTTCATGCCTGGGCGTTTTCGGCACCATTTGTTATTGCGCTTCCCATGTGGTGGTTTGGAGGCGATGAACGTCAACCCCCTCGTTAAGACCAGAGTTAAGTGCCGGCCGGCAGGAACATCATTTATTTTTATTTAATCTTTTCCCTTGTTTGTATACGAGTCTGAGTGGAGATGTCTGAATTAAGAATTCTGGTTTTTACCTTGCCTTTCATTTTTTCTCTTGAATTTATTTTCATTAAATCTGTTATTTTTGCATTTCATTCTTGTATTGTGGATTTTGCTTGTCCTGTATTTGTGTTTGTGGGTTCAGATTAACCTCGTGTCGGCCGTCAGATCAGATAAGGCTTCGGGCCTTTCCCGCGCATACCAAAGACAATCCCGCCAAGGTTCGAAGTACGCCTCGGAGTTGAAGCTCGTTTTGGCCATCCGTCTACCCAGGGGTCTTAACCCCGGGGATGCGACAATATATTGTGTCAACATCCTCAATGCCGATGAGAATGCAGGGTTAGGGTTTATGTCCAAATACGAAAGACGTCATGCACTTTAATTCACCCCACACTGCTGGCACTTTACAAAAACGGCAGTTTTACTAACTGTAAGTCCAACCTCATTGTTTATGGATAAACAGACTCATTGGAATTGTGGTTTGAGTGTCTGCTCTGAGTCTGGGAGGTCAGTGGCTCGATTCTGACCCCAGCTGAGTCATATGAAAGACTTAAAATGATATGTGCTCTTTCCTCTCTCGATGCTCAGCATTTAGATGATAGATGATAGAGCTCAAACAAACCTGTGAGTTGTGATCTCTTATGGAGGGTGTGGTGGGTAGGATAGGAGGAATTTTTACTTGTTTTCAACGCTGACTGCAGAGAGAAAAGCAACATCACAAGATGGTGATGTGGGCACCCAACGTGCTCCATCAAGGAAGTTGCACCACTTACCCCAAGATCATCGGCTGGGTGTATCAAGTCAAGTCCTGTGTTGTCTGATATAACTGTCTGCATGTGTGAATGATTTGTGTGAGAGTTCCCTTCCATAAGCCTTAGATCACGTAAAAAAAAACTTGATAGTATTCTTAGAATACTTACCCCATGTAGTCTTGAGAATGACTTGGTGCGAGCCAACCCTTCTGTTTTTTAAGATTGTTTTTTTTTTCTTTGATCTAATATGGCTGCCAGACCACATGGCCAATGACGTCATCTTAATGAAACCATATTTCCCATGGGTAGTTGATAAATTAGTTAAAGTTTCGCATTTATCAGTTAAGTGGTTTCAGAGAGGATTTTCAAAGATTTTCGCTTCGATCCAATATGGCTGTTAGAGTATGTGACCAATGACAGCATATGTTTACATTCTCCAATATAATCGTTGCGTAGATCATGCTCAATAAATTTCAGTGATCAGACTAAGCATTGTACTTGTTGAATTATGATGTCATAATTAAAGCACCAATGACGTCATTGTTAACATCACTTCATTCCCAATGCAGAGTTCTTTACAATGAGCCAGTTTTAAATTTTTTCCATGGAGCGGTTTTGGAGATGTAGAGGTGCAACGTTTTTCTTTTTTCCAAGACGGAACCTGTAACACGTGACCTATGACATCATAATTATCATTAAAAATTCTGCTGGAGGAGGCAATACTATTTTGAAATTATCGTGTCCATCTGACTAAAAGTTGCAGAGAATTCTTTTTTAGTACTGATCGGATCATGCGTTGTACTTGTCGAATTAAGACGTCATAATGAAGTCACCGATGACATCATCATGAACATATCTTATTTCCCATGGGGAGTATGTGACAATGAGCCATGTTTCAATTTTTTTTCCATTGAATGGATTCAGAGATATAGAGGTGCAACGTTTTTTCAAGATGGCGTCCATACCATGTGAAGTATGACGTCATAATTATCACTAAAAACTATACGTGAGTAGACGCATACTATAGTGAAAATTTTGTTTCAATTGGACCAACGGCTGTCGAGAAAATGAATTTCACAATTTTACAAAAACAATTGTTCAGCCGATTGCTTAACCCTGCTTTTCATTTCGCGAGCGCAGGGTAAAAATGCTGTCAGGTAAGGACAGACCACAAATGTGCTTATACCTGTTTTTATTTTTCCCTGTGTGGTTGGAAAGAACATTTTAGCAGCTTTATTAGACATTGTAAATCTCCTAGAGAGCGCTCCTCCATATTGGCAGTGGTAGAGGACAAGTCCTTTGGTTTAACGTCAATCCTTCTGACAAACCAGACTTAATCTGCTTAACAGAAACTTTCCTCCTTCAATATGTCTCTGATTCCTTAATATCTCTCCCTGGTTACTCCCTCCTCCGGAAGGATAGACCTGAGCCTCGCCTGGAGGTGGGGCTGCTATCTTTATCAAAAACTTTCCTCCTCACTCTCCCTGCACTGCCCTCTCTCCACTTCACCCCCAGGAGTACCTCTGGGTATGGCTTCCCCTTCACTTCCACCTTTTGTTCATACAGACTTGGCATTTAATATGGAATATTTTTTTTGTGGGGGTGAACTTACTTTTCAAGATGACTTAGAACCAAAAGTTCATTGGAATTATGTTGAAATTATTCTAGATTTTGTTAATGTGACCTTTAAAAGAAACAAAAACCACATTTGACATTTCGAAGCAAATAAATTGATCCTTGAAAGTGATGTAAACTGATATCGAACTCAATTCACAGACAGTACTGTGTTAAACTTCTGTGCGTTTTCCAGAAGTATATCTTTATTTTGCACATTAGCCAAAATTTTTTTTTAACAAAAACAAAAGTTAAATTACGACTGGGATTACGGACAGTAAAATTACAGTTCAGTACTTTGTGTAACCCCCACAAGCATTCAGGAGATCACGTACACGTTGAGGCATGCTGTTCACGAGATTTGCCAAGGTTTGGACAGGAATCGCTTGCCATGCAGTGACAATAGCCTGCTGCAATTCATGCACAGAGGCAGGCTGCTGGTCCAAGTTGTCGATTTGACGCGTTAATTCTGCCCACAAGTTCTCTATCGGATTCATATCCGGGGACATAGCAGGCCACTCCATATGCTCTACACCACGGTCAGCAAGAAAGTGTTGGATCATGCGAGCACGATGAGGCCGTGCATTGTCATCTTGGAAGACAAAGTTTCCTCGAAAGGCTGCACGAACAAATGGAAGCAATGTTTCTTCCAGAATGGCCCTGTGCTTGAACTGGTTCAGGTTTCCATTCAGAACAACCAGCTCAGTTTTGCCCCCAGCATGAAAAGCAGCCCAAACGGTCACCCCACCACCTCCAGCTTGGACTCTTGGCACTATGCAATCTTCGTTGTGGGCTTCATGCACTTGTCTGCGCACTCGGACGTGGCCATATTGACGATAGACCAGAAATCTAGACTTGTCAATGAAGATCACATGATTCCAGTGTCCTGGCTGCCATTGACGGTGCTCTCTGGCCCACTGCAATCGGCGCTGGTGGTGTTGTCTGGTCAGACGTGGCTTTCTCAGGGGAGGCCTGTCACGATAGCCTGCTTGAACCAGTCATTGGTTGACTAGCCTTCTGGATACAGGCACATTTGTCAGTTGCTGCCACTCAGCCCTAAGCCGATTAGCTGACTTTGTACGGCCATTGCGGACTAACCGGTGCAGCTGGCGATCATCCCTCCTTGTGGTTCTGCGGGGATGTCCTGACCTCGGTATTGGAGTAGGGACACCCCTCTGAGCATTTCGTTTCAGGATCTTTGACACCTGACCTTGAGTGATGCCATACTGCTGAGCAATAGCACGCTGTTTCATGCCGGAATTTCGTAAAGCCACCACTAAATGACAAACAGCATTGTCGAGTTGACGGACCATCTCCAGGGGAAGCGGCAATAACTTTTGTAGACATGCAGCAGTTGTTTTCCACTAATACAGAACTCAACAACCCTTATATACCCGATTGTGAAGCCAATCGTCAAATGTACCTGTCCGTACATTTTGTCACGCCACCTGTGATATAACCCTGTTATTGACTTCTTGCTGCGACAGACAATCAGTGACATGGTTGTTTTAACAAAGAAATCACCGAAGCGTAAAAGAAACTCACCAGATTGATATACCGAGTTCAGAAAGTAAACCCAAGACAAAAATAATAATATTCCATATTAAATGCCAAGTCTGTATGTGTGTTGTACCGTCCACCAAACAGTGATGACTCCATCTCCATTTCGCTGTCTGATAACATGGACCAACATCTATCCACTCATCGCAACTCTCTCTTCCTCATTAGTGGTGAATTCAACTGCAATCATGCCAGCTGGCTGGGTGTGGGTACCTTTCTCACCAGCCATGGCACCTCAGCAAAGACTTCTGTGACTCACTGGGACTGACACAATCTGTCAATTTCCCGACCTGGATATCAGTCAACTGAACATCTTCTCTTCTAGACTTGATCATAACAAACTTCCCAGCAAATGTCTGCTGCTCGGTTCATCTGATCATATTGTTGCGGTTTTTAGAACCTTCACTTTGTCAATTTAGTAGTAAATTTCCTTATAAATAACCTCTGTGTACATTTCCCCTTAATTGGCTGGTAATTGGAATAAGTACACCTTAGTTTGTCCACATTGCAACACGTAGCAAATCATAGGCCCTTTTGTAGTTATTTCATTATTCTGTGTTTCAGGTAAGGCTATGTTTCCAATAGATGAATCTCCGTTGCATCAAATCAAATAAGATAGGTCCCTTTCGTTCTTTTCACCAAACCCCCAAATTCCACCTCGACGGAGAGTTTTCCTTCCATCCTCCGTTTTGGCTACTGCACCTTCCACTTGGTTCACAAGTCAAGGAACACGAGGTAGGCCCGAAAAGGGGGGCGGAGTGTTGGAGGTCGGCAGCTGCGGTAAGAATACCAGCCAATCAGGGCTAAGGTGAGATCGCCTGACAGGGCGTGGCTGGAGGTTCCAGAGGGTTTGCTGGGCTTTCTTCTATAGGCCAGCGCATAAAGCCCTCGCGAGGAATCGAAGGGAGCGAGCATGCTAAGAGGACTTTGATGAAATAGAACGCATGAGGCAGAGGACGCATGAGGCAGAGGACGCATGAGAAAGCTGCCGGTGTAAAGCCGAATACGTGGAGCTGCTGGTATAAAGCCAAATACGTGGAGCTGCCGGCTCCTCGCTTCCAGCCCGGAGCGGACCTGCTTGCTGTGACCTGCAAAAACCTTCCAGCCCGGTTGTCCCACCTGAACCTTCTCATCCCTCCATTCATTCCTGCCTGCAATTCCCCATTCGTGTAAGTGAGTTTGTCTTGTTTTGTCTTGTCCCTGGGAAGAAGTTAAGCCTGGATAGTTAAGAATTGCACTGTCTTCTTCTTCTTCTGTAAATTACTTTCGTTTCTTTCCTTCTCCTTTGGTTTCTTTGGTTGTGTAAATAATAGTAATAAATACCTGTTCCTCCTTACTTTCATTTCTTTCTCGTCCGATCGCTTTCATGATTTTTTGATTGAGTACCTGTGGCACGATTTTGGCAGAACCGCTTTACAATCGGGTTAGTCTTTGCTAACGGCTCGGATTCCGGACTGCTTAACCGCTCGGCAAAATACCATCTTGTCCGGGATTCGAGCGGAGTTATCCACCTGCGTTGTGGAGGGATTGGCGGAGGTGTCCGGGAATCCCTTGACCAATCACCTCGGCCAATCCCACCCCACAAGGGAGCGGGATAGCTTCAGGATCGGAGACGGCCAGTGTACAAGACAAGGGGACTAAACCCCCCCTTGGTAAGGGGAGCACCGTCGCCCGATTCCATAACAATTGGTGTCAGGAGTGGGATTTGACCTGAAGTGCGCTTAACGCACTCGAAATTACGAGCGGCCGAAAATTTTTATTTAACATCCAAATTAAATTGTGCCATGGATGATCAAGGTGGTCGGATGCCGGTGGGGGTAGAAGAAGAGGGTTTAGAGGCAGCCCAGGACCCCAGGGAGGAATTGGAGGAGGAACGTGATGAGGATGTGGTCGAGGCGGCGGCAGGCGCAAAAGATGGCGGCCTCGCGCACAAGGTTGGAGGCGCACAAGATGGCGGCGCCTCGCACATGTCGACGAGGGCCACGCCCGCTGTGCAAGTAGGGGTGGTGGACATGCAATCATTTATGGCTGCAATTGAGGCCTTTATGGTCAAGTCGGGTGAAGAAATGGAAAACAGAATGAGGGCTGATAGTGAGAAATTGGGAGCCCAAATTGAAGCAATAACGGACGAAATGAGGGCCGATAGAGAGGGAATGAAAAACAGAATGGGTGGCCGAATAAAAAAATGGGGGAGAACATTGACTGCGAGTTGGGCGAGCAGGTCCCAGGGATACGCGATGAGGTAAGGTCGAGGAGCGCGGATTGAGCGAGTTGGAGCAAAGCGCGGGTAACTGGACCGGGGTAGAAATCACGACTCAGGGTGTGGGGAAGCCGGCGACCACTGAGGTAGAAGAGGGAATTTTAATAAAGCCAGCGGTCGTCGAGTAAAAAGAAATTAAGTCCGAATCATTCGAAGCAGAAGTGGAAATCGGGCTGGTAGAGACGGCAGAATTAGGAGAGCACCAGCAGAAGGAAAAGATGGATAATGTGCAAAGTCCGTGCTCACATCACAATGCTGTGCTTAATAACCCCAATAAAGATTTGCAGGTGTTGGAGCGAGGAGGAAGAAGAATCCCCCAGGTGAGTCAGCCTGCATATTGTGCGGGAAGATTTTGTAGAAGGATGTTTGGCGCGAAAAGAATTTTCGCGCGCTTGGGACCCCAGCGTACCGCGGGCATTTGTGGGAGGTCCGTTGGGCGCTGGGTGAGTGGAAATGGCACGCTTGTGGAAAAAAAAAGTGTGCATCGGGGAATGAGTGTATTACAAAGTGTGGGAGTGATACCGAGTGCGAGCGAGAAGGCACATCGGAGCGTAAGTGTACGGAGTGTGACATGGAGAGTGAGTTGGTGGTGGCGCGGGTGCGGCAGGGCACATCGGAGTGCGTGATGGTGAGTGTTACAGAGGATATAACAGGAGAATGTGCGTGAGAGGTGTGGTGTGTAACAGGGAGTGCGGTGGTGGAATGGACGGAGTGTGTGGAATGCATGAGAGGCGCTGAGACGCCGGGCTTGGCGAGTGTGAAAGGGGTCGCGTATGTGTGTGAGCATGCGAGTAAGGCATCGACGTGGACTGGGGCAGTGTTTAGGGCGACAGATAGCCGACGTGAGCACTCGGTGCGCGGTGCGCTTTGTTTGCAGCAATTACCAGCCGGGACCGTAAGCGCGTCGCTTCACTTCGGAGCGTCGTGCACGATTCGGGCCAGGTCCCGCACTGAATGGTCAGTGCCGCGTCAGAACGGCGATCGGCGTGATTCCGGGGGAGGGGGGCCAGGTCGGACCTTCGCCCCCTGGCGGGGACGGGGTTCCGACTGGGCGAGCTTCGGTCGTCGGTCCGGAGACCGCAAGGTTCTGCGCCGTGATGGACCGTGGAGCCTCGGCCCGAGCATGCCGCCTCACCTGAACCGAATGCCGGATGGACCCAACCTGCAGGCGACCAAACCACCCGAATTCATAACTCGGCTTTGCGAAGCTGAGCTTTGAAAATATAACGATGCACCGAGGCTCAGATATAGCGGACTGTGATGATGATAGTGTTTTGACTCGAAATTGGGATAGTGAATTGGATGAGAAAAATTTGATTGGCAGATGATTGGCACATTTGATGGGCAGAATTGAAATTGGATGGGCGAAATTGATAGTGTGAGATGCCCGATGTGCAAGGATGGTAAATCCACCATCGCTCACATCCCCCAGGCACATGAGCACTAGTTATGGGGTTTTGGCAGTGCAAGCTCGCCGAGGGAGGGTTTGGATAATTGTATAGGGACTTAGAAATGACCATAGGTAACTGTAGGGTTAAGTAGCGACATGATACCTGTAGTAGGGGACATAGAATAGGTTCGATGGATTATAACGACGAGGGAGCGCAACAGTATAAGGGGCGACTGGGAAGCGCGAGTTTTAGAAGGGAGTAGTTAGATCAGATGATGCCGTGTGTGTGAGAATCTTTGTATTGAGCAAATGAGGCAATGCTCGTGAATGGCGTTGTGTGTGTGTTGAAAGGGTATGGAGCAGCGTATTGTGAAAAGTGTGAGGTGATTGTGAGTTGTATTGAGCGTGAAAGTGTATGGAGCAGTGTATGAGTGAATAATTGTGATTGTGCATTGTATTGAGTGAATGAAGAAGCCTGGGAGGAAAGGAGGGTGCAAGAGCCACCAGGTGTGTGTGAGCACAGGTGTGCAAGTGAAGCACAGGTGTGCAGAGAATGGTTGGATGAAATGAATGGTCTGGGATACATGGAGTATGGAATGGATGGTGTGGAGTGAGTATGGTGGAAAACGTGGAGTGGAGTGGTTGGTGCGAAGGGAGTGGATGGGGAAGATGGACCCCCATCACGAATACCCGTGGAGGGTAGTTTAAGAGTTAGGTAGAGGGTATAGGTAAATTGTGGTGGATATTGGCATCTGTGTTGCGTGTGGAAGAATGGTGTTTGTATGGGTGCATTAGTGACGTGGAAATGGCTGGGCGTGTGGCCTGTTAGAGGTATGGTTGGTTGAGCGCTCCGACACTGTTAGTCCGTCGGCCAGGTGAGGCCGCAGGTAGGCTCTGGGAGCCAGTTAGAGTTCAATGGGGCCCGAGGATCTAGAGGAAGGACCCGTGTAGCCCAGTGCCAGAGAGGGCACTGAGGGGGTAAGCGCCAGGGAGGGCCTTCCCCAGGTAGGTTAGTGAGGAGCAGGTAAGCTCGGGTGGCAACTTCAGTGGCGGAGGCGCACAGGTAGGTAGACCTGTTAGGGGAGCCACACGACTCAGCCCCCAAATTGTGCAAAGGCACAGGGAGTTGAATCGGGGGATTGAGACCGCAAATTGGTGAGCGCCACAGATGGTCAATGGGAGTTTGGTTTTTAGAACCACATAGAGTAAGACGGCCAATGGTTTTGCAGGGAAAGACCCCGGGTAGTGTAAAGTGTGTTAATGTCATTTAGGAAGTAGTTAGGATTTAAATCTCCTCGCACCATCTGCATCCACTCACCTGAGGTAATGACGGTGCTCCACACCATGCCAAGTTAATTTTTGTGTTGCAGATGTTTTTGGGAATGTGAGACGCATTATGACGTGGGTGAGACATTGTGCTTGGTATTCCATCTCTTCCTCCTTAAGAGGGATTGATGATGAATTGGCTGATGGCAAATTTGGTTAGAGGGATTGTGACGAATTTGGTATTAGGGGAGATATGGGGAAGACGAGACAGTAGTGACGAATTGGTAAATGTGTAGATTTTGTAAATATGGGGTAAGGGCAAGGGTAGAGTAGGTGACAGGGGGGTTGGCGTATGTTAGGGACGAGCTTTCTCCGCCCGCTCTCCGTGCGCACCTCGCTCTGCATTACCTATGTTGATGTGTACCATTGCGCCCTTGCCCTCGCTGACTCTGCTTTGTCTTCCTCCCCTCCCATGGACCGTGCTCTCTGGGCACTGAGGGAGAGCGTGCGGGAGCCGCAATTGTGTGCCCGAGCCCCTGCTACCAGCTGCCTGAATCGATGCACCACTTATGGACCACACGTCTTGCAGCCATGCACCACCTTATGGACCACGGTACTGTGGGCGAGCACCACTTATGGACCCCACGTTTTGGGGCATGGCCCCTCTCCTGGGACCGGCCACGATGGCCCAGGAAGATCTTGCTTGCGGACCACGGAGAGGTGGCCCCCTTTTTGCCCTACAGGTGGACCACCCATAGCTGGCCCCTGTGGGCCATAAATAAAATGGACACTGGAGTGAAATCGTATTCGTACTGAACCCGGGGTGATGCTCGCTGCTCGCTGACACCGCTAGGGGCGCGGCTATAAGACCCGCTGCGGACGGTGCTCCGAGACTTCTCCTGTAACATGTTACATCTAGCCGACTCGCTAACGGTACGCCTGCTTAGAATATTAAGCTTGCTTGCATTGAATGTTATGGATGGACCCATGTGATGCCAAATCTTATTCCTATTTTATTTCCTGTATTACAGAATGATGTCATGGTCTTAATGGAATTAAACCACCCGTTGGACTAAGTTGTGTGGACCTGATTGGTTTTCCACAACACTTAATTCCATTAAAGATCTACCGACATGGCGGGCAACAAGACGCTGGGGGTTGCAACATTCTGTGCCGACCCGCAAGCCTCGGATGGAGGATTGCAACTGAAGCACTGGCTCAAAACGTTGGAGCATCATTTCGCGGAGCCTGAGACCGAGCTGACGGCTGCCGCGAAGCTAGCAACGCTTCATTCAAAAATCGACTACAAGGTGTACAATTCCATCGCACAATGTGCGACGTACGACCTCGCGATTGAGGAGCTCAAACGGTTGTACATAAAGGAAAAGAGCCCGGTGTATGCTCGGTATTTGCTACTAACGCGACGTCAGCAACCCAACGAGCCGATGGACCACTACGCCCAGGAGCTCCGGCAGCTCTTGCTGGACAGCACCAGGGAGCCGCGGACTCACGCGCAGTCTCAGGATGACCTTCTTTTAGACGCCTATGTCGCTGGGGTCTCCTCCCAGGACCTAAGGCTCAAGCTCCTGGAGAAGACCGACCTGACCTTCGCTACGGCACTCGAGCAAGGAAAGGTATACACCGAAGCGCGGTTGCAATCGAACACCTATGATCGCACGCGCCTCTTGGCGGGAACTTCGCTACACGCACGGCCGGAGAGTGCTACCGCTGAGGAAGCGGACCTGCTCGCGGAACTCCAGGATGCTCCGGAGGAGGACCCAGTCCTGATGGCTGCCGCAACGGCCAGACCCAAGGCCTTACGCGGGGCCACCTGCTATTTCTGTGGGGGACAACATCATTCCCGGGCCGTGTGTCCGGCTCGGGACGCCATATGCCATTTGTGCTCGCAAAAGGGGCATTACACGAAAGTGTGCCGGAAAACCGCATGCGGCTCGTGGCCGCGCGCGACCTTGAATGGGCTCATTGCGGAGCCTACGAGCCGAGCCCGGAACCCGGCGCCTTACCCGGCTTTGAAGGGCAGGGCCCCTCTCTGCGGGCCCCTGGGCGCTCAGTCGACCTTGGCGGGCATCACCGGACAGCCACCACAGTCTCATCCTCAATCGGGCACGGCGTATGCGTCCTTGACCAGCCTCCGGGCCACGCGAGGGGCTCTGGAGCCTCGCCAAGCCCCAGCGGTACGTTCTCGTCGTGTCGCTCATGAGCGAACGGCGTCCACTGGCGGCGACATGGGTTCGGTACCAACTACGGTGGCCCTCACCCGTAAAAAGGCGATTTCGAATACTACGGAGGCCCTCTTCTGCCAAAAGTGTCAAAAGGCACTTTCAAATACTACGGAGGCTTTTCCCCATCAAAATTGTCAGATTTTGAATCGCAAAACACCAGAATGCATGGGAAAGCTCTCTGATGGCTTTAACGGATTCCCCATGGACAACGAAGACTCCAGCAACGACCGCAAAACTGCTGCTGGCATAGGATCCGCCCGCGAGGCTCGTCCGACCCACTCGGGGGGTTCAGTCCCACTCCCAGCAGGCTCGTCCGGCCTGGCTCAAGCCGTTATTCCTCTCATGGTCGAAGGCCATTGTGTGTGGGCCTTGGTGGATACAGGGTCTACGGATAGTTTTATCGACCAGCGACTAGTGCACAGGCATGGTTGGCAGGTCTTGAGGTCTACGAGACGGATCTTCATGGCTTCCCAGGGACTTCGACTCAGCACGAAGGGGGAATGCCGATTGAAACTCGTGATAAAGGGACGGGTTTTTCCACATGTCCACCTTATGGTTTTACCTGCTTTATGTGCTGATATTCTGTTAGGACACGATTTTCTTAAGCGGCATGGTCGTCTGGAAATGGAGTTTGGTGGGCCTGACACGCTTGTTGTGGGGGCGGACGCGCTTGCTGTGTGTGCCCTAGCGAAAATGGACATCCAGCCACTTTCGCTGTTCCCCAATCTAACCTCCGACTGTACCCCTGTCGCGGTAAAATCACGGCGCTACTCTCGCGCAGACATGCAATTCATTGCGGACGAAACTGCTCAGCTCTTGAAAGACGGTATCATAGAACCTAGCCGGTCACCGTGGCGAGCCCAGGTCTTGGTGGTGCGGAGCGAGGCCCACCGCAGATGCATGGTAATCGACTATTCCCAAACGATTACCCGCTTTACACAGCTGGATGCCTACCCCCTTCCGGGGATGGACGCACTGGTGCGACAGGTGGCCCAGTATTCGGTCTACAGCACTCTCGATCTCCGTAGTGCATACCATCAGATCCCTATCTCTAGGGCGGATCGTATTGTAACGGATTTGAGAAGTGTAACGGATTTGAGAAGTGTAACGGATTTGAGAAGTGTAACAATTTTGAGAAAGTGTAACGAATGTGAAAAGTATGGTTTTGTTGTGTGTAACTGACCCTCGTAATGTAAAGAATGGTCGCAGCTCGTCCTCTTAGTTAATTCCATAAACCTACACACAGGACACGATATATCCTTTTAAATAGTTAGTCCCTTATTCTCTGTGTAGGCTAAGGATGTGTTTCCCACTAGTTTGACTCTTCATTGCACCGAATTAAATAAGAGTAGGCCCTCTGACGCCCCATGGCAGGTTCCAAGTGCCAGGTTCGCCACTTTGCTGCAATTTCCTCTTTAGGCACTGTGCTGCATTTGACTCCATTACGCACAAGGTAACGCCGAAGAAGAAAGGCGGGTCTCCACCTCGTCATAGAGGGGAGGAGTAAGTCGGCCCCGCTCATCCAACCCAGAACAAGGGGTTTGGCTTGAGAGGGCGGAGAGAGAACGTTTGGGGAAGGTTCGAAAAGGGTGAAGGGCGGGGCCTATATAACCCGCCGCGGGACGCTCCCAAGGAGATACGAGATGAGCTTTTACGGAGATGGGTCCAGGAGATGCGCTGGAGACGAGCAGGTGTGACCGAGCCGCCGTGAAACGTGCCGCACTGCAGGAAAAGCGGACCGGGGCAACGCAAGGAGTGCACGAGGCAGCAGTACAGAGAGAGGAACTTCGCCCGCGCAGTTTGGGACCAAAGCTCGGCTTCTTGACGGCGGTGCCTTCTGGCCCGACCGTGCCCAGTACCCGCTGAACCTTCCTTGCCTCTAAAAGCCACCCATCTCCAAGCCATTCATTCCTGCCTGCATTTCCCCATGTAAGTGTGATCGTCCGTCTGTCTTCAACGTTGTCCTGGGGTTTATTAATTAAGCTTGTATAGGTAAGCTAAAGATTTCACTGTGTGCCTGCTCCTTCCATTTTCTGTATATAACCAACTGCTCTCTTTGCTTTGGCTTGTGAAAATAATTAATAAAACCTGTTATTCCTCCGTACGTCTTCTTCTTCTTCCTCTTTGCATTCGGTCGCTTTAGAGTTTTCCACATTGAATAGCTGTGGCGCGATACGGCCAACGTCTGGGTGAATCGGGTGAGTCGGGAAAAACTGTTAGGTCGCGGTGCTTTCGCTCGGCAAACAACATCCTTAACCGCGAACCGTAACAGTATCTATACCGCTTTTGAGTCGGGGCAGCGGTTGTACCAGTTTACTCGATTGCCTTTTGGGGTAACGAACGGGGTTGTCCTGTTTCCAGAGAGCCATGGATGACCTCATTGCGAGGGAGCACTTAACCGATGTTTTCGTCTACCTAGACAATCTTACGGTTTGTGGGTATGACCAAGGGCACCATGATGCTAATCTGAAGCGCTTCCTCGAGGTCGCGCAGAGGTATCACTTAACCATGAACGAGGATAAGTGCCAATACTCTCTACGCAAGATAGATCTTCTGGGGTACACCGTGACCCATGGCTCTGTCGCTCCGGATAAGGAGTGTCTGCGACCTTTGCTCGACATGGCCCCTCCCTGCGATCGGGCGTCCCTGAAGCGCGCCCTCGGGCTATTCGCCCATTACTCCAAATGGGTACAAAATTTCTCCGCGAAACTTCGCCCCCTCGTGGCCTGCGACACCTTCCCACTGCGTCCGGCCGCGTTGGCGGCCTTTGGAGGCCTTAAGGCCGACATCGCCAGTGCCGCCGTGGCGACGATCGACGAGAGCGGATCTTTCGTCCTCGAAAGTGATGCCTCGGATCAGGCCATCGCGGCGACCCTCTCCCAAGGAGGGAGTCCGGTGGCTTTCTTTTCACGGACTCTTACCACCGCTGAGCGGAGACACTCGTCTGTCGAAAAGGAAGCGTATGCGATCGTCGAGTCTATTCGGCGATGGCGCCCGTACTTACTCGGCCGGTGCTTCCAAATCGTCACGGACCAGCAAAGTGTTGCGTTCATGTACGACACCTTACACGCCCAGCGCATTAAGAATGAGAAAATCACTCGCTGGCGCATCGAACTCGCCCACTTCTGTTACACCATCAAATACCGCCCGGGGAAGGATAACCGGGCCGCCGACGCCTTATTGAGGCCGGCTACATGCGCGGGTATCACCTCTTTGGAGGGCCTACGTGTGCTGCATGCCACTGTGGGCCATCCGGGCGTAACACGTTTCGCTCATTTTGTGCGGCGTGGCAATCTCCCATACTCGATTGACGATATCCGCCGTATCTGTCGCGACTGTGCTATATGCGCGGAAATCAAACCGCGTTTCTATAACCCACCCATGGGGACTCTGGTTAGGGCTACGAGGCCGTGGGAACGCTTGGCGATGGATTTCAAGGGCCCATTGCCGGTGTCGAGTAGCTCTCGCTATCTGCTCACTATCGTCGATGAGTACTCGCGATTCCCCTTCGCTTATACGTGCGTGGACATGACTGCTGCCACGGTGATGCGATGCTTACAGAACTTGTTCTCTATGTTCGGGTACCCGGCCTATGTGCATACCGACCGGGGTGCGGTCTTCTTGTCTCAGGAGGTGCGCGGCTATCTGCTCCAAAATGACATCGCTTCTAGTTATACCACACCGTACAGACCCCAGGCAAACGGGCAGATCGAACGCTTCAACGGGATTATCTGGAGGGCCGTCATGCTCCACCTCCGGACCCTCGGCCGGGGCCTCGATAAATGGGCTTGGTCGCTACCTGCGGCGTTGAACTCGATCAGGGCTCTCCTGTGTACGGCAACCAACCAAACTCCCCACGAGTGACTTTTCCACCACCCCAGGAGCACGGGGTGTATACGGTCTTTACCCAGTTGGTTCGCTGGGCCCGGGCCGGCCTACCTTAAACGGGCGGTTCGCACGAGCAAGTACGACCCCCTAGTGGACAAAGTGCAGATTCTCCAGGCTAATCCTGAGCATGCTCGTTTGATGACGGCTGATGGACGTGAGGCTACTGTCTCCGTACGTCATCTTGCCCCATGCGGGATCGCCGACCCGAGTAGGGAATCGGACGAACCGATCGAACCCATCTATGAGACTATGGACTCTCCCGACGCACCCATCGCCGAAAGTCTACCGACCCTCCCCTCACCGCGTCTACCCGGGCCCGACGGCTTGGCGGTACCCCCTTCGTCACCTGACCCTGGTGGCGCCTCCGATGCCGGGGACACTGGGATACGTGATGCCGTACCCGGGGAATTTCGGACGCGTGCTGGCAGAGAAATTCACCGCCCGGACCGGTACGGTTGGGTCGACTGATACCCTGTTCCGCACCCTGTTCGTGCTGACGCTCGCTCGCTTCTAGCCGCTCTGCAGTATAATTCTAACGGGGGGGAGAATGTAGTGAAATTGTATTCGTACTGAACCCGGGGTGATGCTCGCTGCTCGCTGACACTGCTAGGGGCGCGGCTATAAGACCCGCTGCGGACGGTGCTCCGAGACTTCTCCTGTGACATGTTACATCTAGCCGACTCACTAACGGTACGCCTGCTTAGAATATTAAGCTTGCTTGCATTGAATGTTATGGATGGACCCATGTGATGCCAAATCTTATTCCTATTTTATTTCCTGTATTACAGAATGATGTCATGGTCTTAATGGAATTAAACCACCCGTTGGACTAAGTTGTGTGGACCTGATTGGTTTTCCACAACAGACACGTTTGTGCTTTTTTATTTATTATTGCAAATAGGCAGCAAGCCACAAGTACGACAACATCTGGAAGAGACAACGGCCAGCAGAGGGAGCAGCAGAGCAAGAAGAAGACCACCAGTTGTTTTTTTATAGTATGTGCAATGTAGCACCGGTTGGTGCTTTTATTGGTGCTTATTATTGGTGCCTTGGTGCTTGCATGCTCGGGGATGCATCGCAGTAAAATCCTGCATCCCTGGGCATGTGACATGGTGTATCGATGCAGTGCATGCTTTCTCCTCCCTCCCACGGGATTATTTTTGTTTCCTCAAAAGAAATGACAGGTCCTGGGTTGCAGTTTTGTAAGTAGTCAAAATAATGTCACTTGTAAATAATGCTCCCCACCGTCAATGTTTAGTTTGAGAACTAATTCCGCAATTCGGTTAATTGTGGGCGTGAATCTGTTAGGTAGGATGCAACGTAGTAGCGGGACATATTTAATTGTGTTTTAAAACTGTCGCACTCAGGGTCAGGTTAATAGTAGAGGGTATTACACCTGCGTGTCACATTAAGTTAAAGTTTTGTCGGCCCGAGACGTGCCGTGAGGAATGAGGGTGCTGTGTTGCGGTTTTTAGAACCTTCACTTTGTCAATTTAGTAGTAAATTTCCTTATAAATAACCCCTTTGTACATTTCCCCTTAATTGGCTGTTAATTGAAAGAAGTGCACCTTAGTTAGTCCACATTGCAACACGTAGCAAATCATAGGCCCTTTCGTAGTTATTTCATTATTCTGTGTTTCAGGTAAGGCTGTTTCCAAATAGATAAATCTACGTTGCATCAAATCAAATAAGATAGGTCCCTTTCGTTCTTTTCACCAAACCCCCAAATTCCACCTCGACGGAGAGTTTTCCTTCCATCCTCCGTTTTGGCTACTGCACCTTCCACTTGGTTCACAAGTCAAGGAACACGAGGTAGGCCCGAAAAGGGGGGCGGAGTGTTGGAGGTCGGCAGCTGCGGTAAGAATACCAGCCAATCAGGGCTAGGGTGAGATCGCCTGACAGGGCGTGGCTGGAGGTTCCAGAGGGTTTGCTGGGCTTTCTTCTATAGGCCAGCGCATAAAGCCCTCGCGAGGAATCGAAGGGAGCGAGCATGCTAAGAGGACTTTGATGAAATAGAACGCATGAGGCAGAGGACGCATGAGGCAGAGGACGCATGAGAAAGCTGCCGGTGTAAAGCCGAATACGTGGAGCTGCTGGTATAAAGCCAAATACGTGGAGCTGCCGGCTCCTCGCTTCCAGCCCGGAGCGGACCTGCTTGCTGTGACCTGCAAAAACCTTCCAGCCCGGTTGTCCCACCTGAACCTTCTCATCCCTCCATTCATTCCTGCCTGCAATTCCCCATTCGTGTAAGTGAGTTTGTCTTGTTTTGTCTTGTCCCTGGGAATAAGTTAAGCCTGTATAGTTAAGAAGTGCACTGTCTTCTTCTTCTTCTGTAAATTACTTTCGTTTCTTTCCTTCTCCTTTGGTTTCTTTGGTTGTGTAAATAATAGTAATAAATACCTGTTCCTCCTTACTTTCGTTTCTTTCTCGTCCGATCGCTTTCGTGATTTCTTGATTGAGTACCTGTGGCACGATTTTGGCAGAACCGCTTTACAATCGGGTTAGTCTTTGCTAACGGCTCGGATTCCGGACTGCTTAACCGCTCGGCAAAATACCATCTTGTCCGGGATTCGAGCGGAGTTATCCACCTGCGTTGTGGAGGGATTGGCGGAGGTGTCTGGGAATCCCTTGACCAATCACCTCGGCCAATCCCACCCCACAAGGGAGCGGGATAGCTTCAGGATCGGAGACGGCCAGTGTCTAAGACAAGGGAACGAAACCCCCCCTTGGTAAGGGGAGCGCCGTCGCCTGACTCCGTAACAATATGTTTGTTAAAGTGGACTTCTCTCTGGCCAGTAAGGAGAGCCTCCTCAGCATCAACGAGTCTGGCATTTCACTCAGGCCAACTAGCACAGTCTTCAAACAGCCATAAATCATCGGGACTGGTCTCCCATCTCGACCGCCTCTGACATCAACTCATCCTGGGAATTCTTCCAAAGTAAACGGATCTCACTCATGCACAGATTTATCCCATCCAGTCTTCAGTTGTCATACCCTTCCTCCTATCCATGGTACACAGAATATTGTGGTGAGGCAGTTGCTGTGAAACAACTTGCCTTCACCTCCTGGAAGGCAAATCCAACGGAAGGCAATCTCATCCGTAGCTCAATGGAATACTGCTCTCCCCTCTGGGCTGGTGCTCCTGCCTCACCCCGAGCTCGGCTTCACACTGTTGAAACCAAAGCTTTTCGAATCATTGGAATCTCCCGCGATGAAGCTAAGTCTGAGGGCCTTTCACTCACTCACCGAAGGCAGGTTGGTGGTCTTTCTGACCTACCAACTCCTCTCGCCCTCCCCAGCCCTGTCTGTGCTCTGTCCCCCAATACTCCAACAGGTCGCACAAGATCTGCCAGCAACCCTCTTTTGGTGAAATTGCCAAAATCAAGACTCTCTGCTCACCTTCACTCTTTCATGCCCCTTTTCTCCCACCTCTGAAACAAACTCCCTCACTCTTTTCAATCCCACTCCTTCCTCCAGGTCTTTAAAACAGCTGTTCACCACCATCTCTTATCTTCCCCCATCCAAAACCTTCATCGCTTCTACCCCCATTAATTCACCCCAGATCCACTTTTCTGAATTTCCGATTTCTTTCCTGGAAGTCCTTGCCGTGTCCTTGTGTTTTTTTTAAACCTCTTCCACCCCCCACCCTCCTTCCCCCGCCTCCTCCCCCCAAGCCCTCCCCCTCCCACGGATCTCCCGATGTCCTTGCTCTCAAATGTTGTACTTGTGTGCTTTCCCCTCTCTCCCCATCTTGTCTCCCGCTCCCTTTATTATGTCTTGTGTGTCCATTTGTTTTTTTGTCATTAATGTCAGCTCTTACACGAGCCTCGATCTTATATACAAAAAAAAGAATCCTATTGATGGTGCATGCATTGATGCATCTCTTGGCATAGAAAACACTAGAATGACCATTTATCGCTGGACGAGATTCAAGCCCAGGCTAGACAGTTCAATGGCAGTTGCACATACCTCTCAGATAATCTGCCAGCCCCTCATGTATATAAGTAAGAAAAATATTTCCTTGCTAATGATACACTCGAGGTATTTTTATATTGAAAAGTAATTAACATTTCATGGTCTGTTACATCTTATTCCAAGAACCTTTTTTAAATATATAACTCTCATGCCTTTATTGATGGTCATGCGGAAAGCGTGCTCATGGACAAACAAAAGGGTGCTCATGTATAAAAAAGCGTGCGCATGGGAAAAAAAGCATGCTCATGGACAACAATGCGTGTTCATGGACAACAATACGTGTTCATGGACAAAAAAGCATTCTCACGGACAAAAAGGCATGCTCATAGACCCAAAAAGCATGCTCATGGACAAAAAAGCATGCTCTTGGACATAAAAGCATGCTCATAGACAAAAAAAGCATGCGCATGGACAAAAAAGGGTGCTCATGGACAACAAAAACATGCTCATGGACAAAAAAGCATGCTAATAGACAAAAAGGCATCTCATGGACAAAAAAGCGTGATCATGGACAAAAAAGCATGTGTATGGACAAAAAAAGCATGCTCATGGACAAAATAACGTGCCCATGGACCAAAAAAAGCATGCTCATGGACAAATATGTGTGCTAATGACCAGAAAAGCATGCCCATGGACAAAAAAAGCATGCTCATGGACAAAAATGCATGCTCATCGACAAAAAAGCATGCTCACGGACAAATATGTGTGCTCATGACCAAAAAAGCATGCCCATGGACAAAAAGCGCACTCATGGACAAAAATAGCATGCTCAGGGACAAAAATAGCATGCTCATGGACAAAAAAGCGTCCTCATGGACAAAACAGCATGCCCACAAATAAAGCATGCTCATGGACAAAAAAGTGTGCTAATGGTCAAAGATAAAGAAGCCATATTGGTTTGCCTTGTGCACGTAGCTGGATTTATAAGGGACATTTGTGTGCATTTTTAAAGATGCAGCCATGACAGCACAACGACTAGAAAGACGATCCTGCCTCCGCGTACATGGAATAGTCATGCCTCTGTCTGTGAACTATCAATGATTCTGGGGTACCTATTACCTGGGTAAATCAACTCACCAACACCTAGTTCTTCAACAACATAGCAGGTCGATTCAGGTGATGTCACAAGGAACATGTTGGTGACAACTCATGCTAGTTAGTTATGTTTGAAATATGTGGCAAAAACATCCATCAAGGCTTCAGATTTCTTTGAAACTTTTTCAGATTTCCCTCCTGAGAGTTTCCTTCTGGATCCAGCTTGTCCACCCTATGCATCCTCTCCTGCCCTCCATTCCTCCACACAACCATTGTTGATCCAAGTCTGCCTCTATACTGGCTTTAAAATCTGCTGTTGGTTCCTCCCCCCCATCCCATCCCCTCTTTCAACTGTTCATTTTTTCCTGTTGTGTCCTGATTCGTTCAGTGCACACTAATTCTAGCTTTTCCGTGAGCCACAACGATGTGTACAACAAAATTAAAAAATATTAACCACGGAAGGATTTTAAGTTCATTCTGGAAAGTCATGCATTCTATATATCAATCAGATAAATCACTGAAATAAATGGAAATGTTAGATCTCAACATATTCACAAGAAACTAGAGCAATGCAACTGCATCACCAATATGCCTCCACATCGTCCCTGCCCGTGACAAAGGGTAGATGTCTTCGTTGACTGTCCTAAAAATATGCAAATTTGATTTAAATCCCTTCAGCTGTTCTGAAGTATCACATTTTTACCAGACATGACAGGTTTAACATCAATCAGTAAGGCGTTTCGGGGAGGTTTTTTTTTCAATATCGGATTTCTAGCTGATATTGCTGCCAAACAACGTGACATATACCATCAAAAATGTACACTCTGCATATGTATGTGTAGGGGATCACGTTTGTGAAGTTTCGTGTTTATCAGATAAGGTTCGTTTTTCTATCCAAGGTGACCAAGATGGTCACGCCAAACCACGTGACCTACGACGTCATCATTTTCAAAATCTATGCAGCAATGGTGCTTGATGGCATCTATAAAGTTTCGCATTGTTAGAGTAAGCGGTTTCTGAGATATAATTATTTAATATTTTCCTTCAATACAATATGGCTGCCATACCACGGACAGATGGACGGATGGATGGACAACCCGAAAACATAATGCATCCGGCCACCTTCAGGGGTAAAGGCATAAAAGACAAAAAGAGCAGAAGTCGTGCAACCCATACTAAGGTTCAGACTTTAACTGAACAACAGTCTAATACTTCACCTGACTCTAGCAGCAGTAAACAGGATGCTTGCTGTTTGTCTCAATGAACCACCCATCTTAAATAATTATCATATGAAAAGATGAAATTATATAATAATTATTAATTTGTCATTTAAGGGTTAGTGAAGAGCCGAAACATGAGGCCATTTCAATACAAATGCAATGAAAGGTCATTGATATGGAATATGAAATGTATAACCTTTCGTCCAAAAGTTCTTTTTATTTCATCAACGACATCCTATATGGACGTCATAAAACCACGAACCTCATCAAATAAAATATTTTTGAATCAAGTGTATGAACAAAGGAGTCAGCATTTTCATCATCAGATTTCATCTCAAAGCAAACAAAGCCTATCACAATCCAATTTTCCTGAATAGAATGAAATTCCAACAATCTGAAACCTACATGCATGACCCATTGACATGTGTATTGCTTTTTCAATTATATTAAAGCAAATGTTCCAAATGAAGATGAAAACACGAAGAATGGTGTTTGCTCTAAATTATATTCATTAATCTCAAAAAGTCAATTGATCAGTTGAATGGACTAGCGTGACTCGGCGCGCTCCGCGCACCTCACCACACGTCGTTTCAGAGGGGGAGACATCTTTGACCATTTCGGTGTCTTTTGGGTTTCATGGTGTTTTGGGTCTTCAGGGCCATTTGGGTCTTCAGGGTATTTTGGATCCTCTGGGCCTTTAAGGGTGTTTTAGGTCTTCGGGGTGTTTTGGGTCTTCGGGATATTTTGGGTCTTCTGGGTGTTTTGGGTCTTCGGGGTGTTTGGTGTGTTTTGGGTCTTCGGGGTGTTTGGTGTGTTTTGGGTCTTCGGGGTGTTTTGGGTGTTTTGGGTCTTCAGGGGGGGTGGGTCTTCAGTGTGTTTTGGGTCTTTGAGGTGTTTTGGGTCTTCAGGGTGTTTTGGGTCTTCGGGGTGTTTTGGGTCTTCGGGGAGTTTTGGGTCTTTGGGGTGTTTTAGGTCTTCGGGGTGTTTTGGGTCTTCGGGGTGTTTTAGGGCTTCGGGGTGTTTTGGGTCTTCGGGGTGTTTTGGGTCTTCGGCATGTTGTGGGTCTTCTGGGTATTTTGGGTCTTCTGGGTGTTTTGGGTCTTCGGTGTGTTTTAGGTCTTCGGGTAGTTTTGGGTCTTCGGGGTGTTTTGGGTCTTCGGGGTGTTTTGGGTCTTCAGGGGTCTTGGTGGTTTGAATGGTCTTGGGGGAATTAAAGGGTCATCAAAGGTCTGAGGGGTCTCAGCAGTCAACGCACTTAAGAGGGTTAATTAAGAGGGTGGTAATTTTATTTGAAGAAGAAGAAGACGTTTCCGTCGCATATAAACATACATACATAGCGACATAACGACATACATGACCATATACGTTTGCTCTATTATAATAAAAGATGTTGAATCCATTTCCCAGGTGGACACTAGGGCATCCGATGTGCCACTAAGCCTCTGAAAGCGTAGTGTGCCTCCATTATTAAGTTATCGCTGAGCCGTTCCTGGTCCACGACAAAGCGCTTTTTTCTCTCTTCATGGTTACTTAGAGAAACGTCACTGCTGAGACATTCCTTCTTTTGTTTCGAGTCCCAAACGCTAATGCACCTGTGGGTTAACCCATAATCCCATATGGTGCAGAATCAAAACAATATTCCTTTTGAGAACTGCTTTCCTTTTGCTGTCTGTACAGTGCCTTCAGGAAGTATTTACACTCCTTGACTTCTTTGCATTTTGGTGTGTTAAAGCCTGAATATAAAATGGATTAAATTGAGATATTTTGTCAGTGATCTACACATAAAACCCCATAATGTCAAAGTGGAATGTCTTTTTTAGAAATATTTACAAATTAATTAAAAATAAAAAGCTGAAATGTCTTGAGTTAATAAGTGTTCAACCCCTTTGCTATGACACTCCAAATTGAGCTCAGGTGCATCCAATTTACATTGATCATCTTCGAGATGTCTCTACAACTTTATTGGAGTTTACCTGTGGCCAATTCAATTGATTGGACATAATTTAGAAAGAAACGCATCTTTCGATATGAGGTCCCAAAGTTGACAGTGCATGTTAGAGCAGAAACTCCACCATGAAGTCACCATCCACCTGAAGACAATCTCAGTTCTTTCCACAAAGCTCAGAACAGGTGTGTGTGTGTGTGTCTACCCTCAGAAGAGATAGTAAACAATATCTCTCTACTCTCAAGACTGAACTCTCAAACCTGTCTCCCTCCTCCAAATCCTGGCGGCATCTTGTCAAATCTGTTTCTGGTGTTTGTTTCCCTTCCATCCCCTCCATAACCTCAAACAGCTGCACGGCTGACTCCACACGTGAAAAAGCCACATGCCTCAACTCTGTGTTTTCCTCCAAATATTGTGTCCCAAACCCCTCGCTCTCTGTACCCACGTTACCCAGTCGGACCCAGCTGCTCCTAAACTCTGTGTCCTCCCCTGACAAGGTGGAGGAGTTTGACAATGTGCTGAGTTTAAAATTTGTCCATTCAGCGGTTTCTGAGAAATATTTTTTAATTATTCGCGTTTCATGCAAGATGGCTGCCATACCACGGACAGATGGACGGATGGATGGACAACCCGAAAACATAACTTGACTTTATATGTACTTGACTTTACGTACCTTGACCCAAGGTGAAATGTAAAATGTCATTTTAACCATGTGATGCAATAAAGCAAAATAAGTCGGATGTCTAGAATATTGATTTTTGGATTCAAGTTCCCAATGCTTTTCTTTATACTGTTCATTCATCATGCTCATTTGCTCATGTTGGTTGGGGTTTTAGCCATTGTTAGTATTTTTAACATTTAATTTGTTGCCTAAAAACACAAAATTGATTCTGGCAGATGTCCAAATCACTTTGCTTGATCGCGTCACATGGTTAAAATGACATTTGACATTTCACCTTGGGTCAAGGTAAGTAAAGTCAAGTACATGTCAAAGGTCAGTTAATATCAAGAACATGTCAACAGAAAACAATAAGCAACATATTTTTCCAGTTTAGGATCCAGCAGAACACATTTGAGATGGTAACTAATGATTGGCATTCAATAATAATGCGAAGTGATGGGATTTACGTGTATGGTGAAGACTATATGTTAATTATGCATATTTTTTCTCTAATTAGGTCATTTGCTTATTAATTTGCATATTGCAAACATCTGAGAGGGCAAATGACAAAATAAATGTCATAATCAATGTTCCTTGTGAAATTTGCCACATTTTGGTACCAAGGTCGATATACTTTGAATGAAGTATGGTCACTGTAATGACGTTTGAACTTTGAGCTTGAGTCAAGGTCACTAAAGGTCAAAAGAAAAAAACGGCGACATCACTTTTCCGATTTGTAGGATCCAGTAGAATACATTTATAGTGGTTGCCCAAAATTAACATGAACTGCACACGAACTTGAAATTGCGTACATAGCCCCCCCCCACCCCCCCCTACTAAATCACTCTTGTGCATATTGAGGTTAAATTGTGTCAATGAAGATGAATAATGAAAATATTTCAAATTATATTCCGCATGGCAAGTCAATCATAGTGCCTTTGTACCGGGATCCTTCATCCAGCATTCAGCATTTGCCTCCTGTCTGTGTTCTGCTATTCTACTCTTTACCGTTCCCCAAGGTCACCCAAAATGAGCAGAAATTGACGGCAACACAAACAGGAGGCAAAAGGATCAAATACGTTTCTTACCTTTTAAAGCTTTATTTATAAAGAATATGGGGGAAAATAATATGTGGATGGGACAAGCAGTTTGGAACAATCCATGCGAATCAAAAGTCACAAACAGGGAAATGGGGATACGCAAACTTATGCACAAGGGTGAGAAATAAAAATAAGCAAATCCTAACCCACACAAGGTGCCACAGATTGCACTTGGACAAACAATAGAATAATGCAGATGGGGACTTTCCTATAATTATGCGTGGAGTGGAAATGCAGGACTCCCTGCAGCCCATTATCGACAAGCCAGCTATGAAGAGCGCCCAAGATGATGAGAGCCAACGATGAAACCAGAGATAAAGAAGATTAATGATCCAAAGACGCGGCGTGCCGGACACAACGAATTCCAGCAACGAGGAGCACCTCGAGATGTGCACCCTGAACCAGCCCTCGTGCTTCTTCTTAACCCTCAAGTCCTCGTGCACGCAGCAGGAGCTCTGGTGTGCCCCTTCACTCAGTCCCTCTTCATCCTTCCGAGAGGAGTCCTTCTCTGGGTGGGACACACCAGTTCACGGTTAAACTGGTGTGTCCCATCTCCTGGAAATAGTTCAGTTGGTGCATGATAAAGATCCCACAGTGTCCTTCGTGAAGAGAACGTGAACTATTGCCAGCATCCTGGCAAAATTCCAAATCCCTGCCCTAACTACTGATGGAAAAGCAATGGCGAACCACCCAGTGCAACCCTCGTCAATAAACTGCTTCGGCAGCACCGACTCTCTGTAGCAGAGCACGGTACATCAGAATCAGCAGTAAAACCTGTAACACACAGAGTAATTAAAGGAGACACACTACACCCACATAAGAAATGTTATGCCTCAAAAGTGCATTTCCAGAAATGATGATACACAGCATAGCATGAGATGAGTAAACACTGAAATTATCAATATGAAGGGTGAAATAATCTCTCGCTGGAGCATACACCGCTTCGGTGCTGATTGATATACTCCTTCTTTCAAAACGAGGCTGTAAATAACTGCAGATTTTGCTACGCATATAACAGCTCTATTTTACATTTGTGGATCCACGCAAGCTTCATCTTCTCCAGTCTCACTCTAAATTCTCGGTAATCTTCCCATATATCTAAGCTGCTGAGAAGGAAGCGAGCTTTTCTCGTATTTTACGTAGCTCACGCCCGCATGCCGCTGCTGTGTCAGTTCTTCCGCTCATATGATTCTAATATTGATCTTGTGGACAGCGAGAGGGCATCATTTCCTTTGAGCTGTTTGCTGATTGGTAAGTGTGGCGCATCCCGCATGCAATTTGTCTTGCCTAAACCATGCAGGAAATCCATTAAATCGGCGACAATGCATCAACAAGGATAAAGCTGATGTTTTACATTCCTGATGTTTCCTGGAAGAAGAAATTTTCCGTGAAATTCATCGTTTATAGCCATTAATGTAAAATTTCACAATAGCTTAGGAAAGCAAATGTCTGCAAAATTGTACTGTGGAAATGGAATGCATGAGAAGTTTGACCCATAATGTGTGTGTGTTGTGTTTAACATTATTACTTATATAACTTTGTGATATCAAGTTTCATTTATTTTTGATGAAAGTATGGAGGTTAAAGAGTAATGTAGTCTCGTAGTAAACTCTGGCTGAACTGCTAAGATGTAATTCTGCTTTTTTCACACCGAATCACAGGTGCCTCCTGATTAACCACAGAGAATCTTGAATCTTAACAACTCTGGCTTGCTTTGACCCAAATATAACCTCAGAGAATGTCTCCTGATGGGGAGATCACATTTATAGGACAGCTGGACAGACGAGGTTAACATAATTGGATATATATATGTTCAGGATTGGAAGAGGGGTGATTTTTAATTGTTGCTATGGTAACCATTCTTAATTTGGGCAATGGTCCAGCTGTTTCCTTTGCCCCTCTACCAAAGGCAGGTGGCTTTCAGAATATGCTGGCTTCAGTTGTTTCTTGCACTCTAAACTTTTGCACGCTTTGAATACTTTAGATTCTTCAGGATTTCTGCCTGCTGAATAACCAAGGCACGCAATGAGGCCAAGACTATTATACCCAAAATACCTGAGACATGCACTAGAATTTTGATGATAAAAGGCCATTTCATCTCATCTAGTTTCAATAAACAGATATTTACTATATAAGAGAGATGTCTGTCTGTCTGTGTGTCGCCATTTTCTCAGAGATGGCTTAGCGGATCTTCATAAAACTTTCAGAGGTTCATCAGTGAGTGCCTGGGAGTGTTTTAGGCAAAAAAAAAAAATGAAAAAAAAAGATCGTTTTTTTGTCGTTAAAGAAAAAAAATCGCTCTATAGTGCCTAAGCCTTTTTAAATTAATGACAGTTATATACAAGTACACATTCGCAAAAATAAATACAAAACAATCACCAGACATTTGAACACAAATAAATCAAACAATTCCAGAAGTGTACAAATTTGGTAGTACAGCTTCTTCTTCTTCCTGATCGGCATCACACTTAACTCAGAAACGTGATGAACGCCACATTCACCCACCAGCATATATATGAACCCCCCTCCTATCCTGCCTCCCCCCTTCCCTCCTCCCCTCCTCTTTCCCCCTACCCCCATCCCCCTATCCTGCCACCCTCCCCTTCCCCCCTCCCTCCCCCTTCCCCCCACTCCCCTTCTCTCCCCTAAATAATAAGAGTAATAACAATAAGTAAAAATATATAAAGACATTACAAAGCAAAATCAATTCACAACTCAAATAAGTCACTTCATTTCCATTTTCCGGGCGTTGACACCTCCTACGAAAATTACACCTGCAGCAGCAAATCGATATGCACAAGCCTATTGTTTCATAACATTGTTTTTGAATCACAAAATTTTAACTTCAGATTATTATTTGTCATTCCAAATCTGAGAAATGTAATTGATCCTGATTTCAAACCAAAGCAGAATATGAAAGATGTAAGTATTCAAAATAATGTTATCATGTGTCAATTCTAACACGGTGGGCGTGAGACTCATTCCATTTGCCCACTTGTCACATTCTCAGGTAGCTACTGTAATGTCTCATAGTGTATGTCATGCTTTTAGATTCTAATGTCGACCCAGATATTAACTGTCATCCTCGTGTTTCAGAGGCAGGATGATTCATCGGTGTGTTCCCCATCCCTCGGATGGACGTTAAACAGTTATAAAAGAACGTCTGTCAACATCAGTTGGTGGACGTTAACTATCCCATGGTGTCTTTCGCGAAGAGTAGGCGAGCTGTCGCTGGCACCATGAACAAATTCATAATTCCTGCCATAACTACTGCTGGGAAGGCAATGGCAAACCACCCAGCATAACCCTTGCCTGTAACACAGTGTGGTACATCAGAATCAGAAAAAGGTGACATAATTATGTAACTTTCAAAACTACAGAAGCATATGGCCATTTAAACCCTCATTCAAAAAGTTATAAATGGGGCCTACAACTTTAAAATGACTTAAATCTTGAATCTTAAATAAATAAAGAAAATAAAATCTTAAATTATATTAAAATTAAATTTATTTTTAAATAAAAAAATTAAAAATATTTTAAATTCATTTAATAATTAAAATATTAAATTCAAATAAATCTTAAATTAAATAAACGAGCAACGGTACCCGCACTACGGGCGGGGCTTCAATTGGGAGGCCCAAATGAAAAGGTAAAATATCAGAAATTGAAGGCTTTTTTATTTTAAACGATTCATATAAACATCCGTTAAATCATATCACACGCAAATCATCAAAATCTAAACAGTATCTTACTATAATTCACCAAATGTCCCACAGTGATCGATACACTATGATCATGATGATCATGATCGTGAATCGTGATCGATAATCGTGTTCACAATCGCTATGTCGTATGTACTCCCGATACGTGTTTCCTTC
This sequence comes from Myxine glutinosa, assembly GCF_964187855.1. Taxonomy (NCBI): domain Eukaryota; kingdom Metazoa; phylum Chordata; class Myxini; order Myxiniformes; family Myxinidae; genus Myxine; species Myxine glutinosa. Next base: position 116,506,865 of record NC_136261.1, on the reverse strand, counting down.
AGTTGAAATGGGTTAGAATTCTCTCAAGCAGGGATTCAACCCGTGTCCTTATAAAAGCTATTTGTCTGAGGTCACCAAGTTCGATCGGTGCAGCTGTGCACAATCGGTGCAGCCGTTGTGCGGCACCAGGGAAAACAACATCGTCACAAAGAAAACATCGTCACAATGAACGTTATGCGAACATAAATATTATGTGGGAGTCCAAACCTGAGAATGCTGGAGACTAAAGCTGAAATTGGGAAAACTAAATAGCCTATTTTACTCCTGGAGATTCCAGGATTATCCACCAAAAATATCGTTGCGATCGGTTCAGCAGTTTTTACGGTACCTTCGAATGGACAGACAGACGGACGGACATTTGGTGAATTATAGTAAGATAAAAAACTTAAAATAAATAAAAAATGACTACATAGGCTGCATAGTGTTGAAGACTATCAAATAGACAATATAATTGTTGAATTAAATAAACAACCTAACCCCATTACAAAACTGTTGAAAGCTTTATTGTTACATTTGATCTTTCTCCTTTAACTGACTTAAACAAAGGAAACAATATTGTGAAATCTTAATTTAATTCACCAAATGTCCGTCCGTCTGTCTGTCTGTTCGAAGGTACCGCAAAAACTGCTGAACCGATCTCAACGATATTTTGGGTGGATAATCCTGGGATCTCCAGGAGTAAAATAGGCTATTTAGTTTTCCCAATTTCAGCTTTAGTCTCCAGCATTCTCAGGTTTGGACTCCCGCATAACATTCGCGTTCGCATAACGTTCATTGTTCTAATTGTGACGATGTTGTTTTCCCAGGTGCCGCACAAACGGCTGCACCGATCGCTGCACAGCTGCACCGATCGAACTCGGTGACCTCGGTCAAAGACCTTTTATAAGGACATGGGTTGAATCCCTGCTTGAGAGAATTCTAACCCATTTCAACTGAAGGAAACACGTATCGGGAGTACATACGACATAGCGATTGTGAACACGATTATTTTAATCTCCACATGAGAGAATTCCACATAGCTATTTGGGTGCTGAATACACTAACAGATCGCTGTCTCCATCGATCTTGCCAAGGCCGTAACAGCTCTCGGCTCAAAATCCTTTTAACTGTTGATTTGGTAGTTTTTACAATGAAGGAAACACATATCGGGAGTACATACGACATTGGGAGGACAAACTGCACGCATCTCCAGTATCAAGCTTAAATCTGTCATGGCGGATCTGAAGAGCGGAATGCTTGGAGAAGTGGTGGGCTACTTCGGCATGAAGGAGGATCAGAAACGTGGAATCCCACACTGCCACATCCTGCTGATACTTGCTCCTGCCTGACGTTATTTTCCCGGGTGCCGCACAAACGGCTGCACCGATCGAGATTTAACGGATGTTTATATAAATCGTTTAAAAGAAAAAAAGCCTTCAATTTCTGATATTTAGCCTTTTCATTTGGGCCTCCCAATTGAAGCCCCACCCTTAGGGCGGGTACCGTTGCTGGTATTACAAAATTGATACTAAATATTGTGAAATATGTTCAGTATATTCTTTCAAAGAATTTTAAACAGCATATTGAAGCCAGCCTAAATAGAGGGGAGATAAAAAATTACCTGCAAACGTTGTCGTTATTACCGTAATGAAGAGAAATTTTAGAAAATATTTATGAGTACAAACCCCAAAAAATAAAAACACATGAAAAAATTGCTTAAAGGAAATTGATCAAAACAACGAAATTTTCATTTTTAAGCAAGGCTAAGTTTTTATTTTAAACACAACATCTCAGGCTAAGCACAGTAAAAAAAAAAAACAGATGTATTTTTTTTATTTTAAGACTTGTGAAGACAGATGTATCGAGACTTGTGAAGGAGCTAGAACACAAAGCAGACCAGAACATAAATAAACGATGGAAAGAAGCCCGAGGGAGGCAAACACACCAACAGCGGGATAGAAGGACAAAATAGACAGCAACGTGGAGAGAATAATAAGAGCGAGCGGAAGAGTACACAGGGGGTGAACAGGTGGGATACAGCCGCAAACTCTAAATCACAGAATTGGAAGGGAAAACCAGGAAACACACAGAAATGAAACAATAAATTAATTAAATTTTTAACAATATAATAATCCTTTTTTCATGAAGAGGAAGGAAATCGAAGGAGTGGAGAGAAACCTGGTAACCTGGGAAATCAGAAAAAGGTGGACTTGCGGATGGTTAATGAAGGTTAACGTAAAAATCTTGCTGATAAGGGATGGGGAATGTCTTTTTGAACAGGATGAGGAAGTTGGTTCCACAGGTGACAGAAAAGAGGAAAGAATGAGTGGAGGTGAGCAGGGATTCTGGATTTTGGAGGTTTCATCAGAAGTGGTTTACTTGAAGATTGCGTGTGCACAACAGAAACTTGGTGGAGGGTTAGAGCAAGGGCAGAGAGGTTGCAAGACCAGAAAGGAAGTCGTAAAAGACAGAGAGTCCATCCGGCTGTCTGCGATGGGAATGTGATAGCCCCATGGACTGAGCTTCAACATGGGAGATTCCAATGATCTTGAAGGCTTCATCTGGTTTCCCACGGCGTCAAGCTGTGAAAGGTGTGAGGCAGGAGTACCAGCTCAGAGGGGAGAACATGAAGGTCTTGTAGGTGGATAAGTGTTCAAATGTGCCAAGGAAGGATTCTGCAGAACGTGGCATGCCCAATCGACTGCTGCTTTTGGCCAAATTTATATATATATATATATATATATATATATATATATATATATATATATATATATATATATATATATATATATATATATATATATATATATATACGTATATACAGTACTTATATTCATACATATAACATCCTGTATTAAAAACTAAATAAAAAGCACATGTCATTCCCCCCTCCCCCCCCCCCCCCCCCCACCCCCTCCGTCCCCCCAATATAAATAATGGAAAGAAAAACACATTGGCATACTTGTGACAAATTTCTCAACACCTTCTGTTTTAGAAGATACACCACAGTATGAAGACACAGTCAATTAGCAGGGGAAATAGAACCACCACTCCACCCCCTCCTCCTCGTTATACCTTGTAATGAGGATGTAAAATTGTCTAATTATAAACGACATTTAAAAACTAAAAAAAAGAAAAAAATTCTTCTCCCAAAATTGAAGAAACCCAACACCGAAGAATTGAACTCAGACATAATGCATACAAGAAAAACAGGATGGCCTGGGGGTTTGCACTTTCACCTCAAAGCTGTCTAGCCTGGGTTCAAATCCCAACTCAGCTGGTGTTTCACAGGCAGGTTTTTCATTCATGTGTTTACAGTCCCTCGGATAGACTAGACGTTTAACTGGGTTGTCCTGCCTGCCAGCATTAGTTGGTGAACGTTAAAGACCCCACGGTGTCCTTCGCGAACAGTAGGCAAGCTATCGCCGGTATCATGGCCAAATTCCAAATTCCTTCGATAACTAGTTCTGGGTAGGCAATGGCAAACCACCAAGTATAACCCTGACCACAAAACTGCTTTGGCGGCACAGACGCTCCGTAACGAGTATGGCACATCAGATATCAAATACAGCATAACTATAAGTAAGAGAGGGCAGGGAGAGAGTGCTGGATGGCGAGGAGTGGGGGAGAGAATGGGGGAGGGGGAAGAGTGGGGGTGAGAGTGGGTGAGGGAGAGGAGTGGGGGAGACAGGTGTTTGGGTGAAAGAGTGGAGTGGGGGAGAGAGTGGTGGAGGGAGAGGAGTGGGGAAGACAGGGGACTAGGGGAGCGGGGGAGAGAAAGAGGGAGAGAGTGGTGGAGGGAGAGGAGTGGAGGAGTGGGGGAGACAGGGGAGTGGGGGAGAGAAAGAGAGAGAGAGTGGTGGAGGGAGAGGAGTGGGGGAGACAGGGGAGTGGGGGAGAGAAAGAGGGAGAGAGTGGTGGAGGGAGAGGAGTGGGGGAGAGAAAGAGGGAGAGGAGTGGGGGAGACAGGGGAGCGGGGGAGAGAAGGAGGGAGAGGAGTGGAGGAGTGGGGGAGACAGGGGACTGGGGGAGAGAAAGAGAGAGAGTGGTGGAGGGAGAGGAGTGGGGGAGACAGGGGAGCGGGGGAGAGAAGGAGGGAGAGGAGTGGAGGAGTGGGGGAGACAGGGGACTGGGGGAGAGAAAGAGAGAGAGTGGTGGAGGGAGAGGAGTGGGGGAGACAGGGGAGCGGGGGAGAGAAGGAGGGAGAGGAGTGGAGGAGTGGGGGAGACAGGGGACTGGGGGAGAGAGAGAGTGGTGGAGGGAGAGGAGTGGGGGAGACAGGGGAGCGGGGGAGAGAAGGAGGGAGAGGAGTGGAGGAGTGGGGGAGACAGGGGAGAGAGGGAGAGGAGTGGGGGAGACAGGGGAGTGGGGGAGAGAAAGAGAGAGAGTGGTGGAGGGAGAGGAGTGGGGAAGACAGGGGACTGGGGGAGAGAAAGAGAGAGAGTGGTGGAGGGAGAGGAGTGGAGGAGTGGGGGAGACAGGGGAGCGGGGGAGAGAAAGAGGGAGAGAGTGGTGGAGGGAGAGGAGTGGGGGAGAGAAAGAGGGAGAGGAGTGGGGGAGAGAAAGAGGGAGAGGAGTGGGGGAGACAGGGGAGTGGGGGAGAGAAAGAGGGAGAGGAGTGGGGGAGACAGGGGAGTGGGGGAGAGAGAGAGTGGTGGAGGGAGAGGAGTGGAGGAGTGGGGGAGACAGGGGAGTGGGGGAGAGAAAGAGAGAGAGTGGTGGAGGGAGTATGCTGGGAGAGGTGGAGGGAGAGGAGTGGGGGAGACAGGGGACTGGGGGAGAGAAAGAGAGAGAGTGGTGGAGGGAGAGGAGTGGGGGAGACAGGGGACTAGGGGAGAGAAAGAGAGAGAGTGGTGGAGGGAGAGGAGTGGGGGAGACAGGGGACTGGGGGAGAGAAAGAGAGAGAGAGTGGTAGAGGGAGAGGAGTGGGGGAGACAGGGGACTGGGGGAGAGAAAGAGAGAGAGTGGTGGAGGGAGAGGAGTGGGGGAGACAGGGGAGCGGGGGAGAGAAGGAGGGAGAGGAGTGGGGGAGACAGGGAGCGGGGGAGAGAAGGAGGAGAGGAGTGGAGGAGTGTTGGGAGACAGGGGACTGGGGGAGAGAAAGAGAGAGAGAGTGGTAGAGGGAGAGGAGTGGGGGAGACAGGGGACTGGGGGAGAGAAAGAGAGAGAGTGGTGGAGGGAGAGGAGTGGGGGAGACAGGGGAGCGGGGGAGAGAAGGAGGGAGAGGAGTGGAGGAGTGGGGGAGACAGGGGAGCGGGGGAGAGAAGGAGGGAGAGGAGTGGAGGAGTGTTGGGAGACAGGGGAGTGGGGGAGAGAAAGAGAGGGAGAGGAGTGGAGGAGTGG
>NC_136261.1:116474843-116501343 GCF_964187855.1 Myxine glutinosa | reverse complement strand
CCTTCACATTCTCCCTTTGTCATCAATTGCCAACTGCATTGGGCGGTTTTCTGCATTCGCCGCTGCTGCTTTGGGACCGTGTTTTTCGGTGCAAGACTCCATTGAACACGAGGTCATCTCGGAGCGGTAGGTGGGAGGAGTCATCCCAGCGCCAGGAACAAGGCGTGGCCTTGCCAACGCCTCCTCTGGGGGCGGGATCGGTGGGCCCTCGCGGCCAATCAGGGCCGAGGCGAGCTCGCCGATGGGCGTGTCCTGGAGGCCGGCGGCTTGATTGCCCAGGGGCAATAAAAGCGCGCGTGGAAGCCTTTGAGAGAGTCGGAGAGAGAGCATCCAGGTGGGCAAGTGCTGCGGGAGAGAGAAACAGAGACAGACAGAGACAGACAGAGACAGACAGAGCCAGACAGAGACAGACAGAGACAGACAGAGACAGACACGGCAGATGAGGCCAGAGGCAGTACAACGCAGCTTTGACTCCACCAGCGGAGCTCGAACAACAGCAACAGCTTGAACCGGCGGAGCTCGTACCGCGGCAGCTCGCACGACCGCAGCCTGGGCGTTGACGGCGGTGCCGACCGTGGCCGCGGAGGAATGGAGCTGCCGCTCCCGGCCCGACCGTGACCCAGTTCCCGTGGACCTTCCTCTCCCTCCAGCTAGCCACCTCCAGCATTCGTTCCTGCCATCATCCCCCGTGTAAGTGTGCTCGTAGTCTGTCTTTGTCTTGTCCTTGGGGTTAAGTAAGACTGTATAAAATAAGCTAATAATTGCACTGTGTCTTCTTCTGTAAATTCATTTATTATCCTTCCTTCTTCCTTGGTTACTTTTCATTGTGTACATATAATAGGTAGAAATAAATCATATTCGTATTTCCTACCTTGGTTCTTCTTCTTCTTCTTGACATCCGTTCGTCTTTGTCTTTTCCCCATTGAAAACCTGTGGCACAATTTGGCCAACGTTCCAGGATCGGGTCTAGTCCTTGTTAATAGTTTGTGCCGCGGTTGCTAAAACCGCTCGGCTATTAACATCTGTCCGCGGTGCGAACGGGGCTGTGCACCTGCCTTTCCGGAGGTAGCTGGGCAGCGTCAGGGACCACGTCGGTCACTCATAAACGAGGGGATTCATCCCCCCTCGATAAGGTGAACAGAGGCCGACGTTGGGTTCCGTAACATTTGGTGACGGGAGCGAGATTCGGACCTGAAGCGCTTAGCGCGCTCAAATTACGAGTGGCCCACAATTTTATTTAACATCTTAAATTATAAATCGTGCCATGGATGGTCAAGGTGATCAGATGCCGGTTGGGGAGTTAGAGGGGTAGAAGCGACCCAGGACCCCAGGGAAATGTATATGGAGGAGAGGGAGGAAAAGAGCAATGAAGATGTGGTTGCGGGGGTATCAGGTGCGCAAGATGGCGCCCTCGCGCACGTGGTTGTAGAGGCACAAAATGGCGGCGCCGCGGAGGGCGAGCCCGGGGTGGCGGCTGGGGACGCTGTGCAAATCAGGCTTGACCTCAGATTTTTCCTGACCCAACTGAATGCAAAAATGGACAGAATGGGGCAGCAAATGGGAAACCAAATTGGAGGTTTGGAAAACAGTATGGGGGCAATGAGGGACGAAGCGAGGGGTACCAGCGAACAGTTGGGAAATAAATTTGAGGGTTTAGACAAGAAATTTGAGGGTAAATTTGAGGGGTTAGACAATGAGATAAAAGGGGTGAAGAATGGGTTAACGGGGCTAGAAGACAAGATGGAAGACAAATTGCGGGAAATAGGGGAGCAATCCACCCGGGAAATCAAACAGATGGGGAACCAGATAGAGGAGGTGAAAATCGGGTTGGAAGGTAAAATGGATGCTCAGAGGAATGAATTGGAACAGATGAGGGCGGCATCTACTAAAGAGATGGGAGAAATGGGGGAGGAGATAAGACGAGGTGTGGCCGAGGATGTCTCGGGGGTACGCGATGAGGTAAAGCGAGGTGAGAAGCGTATGGAGAAAGAGGTGAGAAGGGGGACGGCAAAGTTACAAGGGGGCATAGAGGATCTGACAAGGGGAGTAGAACAGCTGACGGTGGGACAAAAGGAATGAGTGGAACAAGTGGAGAAGAACACTGCGGTAATGGTGGGGTTAAAGGTGACGCAGAAGGAGATAAAGAACGAACTCATAGCGACAAAGAGGGAATGTCGGATGGTACATGAGGGGTTGACAAAGAGGTGACAGAGGCAGTGGAGACAAAGGACCGGGAGGTGAGGACGCACATATAAACGGTCAAGGTGGTCTTAGAGGACGAAATTAAGGAGGTGCACCGGGAAATGAAGGAGGTAAGGGAGAAATTAGAGGAAGTGGAAGAGGGGGTGAGTGAAATTAAGAAGAGACGGAGGGAGACTAAAAAGGAGATAAAGGAGGAGGTGATGGAAAATGTGCAAGGTCTGTGCTCAAATCATGATGATGTGCTTGCTAACCAAATAAAGAGTTTGCAGGTGGCAGAGAAGGTGCGGAGACGAGGTGCCGAGGTGAGTGGCGTTATACTCGGAAATGTATATGGTGTGAGGGGAGATTCAGTCGGCTTGGGGGTTGGTTTGGACCCGGGTGTTCGTGAGAGGCCGCTGGTGAAGTGTACGACAGGTACAGAGTGTGAAGGAGGAGGTGTGCGAGGATGTCCGACTATGGGGTGTGTGAGGAAAAAGTGCGTGCCGAGGAGTGAGTGTGCTGTCGAGAGTGGGTTGGTCGTCGCGTGTGTGCGGGGGGGCACATGGAAGCACGTAGTGGGGAGTGTTACAGGGGATGTAACGAAAGAGTGCACACCTGTGGTGAGTGTTGCGGAGGGAGTAACAGGAGAGTGTGCGCAAGAGGATGCGCGAGAAAGGTGTGTAACAGAGGAGTGCATGATAACAGAGTGCGCTGTCAAGAGTAAGGGTGAATGCGTGACCGAGTGTGGTGGTGAAAGTCGTGAGAGTGACACGGAGCACGGGTTGGTTTTAGCAGGCGAGAGAGAATGTACACCTGGAATGGAAGGATGCACACCTGAGATGGTCGAGCGCGTGTGGGAATGCACCCTGGAGTTAGTAGTAAAGCACGTGATTGGGTGTGCAAGTGAGTGCACACCCGTGGTTGTCACCGAGGAGGGGGCGCGAAGAGGGGTGTTGGTGAGGTGTGTGAACGACGAGTGTGTGCTAAAGTGTGCGGTGGTCAGGTGTGTGCCGAAGTCTGTGAGCGGAACAAGTGCAATAACAACGTACGCGGGGTGTACGGGCGGCGTTGGAGCACCGAGCTCGGTGAGGATGAAAGGGGTCGCGTATGCGTGTGCGCCTGCAGGTGGAGCATCGACGCTAAACGGGATAGCGGTTAGATCGACTTGTAGCCGAAGCGGGCCCTCGGTGCGTGCCGGGCGTTGTGTCCCGCGGGAACCAGCGGGGATCGTAACCACGGCGGTTTGGAAAGAACCGCCGTACACGATCCACGCCGGGCCTCGCTCTGAATGCCCGCGTCCGTGCTCCACTAAGCGGAGCGGGCGGCCCGGTTCAAGGACACCGAGGAAGGGTTGTCACGGCAACCCTTTGTGGTTGAGGCGTTCCGGCAGGGCGAGATTGGGCCATCGGACGGCTCCGTGCCGAGATGGTGCGTGGCATCTCGGCCCGGGCAAGCCCCCTTCCCTGCATCGAATGCCGAATGAATCCAACCGCCGGCAACAAACCACCTGCATTCATTGCTCAGCGTTGCGAAGCCGAGCTTTGGAAATGAATTGGCGCACCGAGAGGCTCAAGTGCGTAGACGTGTGAGGGTGATAGTAGTAGTGAATTTGGACAAGCAAAATTTGATGATTGGCAGTGATTGGGAAATTTTTGATTGGCTGGAATTTGATGAGCAAAATTGGTAGTGAGCCATGCCCGATGTGGTGGGATGGCAACTCTGCCATCCCTCACAGCGGGGGGCAAAGGAACAATACTTTTATGGGGTTTATGGCAGTGAAAACTAGCCCGGGAGGGTTAGGATATAGTGTGTAGGGACCTAGAGATTGACCATAGGTAACGGTAAGGTTAAGTAGCGACTTTGGACAGGTAGTCAGGGACATAGAGAGGTTAGAATGGATGATAACGACGTGGGATGTGCTTAGTTTAAAGGGGCGACGGGGAAGCGCGAGTTTTATCAGGGCACCAGATAGATCAGATGATGCCGTGTGTGTGTGAGAGTCTTAGTATTGAGCAAATGAGGCAATGCTCGTGAATGGTGCCGTGTGTGTGTGTGTGTTGAAAGTGTACTCAGCAGCGTATTGTGAGAAGTGTGAGATGAGTGACATTGTGTTGAGTGAATGAGCTTGCATGGGGTGCAAGTGACGAACAGGTGTGTGGAACGCTTGGTGGGTATGTCCGAGGTGCAGCCGGGGGGGGGGGGGGGTGTCCGTGGTGCAGCTGTTGGGTATGGCCGAGGTGCAGCCGGGGGGTGTGTCCGTGGTGCCACCGGTGCGTGTGTCCGTGGTGCAGCCGGTGGGTGTGTCCGTGGTGCCGCCAGTGCGCATATCCGTGGTGCAGCTGATGGGTGTGTCCATGGTGCTGCCGGTGCGTGTGTCCGTGGTGCAGCTGGTGGGTGTGTTCGTGGTGCCGCCGGTGCGCGTGTCCGTGGTGCCACCGGTGCGCGTGTCCGTGGTGCCGCCGGTGCGCGTGTCCGTGGTGCAGCCGGTGGATGTGTTCGTGGTGCCGCCGGTGCGCGTGTCCGTGGTGCCGCCGGTGCGCGTGTCCGTGGTGCCGCCGGTGCGCGTATCTGTGGTGCAGCCGATGGGCGTGTCCATGGTGCCGCCGGTGCGTGTGTCCGTGGTGCAGCCGGTGGGTGTGTCCGTGGTGCCGCCGGTGCGTGTGTCCGTGGTCCAGCCGATGTGTGTGTCCATGGTGCCGCCGGTGCGTGTGTCCGTGGTGCAGCCGGTGGGGGTGCCCGTGGTGCCGCCGGTGCGCGTGTCCGTGGTGCAGCCGATGGGTGTGTCCATGGTGCCGCCGGTGCGCGTGTCCGTGGTGCAGCCGGTGGGTGTGTCCGTGGTGCCGCCGGTGCGCGTGTCCGTGGAGCAGCCGATGGGTGTGTCCGTGGTGCCGCCGGTGCGTGTGTCCGTGGTGCAGCCGGTGGTTGTGTCCGTGGTGCCGCCGGTGTGCGTGTCCGTGGTGCAGCCGATGGGTGTGTCCATGGTGCCGCCGGTGCGTATGTCCATGCTGCAGCCGGTGGGTGTGTCCGTGGTGCCGCCGGTGCGTGTGTCCGTGGTGCAGCCGATGGGTGTGTCCATGGTGCCGCCGGTGCGTGTGTCCGTGGTGCAGCCGGTGGGTGTGTCCGTAGTGCCGCCGGTGCGTGTGTCCGTGGTGCAGCCCGTGGGTGCGTCCGTGGTGCAGCCGATGGGTGCATCCGTGGTGCAGCCGATGGGTGCTTCTCGGGCTTGTTGAAATGAGGAATTGCTAGGCAATGCTCGGGAGGTGATTGTGAGTTGTGTTGAGCATGGAGGTGTATGGAGCAGTGCATGAGTGAGTAATAGTGATTGAGTGTTGTGTTGACCAAATGGTCCTGGGAGGAAGGAGGGTGCAGGAAGCACCAGTAGGAGTGATTGCACAGGTGTGCAACTACAGGTGTATGGAGAATGGTTGTGTGGAATATATGGAGTATGGAATGGATGGTGTGGAATGAGTATGGTGGAAACTGTGGAGTGGAGTGGATGGTGCGAACGTGTGTATGGGGAGGATGGCCCCCTATCACGAATACCCGGGGAGGTAGTTTAAGCGTTAGGTAGAGGGTACAGGTAAATTGTGGTTGGATATTGGCATCTGTGGTGCGTGGTGGAAGAATGGAGTTTGGATGGGTGCATTAGTGACGTGGAAATGGCTGGGCGTGTGGCCTGTTAGTGTGTGTAGTTGGTTGAGCACTCCGCCACTGTTAGGATGTCGGCCAGGTGAGGCCGCAGGTGGGCTCTGGGAGCCGGTAGAGTTGTTCATGGGGCCCGAGGATCCGGAGGACGGACCCGGGTAGCCCAGTGCCAGAGGGCACCGAGTGGGGAGAGCGCCAGAGGGCCTTCCCCAGGTAGATCGGTTAGGGTAAGGAGCAGGTAAGCTCAGAGGCAACTGCAGTGGTGGAGGTGTGCAGGTGGGTAGACCTGCTGGGAGAGCCACACGACCCAGTCCTGAAATTGTGCAAGGGCACAGGGAGTTGAATCGGGGGAGTGAGACCCCAAATTGATGAAGCACCACAGTTTGGTCAATGGGAATTTGGTTCTTAAAACCGCATAGAGTAAGTTGGCCAATGGATTGGCAGGGAAAGACCCCGGGTAGTGTAAAGTGAGTTAATGTCATTTAGAAGATAGTTAGGATTAAGAATCTCCTCGCACCATCTACATCCACTCACCTGAGGTGACAGAACTCCACACCATGCCAGGTTGTTTTTATTATTTTATTGTGCAAATGTTTGGATTGTGAGACGCATCATGACGTGGGTGTGACATTGTGCTTTGTGTTCCATCTCTCCCTCCTTATGAGGATTGATGATGGTTTGGATGATGGCAAATATTGGTTCGAGGGATTGTGGGGACGAATTTGGTTAAGGGGAAATATGGGGAAGACGTGACGGCAGTGACGAATTTGTAAATGTGTAGATTTTTGTAAATATGGGGTAAGGGCAAGGGTAGAGTAGGTAACAGGGGGGGTGACGTACGGTAGGGACGAGCTTTTCTCCGCTCAGTCTCCGTACGCACCTCGTCTTGCATTGCCTTGTTTGATGTGGACCCTTGTGACCTTACCCCTCGCTCACCTGTCTTCTCCCCACCCCCCCCCTTGTCTCCCATCCGAGGACTGTGCGCCACTGGGCGCCGAGAGGAGCGTGCGGGAGTCCGCCATTGTGTGCCCGAAACTCCCGCAACCAGCTGCCTGCATCGATGCACCACTTATGGACCACATGTCTGTGGCTGAGCACCACTTATGGACCCCATGGGTGGGGGCATGGCCCCTCTGCTGGAACCGGCCATGAAGGCCCGGGATCTTGCTGGCGGACCTTGGTCACAGGGCATCTATGCCACACAGGTGAACCACCCCTAGTCGGCCCTGTAGGCCATAAATAAAGAACAGTGGACACGTTTTGTGCATGTCATTTTATTATGTCCAAATAGGCCGCCAGCAAAGAAGAAAGACATCTGGAAGAACAATGGCCAGCAGAGGGAGCCGAAGAGGAAGACCAGCACCAGGGGTTTGGTTATTTTTTTATTGAACTGTGGTGACTGTGCACCGATTGGTGCTTGATGGTGCTTTGGTGCGTTTTGGTGCTTTCTGGTGCGTCGATGCAGCACAGGCTGTCTCCCCCCCCAAAAAAAAGAACAATCGCAGGTCCTGGGTTGCGTTTTGTAAATACAAGTAGCGTAACTGTAAATAATGCTCCCCCATCGTTCATGTTGTAGTTTGAAGACAATTCCGCAATTCGGTTAGCTGTGGGCGTAAGTCTGTTAGGCAGGGTGCAATGCAGCAGCGGGACATCTTTATTTGTGTTTTAAAACTGTCTCACTCAGGGTCAGGTTAAATGTAGAGGGAACTACACTTACATGCCTCACGAAAGGTAAAAAATAATAGGCCCGGGACGTCCCTAAGAGGAGGAGGGTGCAGTGTTATGGATATGAGAATTGTTTTTAATTGTTGTAAATATCACCCTCCTTCCTCCATTTGTGGTGTATAAAGGTCAAAGGTCGTTCCCGTAGTTATTCCATATACAATCACATAGCCAATCATCGATTTCCTTTGTTCAGTAGTTATCTCCTTATTATGTGTATTAGATTAAGGCTTTGTCTTCCATTAATTAACACTCCATTGCACCGAATTCAAATAAGGTAGATTCCCTTCACATTCCCCCTTTGTCATCAATTGCCAACTGCATTGGGCGGTTTTCTGCATTCGCCGCTGCTGCTTTGGGACCGTGTTTTTCGCTGCAAGACTCCATTGAGCACGAGGTCATCTCAGAGCGGAAGGTGGGAGGAGTCAGCCCAGCGCCAGGAACAAGGCATGGCCTTGCCAACGCCTCCTCTGGGGGTGGGATCGGTGGGCCCTCGTGGCCAATCAGGGCCGAGGCGAGCTCGCCGATGGGCGTGTCCTGGAGGCCGGCGGCTTGATCGCCCCAGGGGCAATAAAAGTGCACGCGAAGCCTTTGAGAGAGTCGGAGAGAGAGCATCCAGGTGGTCAAGTGCTGCGGTGAAGAGAGAGAGAGAGAGAGAGAGAGAGAGAGAGAGAGAGAGAGAGAGAGAGAGAGAGAGAGAGAGAGAGAGACGGCAGATGAGGCCAGAGGCTGTACCACGCAGCTTTGACTCCACCAAGCAGCTTTGACTCCACCAGCGGAGCTCGAACAACAGCAACAGCTTGAACCGGCGGAGCTCGTATCGTACCACGGCAGCTCGCACGACCGCAGCTTGGGCGTTGACGGCGATGCCGACCATGGCCGCGGAGGAACGGAGCTGCCGCTCCCGGCCCGACCGTGACCCAGTTCCCGTGGACCTTCCTCTCCCTCCAGCTAGCCACCTCCAGCATTAGTTCCTGCCATCATCCCCCGTGTAAGTGTGCTCGTAGTCTGTCTTTGTCTTGTCCTTGGGGTTAAGTAAGACTGTATAAAATAAGCTAATAATTGCACTGTGTCTTCTTCTGTAAATTCATTTATTATCCTTCCTTCTTCCTTGGTTACTTTTCATTGTGTACATAATAGGTAGAAATAAATCATATTCGTATTTCCTACCTTGGTTCTTCTTCTTCTTCTTGACATCCGTTCGTCTTTGTCTTTTCCCCATTGAAAACCTGTGGCACGATTTGGCCAGTGTTCCAGGATCGGGTCAAGTCCTTGTTAATAGTTCGTGCTGCGGTTGCTAAAACCGCTCGGCAATTAACATCTGTCCGCGGTACGAACGGGGCTGTGCACCTGCCTTTCCGGAGGTAGCTGGGCAGCGTCAGGGACCACGTCGGTCAGTCATAAACGAGGGGATTCATCCCCCCTCGATAAGGGGAACAGAGGCCGATGTTGGGTTCCGTAACAAGATATATATATATACATATATATATATATATATATATATATATATATATATATATATATATATATATATATATACATACATACATACATACATACATACATATATATATATATATATATATATATATATATATATATATATATATATATATATATATGTCGGGAGTCCCTTTGGATCGTAATAGACTTCCACCACCAATTGAGAATGACAAACATTTATTAAACACCAAGTACACAGCTGGGAGGGATCGGAGACGTCTACAGCATGAATGAACAGCATGCCAAGTCAACCTTCCTAAGGAAACACCGATTCGCAGTTCATTTATATAGAGACACACTTATCAGAGAATCTCCGCTGAAGTTTGCGAGGACAAAGGAAACTGGATAAATTGTGCCCCCACCGACGTCCTTCCACTGGGCCATGTCCCCCACCGGCATCCGTCCTTTCGCCTCGGAGGAGTGAAGCACGCACCGTTAGGATCCGGACCAGATGTGTTTCAAGGCTCCGAGGTGACAAGAGGTGTAATTCACTGAAGGGGGATTGCATTCCTGGTCTCGATAAGGTCATAAAGTGTACAAGGCCGTTTGATGAGTTCCAGGCGTTGGATGTACCTTTCAGCTCACATTCTTATTTGAACTTAATCCAGCAAGTATTCTATCATAAATCAAGCATACGGAATATAACTAATGATTATAGCAGAGTTACCAATGAAAGGTTTGTGTATACAAACTCAAGCGTCCCACGTATAAAGATTTCACATTTCACACATTGTTCGCATTTCTGCCCATGGCTCGTAACGCAGTTTCCAAACCGAAGGAGAGTTTTACGACACAGGCCCATTTGGCCTGCGAGGGAAAGCATGTATTTCTCATTTTAAACTATGGCGAAGCGAAAACCTTTTTATTAACTATGAATAACAGTTTCAAACAACATTTATAACAGAGTTTGTGCAGTAACGAACTTACCACCGACATTAACCTTCCTCTTGTCTCGTCGAGACAAAGTATCTCAAGAGACAACGTGCCACATCGGGCTTTATTGAAAGACAATCGTGTAATGTGGGTGTCTCCCAAGAGCATGCCATGCGCCCCTAGCGCCTCGCCCGTGCACTTGAGGAACGTGTCGTGTAGTGCGTGCTTGAAACCTGAGGGCTCAGATCATGAAGGTCCATTAACGTTTCGGATCCACAACGAAGGCGCCTGGTCCGGATGAGGTTCTGCCCCGCCAAGGGGCCCATCACCTCCCCTGCGGAACTTGCTCCCCCCACCCTTTGCAGACGCGGTCCTTGCAGATCTTTGAAGTTAATCAACGATCATGCCCATGAGATCTCTCACGTGCTGCTGTTCTATGGAATACATAATATTGTCAGTATCTTGTGTCTCGTGTTCCTGGTCAGGGTACAGAGCGTTAAAATCCGAAATATTTGAAAAAAAGAGAGAGACTTCCTTTATGTCAAAGTCTCCCATGGACGCCTGATCAGCTTGCGGGTCCAGGATATCCATGTCGGGTCCCTTGACTGCCAGACCCAGCGTCGCAATCAGATCCATAGTTGGGTCGGAAGGGGGTGCACAGCTGTGAGCTTGTAATACATAAGAGGCATTAGCCAGTTCTCGCAAGGGGTTTACAACACAAGTATCACAGTCATCACAAAAATCAATACAGTCTTCTGAAGCGCCGGTCACATCTGCCTCGTTGAAGGACCCGTTCAGGTCGACGGCCTCTGTGGTCAGAACCATGGTCGTCGTCGGCGGCTTCTTCGTTTTCCATCCTGTAAAGTACTTTCTCATACAGAGGAGAACTAAAGATTTCATTAGTGCCCCCCAGATTACTACCCCGATTATCACGGCCAGTGCGGTCAATAGCCACTTCACTATAGTGCCTGTCCATCCCCGGAACCAGTCAGTGAGCCAGCTAAATTTATAAGAGTTCTCGCGCGCGATCCGATCGATCGTCAGAGCGTGGCTAGTTTCCCTTAGTCTCACTATTGCGGCTGACACTCCTTCGGATGGATCAGGTATGTATGTGCAACATTTTCCCTCTGCTATCCCGCATACCCCTCCTTTCTCTGCCAGGAGCATGTCCAAAGCCACCCGATTCTGCATCACCATTGTGCGCATGTGAACTACCGTGTCCAATAGTATGTCATGAGCCGTAGCGGTGTCGTTTGCCACCTTTTCTAGGGCCAAAGCCAATTTATCGATCCGGAAGCTATTCATGGCTGTGCCCGCACCTGGGAAGAAGAAACCTAACACCTTTTCCCATAGGCTCCCGTGTAGTTTAGTGGTTCCATCTTCGTTCATGACTGACCTCTTATGTCGCCTGTCCAGGGACTTTGGATCTAGCTCGTCCAGTATCTCGACGTCAGGAAGGACTGAACCAAGATAACATGTGCCACCCCAATTATTTGGTAAATAGGGGTAAGCCTTGTCGCCGCATATAAACATTGTCCCATGGGGTGGGACCAGGTGGGTGGATAAGCACTGGAGTCCCTTTGTCACCCCATTAATCCTACTAACCCCCCTAGAGAATGTTATAGCCGTTATGTTGTGGTTGTGTTTATCTTGCAGTACTATTCGTAGTGTGATCCCAGTGCTCCCCTTTCCCAGCTTCCCGGGGAGAGTGTAGGCGCATTCTGATTCTCCCATAAGCAAGTGGCCGGAACCCTGGAGGCAGACCATCCCTTTCTGCGGTTTGAGCCAGACGGGGGCAGGCCTCTCGGCCACATGGGCAATCATTGAAGGGCGATAATTAAATTGCCGATTGCAACTCTTGCTGTTGCCAACCCCTTCTCTTTCCAGCGTGGTGACTAAACATGGGGAATCGATAGGTTGTGAGCAAAGATCATTAAGGGACAGAGGTAGCACTATCATGTGTATTCCTGTGGTGCCTGCTTGGGGGAAGTGCATGTACGACCAGCAGTGTGTCCTATTTTGAATTGTCGCCATCTCTCTTGCCACCTTCCAATATGTGTTTTCACCCTTCTTTGGGGCCTTGTCCTGGGGGTGCGGCGTGAGTATGTATTCGATGCATGGTGGTCGGGGAGTCAATAATTGTATGGTCGTAACTTCACATATCAATATCAGGGTGGTATTTCTTTCTAGTAAAGCGTGCGTGGTTAAAGTGTTCGAACCTTTTCCCCATTCGAATCCTGCTCTGGCGGAACTTGCTGTCGGTCCAAACTTTCCTCCCCGTTTTACTTGCCTCCGACGAGAGAGGGCAACTTGTGTTGACTTCGTTCCGTTTGGATTTGTCCTTTCAGCCCTCCACATTATATATATCCACGGGGGGTCCTTTGGTGGTATTAGACAACATGGTACGTTTATCTTCTGTCCCCAAGTAACGCTTTGATAATGGACGTGAGACTTAGAGGTTAGGTTTTCATATAATTCTTCAACATATGTCACCATGTCCGCCCACTTGAGGGGTGGGGTGGTGGGCGCTGTGCTGGCGAGGTGGTATAATCCTAGCAGTGCAAGTGTAATTAGTCCTATATGTCTGTGCAGCTCCTGCCCCATCCTGTGTGACGGTGGGTGTGGGTAGGGCCAACTTACAATGCGTGGTGTGGATCCAGGAGGTCCATTAACCACCATTAACCTCCCCCTATTATTTATTTATTTTCGCGAATAAACAAATAATAAAAATAACCTGGTCTATTTATTGGAAATAAAATAGTTCTCATATGTCTTACTGTCTGGTCAATTTTCCTCACCCACTGTGATTCGCTTAAAATAGATTCTCACTGTTGTTATGTCTGACATTCGTCTCATGAAAACCCATCCAAGAGTCCGGTGTAACAGACAGACAAACACATAGACACACAGAAGACCCCAGGGTACCCATCAAACTAGCTTGTCCCCAGATCCACAAAACAAAACATGTAACTTACTCAATTTTTTTTTCTTTTCAATTGTCATCCCAATTGTCATTCCCTGTGCAAATTAGAGCACTCCGGACTATGTCAACAACTGAACTTCCAAGACAACAACGATAACGCACACCACCTGTCATTCACAGTAGACAACTGCATCTCCTTCCTTTCATTCATCCAAAGCAAAATTGATGACATCTACAACAGCTCAATCACCACAACCCACTCCCCTTCAAGGTGCCCCCCCCAAGGTTCAGTTCTTGCCCCCCCCCCCTCCTCTTCATCCTGTACCTGTCCCCCCTTGGTCACATAGGATCGTACCACTGACTTACAATCAGACAGACAGACAGACAGACAGACCGATAACAGAGGCGTATCACCAGCCGCAGCACAGGACATCACCTCTCCAGACAGGCACAATATAATCCACAGTATCGAAATGCCAACTTCTATCTGGAGCCTCGCAAAGCCAAAAGTCGGGCATGTTCACTGCATTTCACGCAATTGCAACCTCCAACCACACGAGGTGCTCCACCATGCTCCATGCATGCATGCTCCACCATGCAGCCCGATCTCTACTTGGTGCGCGCCCCCCATAATCGGCAAGTTATAATAACCCATAATACACCTGGGCACCCACCTCTTGATACCACAACTTAATCCATGCTGCTTGCATCTCTTTGCATCCTCCAAAATGTCCTCCATTTAACATGACTATCCCCAGAGCTCGATCAAACACGTCACTGTACTCGGCCCGGTTAAATTAAATTCAAAGCATACTGTACCTGACGCTTCCGGTCGGCACCGGAAATCTGTTTATTTCCTGAGTCTCCTGAATCACCTATTAAGACGTCAACGACAACTACAACAACAAAAACACCCCAATTTAAGTTCTATATCCTGCCGTTAAAGCAACACCCAGTAGATTGACTCAGCCTGTCGTCCTTCCAAGGTTTTTAGCGAACTAACTCTGACCTCATTCCCATGCGTATCTCGAACAAAGGTCAAATCAACTTCAAAAGGTCAAACTTCAAACGAAGAAAGGTGGTACAAACGTCAGATTGGGGTAACCAGCACTTTCATCCCACAAATAATACAAGTCCGGCGACATCCCGCCCCTGCAAGAACTCCACATCTGGACAGATAAATGACCATTATTGAGGCTCCACATCGCAAAATGCCAACACCCCATGAATCAAACAACCGTCAACAATCCGCCCAGGAACTTCCGTGGGAGGCGTGCTTTACCATGCAGCACCCTCTCTACCTGGTGCACACCTTTCGCACGTCCCTCCAACTGATATCAAAACCAATTATTGTTAAAACCCTATAGCCGTCTACCATTCGATGTTCCTTATTCACCATCCTTAAGCCATTATTCCTTAAGCCATCCAGGTCTCCATGCCCTTCGTCATTGCACTTTCTCTTGCACCTGGAACAATATCCTGGAACAATCTTGCACCTAATACACTCATTCCCCTCTCAGGCTTCATTACACACCTGACCACAGCACACCTTTGCACATGCTCGTCGTTCGCACACTTCATCAACACACCTCCTCGCGCCCACTCCCCCTGCACTCTCCTGCACGCCCACACAACTGCAGCCCCCAGTGCCCACCCAGAGTGCCCAATCCACGACCCACAATCTTCTCAGGGCACACACCTCCTCCCTGAAATCCATGCCTCAGAAATATAACTCCGCAGCCAGACACAGCAATGAAACCACAACCTCCGCTCTCCCTCCAGATCAAAGGTGTGTATTTCGCACCTCTGACCGCATTCCACACCATGACATAATTTCACACCAACAAAACTGTAATCTTTCTCATTACACGACCCATTGACTCCCAAGGTCACATCGGCCTCGGGGATATACTCATACAATCCACAAGTCCTCAATACACAATATAATCGTTAATCGCATAATTCCTGCAGGCAATTCAAGAAACCCTTTTTCAACCATTCACGGACCTCCCATCGTGCGGGGCACATCCCTTTTGAGTAGGCAGGTTATCACCGGCACTCTTGTGCAAACTCCGTATTCTGAATTCGACTTCTGAATTCAGTTGAATTGACTGAATTCTTCAATCTGTCATTGAATGAACTCTTCAATTCAAGTCAAACATACATTTCAATTCAAATTCTGAATTTAATTCAACAAATTCCAAATTGCTGCCCGACTGCCGCTGGAAAGGCAAAGGCAGCCCATCTCCAAGAAACCATCTCCAAGAAACCACTTCATATCAACGTTCCTCCGAGTGCTCTCCTGACCCGATTTATATCAAATCGCTCTCAAACACTCCCAAACAAATGAAAATCCAGACTCAGTTAAGGACCTCACCTGGTCCCTCTAGTCTGGTCTGTTAGGGGGGATTGTTTTTTAGGACTGATTGTTTAGGACAATTTTTTTTAATTTTAATTTAATTTTTTTTTAAATTTATTTTATTTCAGGTGCCTGTCGTTCTGCTGTGGGAATAGAAGAATAGAGAATAGAAGTCCTAGCTGTACTGGTGGTGGATGGCAAGGATGGATGCCATCAACTGGGAGCTTTGCTGTGTCTGCCAAGAAGAAAAGGATGAACGGTTGCAGACGCCAACGGAAGAGGGCCTTGCTTCAATTGAGAAAGATCTGAATGGTTTTAAAGCCATTGGTGTCATGCCTTCTTGTTTGAAAGTGTCAGGGGCTCAGCTTGATGAGGGCCAGGGCATTGCTAAGATGCTTCAGACACACAATGCCAAATATCACAAAGTTTGCAGAACCTACTGCAGTAACTCTCGCCTGAGAAGGTTCACTGAAAAAGAGGCTTCTCGTGACCAAAACTCACCTAAGAAACTACCGTCCAGTTTTGCAGTGTCTTCTGCTCCTCAGAAGTCTCCTTGTTGCATAATATGTGAGGGACAGGACCAAAAGAATCTATGTAAAGTTGAAACATTTAATGTAGACACAAACTTAAAGACCTGGGCTCAGAGCACCAACATATTTCAATCTTCTGGGCAAACTGATTGCCCATGCAGCTGATGCCCACGCTGGTGACACTTACTATCATGTACAGTGTTACTTGCACCTGAGAGACTCAGCTCGTGCTGAGGATCGCAGATCATCTGCAGGTCCTCCTGCCCCTCACTTCAATTCAGTTGCCATTGCGCAAATTGTTGCTTTAGTCGAGGACTCTGACTCAGTCTTCAAACTGTCTGCTTTGCGACAGTTATATAGAACACTTGTGGAGCAACAGGGAATTCCCTGTTCTGATACCAGGGAACCACATGCCACACGGTTCAAGGAGTATCTTCTGAAGCTGCTTCCTGAGTCGACAGAGTTCTCCCAGGGCAAGGAAGTCTATATCTCTAGCAACCAGAACGTTGGAGATCTAATAGCTGAAGCCCATAAGTCCCAGATAGGTCAGGATGATGCTTTGTTGTTGATGTGAGCAGCAGTAATACTTAGGAAATGCTGTCTCCAGAGGCAAGAACCATTTACTGGTTCTTTTGCCTCTGATTCCCTGACATCTCCCATCCCTGGACAGCTGAGAAGCTTCCTCAACATTCTGCTCCAGGGCCCCTCAATCTTGCGTGAACAGAGCAATGAGGAGTTGCAGGCGCAGGTACAAGGCAGGGCAAAAGTTGCAAGCACCATTGCCCAGCAGATTATTTATAATACCTGCAGTGGTTCACATCATGCCACAAAGTCCAGCAACATCCGTCACAAGAAAGAAC
Organism: Myxine glutinosa; assembly: GCF_964187855.1. Classification (NCBI taxonomy): domain Eukaryota; kingdom Metazoa; phylum Chordata; class Myxini; order Myxiniformes; family Myxinidae; genus Myxine; species Myxine glutinosa. Next base: position 116,484,747 of record NC_136261.1, on the reverse strand, counting down.
ATGAGACCCCTTTCCCTTTGTACCAGGGCCTCAAGCTGCATGGTGAGGGTAGGCGGAAGAAAGAGATCAATAATGCCAATGCCTTTGGGGTTTCTGTGTCTTACAGTCGTGTCTTGGAGATCAGGCGATCCATGGCACGAGCACACGTCAAACAGTTTGTCCAGGATGGAGTTGTGCTGCCCACAAACATCCGTAGTGGGGTCTTCGTGACCTTTGATGTAGACAACTTGGATAGCAGCAACCAAGGTAACTTCTCCCATGATGAGTTCCATGGGACAGCAATCAGCGTGACAAACCACCTGTCTTGGGACAACCAAGGAGTACAGCGACCCTCTATCGAGCTGGATCCTACAGACACTACTGTACCACAACTTTCTGAATCCTACACAGTGGTTCAGCCAGCTGAATTCTCAAGCAATGATTTGCATGTACCATGTACTCCAGATCTCAATTCTCGGCCATCTCATAATCTGCTACATGGAGCCAAATTCAAGGATGAGTCCTGGATGGCACATGTGTCCACAGTGCTGAAACAGGACACATTGCCAGAAGGTGAAGTCATCACCTGGTCAGGCTACAACTCCCGACTCATGAGTGATGACTCTGTGAAGCCTAAGGCATTGATAGGGGTTCTACCTCTGTTCCCTGACAAAGCAGCCACACCTTCTATGATGAAACATGCAATGCATCTCACAATGCAAGGCACAGAGGCCCTCAACCCTGGTCAAACTCCAGTGCTTGGTGGTGACCAGCCTCTGTATGCCATCACTGAGCAGCTGCAGTGGTCATTCCCTGACACAATGGGGGAAGATAAGCTGGTCCTGATGATGGGCGCTCTGCACATAGAGGACAAATTGCCCCAGATGATTGGTAAGTTGCTGCGGGACTCTGGGTGGAGCAACATTCTTACTCAGGCCCAGGTCCTCACATCTGGCCGTGCCCAGTCTGTGCTTCATGAGCATCATATAAAGCGCACTCACTATGCTCACCAGGTCTCTGTCATGGGTCTGTATCTCCTCAGACAGAAGTCATACTCCAATTACTGCTCTGGTGTTGAGGGACCACCTGAGTCTATAGAAATCTGGGCTCAAAGGTCCAGAACTCACAATCCCATGTTCATGAAATAAAATAAAAATAAAAAAATTTAAAGAAAAAAATTAAAATTAAAAAAAATTGTCAAACATAAAAATAAAAAAAAAGGAAAATTTCCTGTCAAGGCTACTGTCAAACAGACATCACATTTAGAATCAGTGAGGTCCAAAACCCTAGAAAAGTGCTTTTAATTGTAATTATGTGACTTTTGGTTGGCTAGTAACGGAAAAGTCAGTTTTTGAGTGGCGGCCATTTTGAAGTGTCAAATATGGCGCTCCCATTGAGAATTGGCTTTGGCTCCGGGCAGATTTGAATTCAGCATGTCAAAAACTACAAGTGTGCCAAATGTCATGCTTGTAGACAAATCTGCACAATGTTTCCCCTAACAGACCAGACTACTCGGATAGACGCTAAAATCGACATTCCCGACCTGGATTTCCCACACGTCAAGCAGACCATTTACAAAGCTTCACACCGAAAACCCATCTGCTCTGCATATGTCATACAGACCAATGAATCGGCCAGATACACACGTCAATTAATATCCCATTATACTGTACATTCATTCCTCATTTGTATACCAGTGAGTCTCCCAGACGTCGCGCGAACACCAGATCGACTCAAATCATGCCCCTCCAACAGCCACTCCCATGTACAATCTTTGTTCATTCATATTACGTCTCTCATTCAAGGAAAAAGGATTTTTGGGATGGGTTGGACGGGGTGGGTTGAGGTGGAAAGGGTATGGCAGGGCGGGGGGTGTTGGGGTGTTGCCTAGAGCCCCGGGACTGAGCTCAGGTCTTGGGGTGGGGGGGGGGGGTGGGGGGTCTTGGTCCGAATCCTGGACCAGAGGCATCAGCCGCTTATTTGCTTGCTTAACTACCTCCCTGATTGTTTTATCCTGAACTTTGTCTGCTTGCTTCTTTTGGCTCTGAAGCTTGAAATTCCTACAATGCAGCTCCTGCTTCAATTTTCAATATTTCAAAACCCACTTCCGTTCTTTCTACCTGGATTTCTGCTGCTTATTTCCTCTGTCCCTAAAGCTTTAGCTCCCTTCCTGCCCTCCTGTCTAGAACTTTGTCTAGAGCTTCCTGGCTTGACCTAGTAGTCGTCACTACCCTCTTGTCCAGCTTATCTGGTACCTGCGCGTTTCCCTATTCCTGGCCATGTTCCTTTGGCCCTCTACGTTAGCCACAGCCCTTCTTTTCCTGGCATGCAATGGCATACCCCATCTTGTCTCTGGGCTGATCCTTCCTGGAAAGTTCTTGGCCACCGGCGTAGCCTTATGGCTGTCCGACCTCACTTTTCCCCCTCCTCCTTGCTAACTGTAACGTTACCCTTAATGTTACCCTGCGAAAATTCTATTCTTAACGTTATCCTGGTGAATTTAACAAAGGCTTGTCATTCTGAAGCTTAAATAGCCTTTACTTACAATTTCGTTCGAAGAGCAGGCAGGACAGATGAGGAGGGAGCGGACTGAGCCCGCTCAAGGGAGGGAGGTTCAAATTTGGAAAATTAGCCCTTTGATACAAGACAATGCTCACCTTAAAACAAATCAGCGTGCCGGCGCCGGCCTCAGGCAGCCTCCCTCCTGTTGTTCGCGGTCCGCTCCTCTCGACCTCTTGCTGCTGCAATTCGAGTCACGGCACCATTCAATGTCGGGAGTCCCTTTGGATCGTAATAGACTTCCACCACCAATTGAGAATGACAAACGTTTATTAAACACCAAGTACACAGCTGGGAGGGATCGGAGACGTCTACAGCATGAATGAGCAGCATGCCAAGTCAACCTTCCTAAGGAAACACCGATTCACAGTTCATTTATATAGAGACACACTTATCAGAGAATCTCCAATGAAGTTTGCGGGGACAAAGGAAACTGGACAATTGTGCCCCCACCGACGTCCTTCCACTGGGCCATGTCCCCCACCGGCATCCGTCCTTTCGCCTCGGAGGAGTGAAGCACGCACCGTTAGGATCCGGACCAGATGTGTTTCAAGGCTCCGAGGTGACAAGAGGTGTAATTCACTGAAGGGGGATTGCATTCCTGGTCTCGATAAGGTCATAAAGTGTACGAGGCCGTTTGATGAGTTCCAGGCGTTGGATGTTACTTTCAGCTCACATTCTTATTTGAACTTAATCCAGCAAGTATTCTATCATAAATCAAGCATACGCAATATAACTAATGATTATAGCAGAGTTACCATTGAAAGGTTTGTGTATACAAACTCAAGCGTCCCACGTATAAAGATTTCACATTTCACACATTGTTCGCATTTCTGCCCACGGCTCGTAACGCAGTTTCCAAACTGAAGGAGAGTTTTATGACACAGGCCCATTTGGCCTGCGAGGGAAAGCATGTATTTCTCATTTTAAACTATGGCAAAGCGAAAACCTTTTTATTAACTATGAATAACAGTTTCAAACAACATTTATAACAGAGTTTGTGCAGTAACGAAGCTACCACCGACATATATATATATATTTTTTTTTTTGAAACAAAGACAGACAGAAGGAGAGAGGTAGAGAGCGAGAGAGAGAGAGAGAGCGAGAGCGAGAGCGAGAGCGAGAGCGAGAGAGAGAGAGAGAGAGAGAGAGAGAGAGAGAGAGAGAGAGAGAAAGAGAAAGAGAAAAAAGAAAGAAAAAAAGAAAGAAAGAGAATGGCTGGTCCATGTGGAGCGACTGGCACTGTGACCATGACCTCGCTGCCCTGACAAATCCGGGCAGAAGGTAAAAATGGGGAAGATTTTGCCCGAGACATGCGTTGAGGGTACAACCACCATGAAGAGGCATGCCCGATAGTTATCCATTGATGGGGTTTAGCATAGAGCTGAATCTACCTCCTACCTCCCCATCATCTTCCTTCTATCTGTCCCTCACCCACCCCGCAACAACCACCACCAACTCATACCATGCAGTATAGAGATCACTTAATTGTATCAAGAACGGACCTAACACAGGCAAGATGGGTTGATTGGACTTTGTGCTTTGTAACTGTGTACCTGTGTGCATTAACCCTCCAAGGGACAAAAATGTTTTTTTTTTAAAGTACAGCAAAAAAGAACGAGGGACAAAAATGATTTTAAAAAAGTACAGCAATAAAAACAAATAACCGGATTCCCAATGACACACAGCTAGCAGGATTTTTCTGTTTCAATCCTCATATATTTTTGAAAATTCTCACTCTTTCCCATATCTTTTTTATAGGTGTCTAATAACAGCAGTCCAATTTCCCCCTCTACCTTTCCTGCAACCCTCCTCACGACATTTTTTCCTTCTTGCTCTGCATTCTTCATTACGACACTTCTTCCTCCATCGATGTCTCCTTACACAACGACAATTTCGGTGATCAAATACTGTGTGGGAAACAACACACGAAAAAACAATTTGGTCACAATCATGTAAATGAAAAATCATGGTATGCTCTGATACAACGTAGCGGTAAAAAGCCTCGTCACAAAGGAATATTGCTCAATAGTATGGAGTAATACTTTTTCAGTAAAAGAGGAATTCACACCGACTTTAAAAATAGTTTTAAAAGGTATTGTTACGCAACTGTGATTAACACCACAGTTACGGATGGCCGATTTGCGAGACTTTAACTCCCGAGGCGAACACTCAATGGCGGACTCAAGTTCAACACAAACGCGCGGAATGGCGGGACACAGCGAAGGCTCCGCAGCCTTACCTATTAAAATCAAACACCCAGGAAAACTGCGTTCAGATATATATATACAGAAAATAATATAAGGATTTATTATCGAATAGTAATACAGTGAAAAAGCCGCGCCGGTAAATCTAATAACTCTAATCGGGGCGTCCCCACACGACTGACAGCAAACACGATACGAGGGAGATTATGGATACAAAAATAACACGTCACGTCGTTCAAATGTACGCGGATGCGGCTTATCTGTCTTTCGTCGTCTTGGTGGCGGCCGTCCAACACCGCTCCTTTTGGCCCGATCGCACACCACCAGGTCCTTCGCTCCAAGCTCCACGAGGCCCCGCTCCAAGCACCACGCGTCCGACGCGTGGCCAGCAGCTCCACACGAGGACGATCTCCACAAGGCCCGTGCACCAATGGTTCAACGGAGGGCTCGACTTGCAACGAACTGCTGCGAACTGCCGCGTGCTCTGTGGGCTTGGTGTGCTCGGTGTGTGAACGAACTCTCCACCAACTGCCTTCGGGGAGCTTTTCCACCAACTGTGTCTCTGCGTCGACTGTGTGCTCCAACGAACTCTCCGTGTGTGCCTGCGTCTGCCGAACTCTGTCTGCGTCTGCGTCTGCCGAACTCTGCGTCTGCCGAACTCCCTCGAAATGGCGTCCGACCGTCGCATATATTGGTGGCCGATGACGTCACATTGGCGCACTCCTCAGCCAATCACAGCCTCCCAACTCGCCCAGGTCACGCCCTCTGCGGCATGCGACTCCTGACATCTCCCGTCCGCGACCCCCCCGCGGTCGTTGTGTAACACGTGCCAGGCGAGGTTGGTAGGCCTTTGAGGTGCGAACGGCGGCGGCCAACCGTGGCGGTGTTTTTGGCCTGGTTTCCTGTCTAGTTATTACGAAGTCAATGTCAGGGAAAGGGAATTATTTAATGTTGCGCTAAGGACCTAACTAATGTTTATGTGGTTTGCAGTGCCATAATGGACAAAGGTTTGACTACCAGGTGAGACTCACAGGGGCGTTACCTTTAATCCCTCACTATTTAACACTCGGACCTCCAGGTAGATCCACAATCATACATCTTACCCCGACAAACGCCTAAACATCAAGAACTTATTACATGTAGAGTCCCTGTCACGACAGCCGAATACCTACCTATTCAGATCTACCTAGCTCTAGATATTGCTCTACCAAATTCATAACACAGCCCCCCCCCTGGAACCGTAGCTCCTGCAAGGTTCATCGCAGGCGCTACCATTCCAGCCTTAACACTTACTGTCACACACTTAATTAACCTATGAAATAAATCAGGAGGGCTGTGGGAAGTGAGTCGGACTACCTACCTACACTTCCTTAACATGCTGAACCCCTTAACCATCATGCAAGTATGTACATTTTCTTCATTGTTCCTGTGGAGGGAGGAAACAACCAACACACAACACTAACTTAACCACAAAACTTAACCATCTTTCCAAACTCAAAACTCTAACCTTTGTACATACCCCGGTCTACAGACCGCGTCCCCCGGTGGATGCCACAAGACACAACCTTACCTGCGGGGCCATCCCCAATGCATCCCCCCTAAATTTCCACGGCCCTGTCCAGATGTTACAGGTGAGTGACACGGCTCGGTGGATTTCGCCCACATTCATACTACACAGACCCCTTAACCACTCATTCTCATTCCATAGGTCATCAAGGCATTTCAAAAATCAATAAGGTTCTTCTCAATACACCCCCTGCAGGACCATGGCATTGATGTCATTCACGTGTGTGTGCATTCCTCAACTAGGCAGCGGGGAGGTACCGCACAAAAAGATGGTGGGGGCGCATCAGGCTGTGGTGCCCGCAGTCCCAAAAACAAGTCAACCGACTTACAAGTTCATTGCCCCCCCCCCCCCTTTACCTCTTGGCCCCGTGACAGCCCAACAGCCCCTTTTCGCCGTTACCTCGCCGGTGAGGGTCTCCACACACCAGGCTCCTTTGCCTCCTGCTTTCGCGCAGCAACACGGGTCACCGGGGGACTTCCTCACCCCGCGGCGCCCAACCAGACCCTCCACCGACGAGCTCCAATTTCCAGTTACCACCGGCTGCCAGGGGTAATTGCCGCAGAGGGGGTCCGCAGGCATCGCTCCTCAGAGCTTGCTCTGTACCTGCGGACACACACACCTTCCCCACCCACAAGACCCCAAAACACACTTCCTCCCCCGCTGCCATTCAATTCTCCACACAACTCAGCACAATTCAGTACAATTCTTGGTGTAAAAGGTGTTACAAGGCTTGCCATGGCCTGCCACATGTGAAATCCCCCAGTTCACATTTAAACCATCACACATTTCCAAAAGCACATTTCCAAAAGCACAAGTATCACCCCTCATTATCTCCAATAATCATCACTCACTCTCCAGGTTCCACTCTCACGACCACATCAAAACACCTAACCACAATACAAAAACATACGCCACCCACAAGACACTGTGGCTCCCATTCCATCCCCTCACCGGCCATGTCATCACTCGCTCTCACCTCCCAACTCCAAATTACATGTCCCCAATTTCCCAAAGCAAATCCTGAAGCCTGGGACAGTACTCCTCAAAACACTCACCTCAAGTGCAGGTAGTTGCAGGTTGGTCAGGTTCAAAGTGCAATCCACCCATACAATTCCCAAAATTTCACATTGGGCCTACCAAATACTTCCCAAATTTCTCTTTTGTCCCCACTACACTGGCAGGTATGTGGATCCGCATCCAACGGTGATCATCACTACACAACTACCTGTGGCCACGACAGCTCTGCACCTCTACCGTGCAAGGGTTACCGGGACAAGGTGAGCAGTCAAAACGCCAACATGGCCCATGAGTGTCCATAAGGGTGCGACCCACCATCCATCCTTCGGCCCCCCTGCGAGGAACACAGCTGCAGCAGCCCCAGCTGGCCAATGTGGTGAGCACTTGCTGCCACAACACACACTACCGCACACACAACCTCGGCCCTGGGGGGCACGGTCGCAGTGCGTGGCATCCCTACAGCCACGTCCCCTGCACCTCCCCATCATCCCCCAGTCCGACTACAGAACTGCAGCCCCCCCAGTGCTCACCCACACTTGACCACACCAAGGTCCAGTCAACAGCCATGCTCCACCAGGAGACCCACCCAGAAGACATGGTCCACACGCCTCGGACACGCACAGCACCACGTTGACCCTCAGGCTACACAACTACATCCCCATAACCCCGCGTCCCAATTATCAGCACAGTTGCCCCCGCAACCAGTTGAAAGCTGTGTCTTGCTACCCTATTAATTTCATCACAGCCTCCAACACTTTGGTCTACACACCTGGATCAATAATGGCGTCACTGTTCAGTGTCCACCATGACATTTCAAAATCCACCCTTAAATTTCCATCTAACCCACAGATTACCCATGCCAACCATTTATCACATTTCACTAACCTCACCAAAGAAGGATGCTTTGCCATACACATGCCAGCCGAGCATGGCCCATATGCTCGGCTCGTTGCACATCTCCCGATTCACATCCCCATGGCTCTCTTCCCAACCCGAGAGTCCATAAATCATAACGGAGCATCTGTGGTGTCGCTCTCAAACCATCACGTTCCACAGACGCCCCAATGGTTGTCCGGCAGGCTATCTCCATCCCTGTCCATTCGGTTTGACCCGCGTCCATCGACCAACCACCATGCCAGGTCACCACATGCTGGTTGTCCCAGAGTCCCTGGAGGAGGGTGCCAGGCCGCATGCCCGGGTGGTCACCACATCAGTCCCAAGTTGGCCGTCCGCGGTGCCACCACCAAAGCACGACCCACAACACCTCCCCCTAGTGGTCCTCAATAAATGCCAACCCAGGCTTGAGAAACCACCTCGGACCCCTCTGGAGGTCTTAACCCCCACCAGGGTCCGGTGACCCTGCCGGCCCGAGCCACCAGCTCGGACGGCGCCCCGACGGACAAGGGACGCCACACTCCACCAGACCCCCCGTGGGACCCAGGTCGTACCTCGACACCCAAGGCTGGACCCCACGTCCAAATCTCGCCATCACAGCCCCCCAGCTGGCCGGCATACCCAACTTTTGAAAGGGGCAACTTTTGCCCGAGGCCATCACCCATGACCTCTCCATGTCCAAATCCCGCAGCCCGGGGACCAATCCCCACCATGGCTGCTCCAAATCAATTTCCCATTGTAATTTTATTTTAAATTTTCTTTTACAAATTTTCATTCCCACTGCCAAACCGCAGCTGCAGGGAACAACCTCTACCACCGGTTGTTCTGCCCCTCCCTGCAGTTGATCCAAATTCCCTACAGGGACCAAATCTCCAGAAGCTCTATCTCCCGATCCTCCAAGATCCAAATCCAGCCCGGAGCCAACACACTCCCCCAACTGGTTGTCCAATTTTGGAGCCTCTGTTTCCAAATAGCAGTGTACAGTGAGCGTCCCCTCGGTCATCCCAACCACCTCCTCGGACCAACTCACCTCATCACCCAGGCTCCTTTGGGCCTGAACAAGCTCTACCTCCATGGGACTGTCACAGGTCTCCAGCCGCTGGATCAAATCATCATCATCATTTCCACAAATCATTTCTGGCCCCGCCAGGCTTTGATCAATATCCCCAATAAATACCTGGTCCGGCTCCATTGCACGGACCCCCAAAAACTCTACCCCCTCTTGCTCCGCACCACCGCCCTGGTGCTGCACAATTCCAAATTCATCCCCCGGTTGGGGTGTTGTGACATCCACACGGTCCCGATAAACAACCAGGCCAGAATGTGGGAAACATTCCTCATTACAACTCTCACCTCCCAAATTTCCTTCCCCGCTCACCTGTGGACACTCCACGTTTACCTGCAGGCATTCCCCATCTACCTGTACACATTCCCCATCGAACTGTGGACATTCTCCGCTCACCTGTACACTTACCACAATTGCCATTTCCCTTTTTAATCCTTTAATTAGGTCACTCCGGGCATTCAGTTCCCCTTTTAACCCATCAATTTTATTTCCCATTCCATCAATTTTTTTCCTCCAACCGATCACTCATTCCCTTCATTCCTTCCCTACATTCCTTCCCCTGGGACTCCATTTTGCTTTTCATTTCTCCCATATCATTACTCATTCCCTTCATTC